>NC_086108.1:48721702-49028503 GCF_963921235.1 Mobula hypostoma | reverse complement strand
TCGTGAGAGGCCCCTTGGGTAAGAGTGACCATAATATGGTGGAATTCTTCATTAACATGGAGAGTGACGTAGTTAATTCAGAAACAAAGGTTCTGAACTTAAAGAGGGGTAACTTTGAAGGTATGAGACATGAATTAGCTAAGATAGACTGGCAAATGACACTTCAAGGATTGACGGTGGATATGCAATGGCAGGCATTTAAAGGTTGCATGGATGAACTACAACAATTGTTCATCCCAGTTTGGCAAAAGAATAAATCAAGGAAGGTAGTGCACCCGTGGCTGACAAGAGAAATTAGGGATAGTATCAATTCCAAAGAAGTAGCATACAAATTAGCCAGAGAAAGTGGCTCACCTGAGGACTGGGAGAAATTCAGAGTTCAGCAGAGGAGGACAAAGGGCTTAATTAGGAAGGGGAAAAAAGATTATGAGAGAAAACTGGCAGAGAACATAAAAACGGACTGTAAAAGCTTTTATAGATATGTAAAAAGGAAAAGACTGATAAAGACAAATGTAGGTCCCCTGCAAACAGAAACAGGTGAATTGATTATGGGGAGCAAGGACATGGCAGACCAATTGAATAATTACTTTGGTTCTGTCTTCACTAAGGAGGACATAAATAATCTTCCAGAAATAGTAAGGGACAGAGGGTCCAGTGAGATGGAGGAACTGAGCGAAATACATGTTAGTAGGGAAGTGGTGTTAGGTAAATTGAAGGGATTGAAGGCAGATAAATCCCCAGGGCCAGATGGTCTGCATCCCAGAGTGCTTAAGGAAGTGGCCCAAGAAATAGTGGATGCATTAGTGATAATTTTTCAAAACTCGTTAGATTCTGGACTAGTTCCTGAGGATTGGAGGGTGGCTAATGTAACCCCACTTTTTAAAAAAGGAGGGAGAGAGAAACCGGGGAATTATAGGCCGGTTAGCCTAACGTCGGTGGTGGGGAAACTGCTGGAGTCAGTTATCAAGGATGTGATAACAGCGCATTTGGAAAGCGGTGAAATGATCGGACAAAGTCAGCATGGATTTGTGAAAGGAAAATCATGTCTGACGAATCTCATAGAATTTTTTGAGGATGTAACTAGTAGAGTGGATAGGGGAGAACCAGTGGATGTGGTATATTTGGATTTTCAAAAGGCTTTTGACAAGGTCCCACATAGGAGATTAGTGTGCAAACTTAAAGCACACGGTATTGGGGGTAAGGTATTGGTGTGGGTGGAGAATTGGTTAGCAGACAGGAAGCAAAGAGTGGGAATAAACGGGACCTTTTCAGAATGGCAGGCGGTGACTAGTGGGGTACCGCAAGGCTCAGTGCTGGGACCCCAGTTGTTTACAATATATATTAATGACTTGGATGAGGGAATTAAATGCAGCATCTCCAAGTTTGCGGATGACACGAAGCTGGGTGGCAGTGTTAGCAGTGAGGAGGATGCTAAGAGGATGCAGGGTGACTTGGATAGGTTGGGTGAGTGGGCAAACTCATGGCAGATGCAATTTAATGTGGATAAATGTGAAGTTATCCACTTTGGTGGCAAAAATAGGAAAACAGATTATTATCTGAATGGTGGCCGATTAGGAAAAGGGGAGGTGCAACGAGACCTGGGTGTCATTATACACCAGTCATTGAAAGTGGGCATGCAGGTACAGCAGGCGGTGAAAAAGGCGAACGGTATGCTGGCATTTATAGCGAGAGGATTCGAGTACAGGAGCAGGGAGGTACTACTGCAGTTGTACAAGGCCTTGGTGAGACCACACCTGGAGTATTGTGTGCAGTTTTGGTCCCCTAATCTGAGGAAAGACATCTTTGCCATAGAGGGAGTACAAAGAAGGTTCACCAGATTGATTCCTGGGATGGCAGGTCTTTCATATGAAGAAAGACTGGATGAACTGGGCTTGTACTCGTTGGAATTTAGAAGATTGAGGGGGGATCTGATTGAAACGTATAAGATCCTAAAGGGATTGGACAGGCTAGATGCAGGAAGATTGTTCCCGATGTTGGGGAGGTCTAGAACGAGGGGTCACAGTTTGAGGATAGAGGGGAAGCCTTTTAGGACCGAGGTTAGGAAAAACTTCTTCACACAGAGAGTGGTGAATCTGTGGAATTCTCTGCCACAGCAAACTGTTGAGGCCAGTTCATTAGCTATGTTTAAAAGGAAGTTAGATATGGCCCTTGTGGCTACAGGGGTCAGGGGGTATGGAGGGAAGGCTGGGTTCTGAGTTGGATGATCAGCCATGATCATAATAAATGGCGGTGCAGGCTCGAAGGGCCGAATGGCCTACTCCTGCACCTATTTTCTATGTTTCTATGTTTCTATGATATGTGCCACCCCACACAGAGCACGATGTGCATTCCTGGGCAGCTCAGCCAAGTGGAATGCACATTCTGGATTACATGGGAAGAGATAGATTATTCCTGTATTCCAGAGAATCACATAAGGGCATTGTCTCTGCAAATATCATTTCAATTCCAATTCCATGTTTATTTAGGAGCTGAAGTTGCAGCTGGAGCTATATGCAGATAGCAAGTTTAAAGAAGTGGTCACACCACAGCTTACAGAGGCAGACACAGATCATCAGATAAACAAGGAAGAGCAGATAAGTAATGCAGGAGTCCTCTAGTCAAGGTCATTCTGTAACCGAATATCCCCTTCATATAATGATGGATGTGATGGTCCCTTAGATTCAGATCCAGTGCACAGTACTATGATTGGATCAATTGCATAGAGCGTGAAGTGTGAAAGATCAAAAGTGATAGGGAATTTGGCAGTTAATGGGACAGACCAATGTTCAAAGTTTCAGAGGTTTCAAAGGTACATTTAATGTCAGAGAAATGTATACAATGTTAACATCCTGAAATACTTCTTCTTCTCAACCATCCACAAAAACAGAGGAGTGCCCCCAAGGAATGAATGACAGTTAAATGTTAGAACCCCAACCCTCCCTAGCTACCCTCTCCCACATGTAAGCAGCAGCAAAGCAACAATCCCCCCCCGCCACCAACAGAAAAAATCATCGGCACCCACCACTGACCACTCAACTGTTGCAGCAAAGCACCAGCAAAGACATAGACTTGCAGTACCCCAAGGACTACTCGTTCTCCCGGTATTCGACATATCACAGGCTCTCACTCTCTCCCCCTAATAAGGGAGAAAGAGAAGTCTCCATTTCACAGCGAGAGGGGGGACATAACAAACAACTCATTGATTTACGATGTTAAAAGTCTGTTGCGTTGCTTTTTCCGAGTTCTGTGCCCAAAGAACTCAGGTCTCTGGGCATACAGCCAGCAGCCAGCTTGCTGCTTTCGATCTTCTGCCTCCAACAGCACATTGAATTCCTGCAGAGATACTGACCTTCGGTCCACCCGTCTCCAGAGCCATGAGATCCCGGAACTCTGAAGGCAAGCTAACCTCTTAGGCCGCATCCTTGGCATATCGAACAACAGCCAGTTGTGAAACCCTGAGAGCAGATCCCATTCCCACAAAGAACGGAAGTCAGTGTGTAACTCCAGGTCAGGGTCTTCAAAAGAACCATGAAAGGGAAAAATCAGAGATATTTAGTATAGAAATAGAGCTGTTTCTGAAGATGCAAGCATAGGAGTCGCCGTTAGGCGCCATTGTCTCCTCCTAAGCTTCTCCTCCTATTCCTCCTATTTATGTAGCCCTGAATGTGATGCCTAGATGGTATGTTGCATCTCTAATGTCAGGATGAAGAAAATTACAGAAAAATGCATTGTATCCTTTTAGGAGATATATTCCACATCAGTACCAATGGCATGGATTCTGTAGGGCGAGATAAAGGAGCTAGGAAAGAGATTAAAAAGAACATGCTACATGCTCATAATTATAAAAATGGGTGATCAGAGTATTTGAACGCATGGTTGGAAAGATGCAGCAGGAAAGAGGCTCTAGACCTCTGAGGCACTGGAAGTATTTTTGGGGACAGGTTGCACCTCTAGACCAACCGGGTCTGGAGGACCTAAGTTACAAGCAAAGACTGAATAGGTTGAGTCTTTATACCTTGGATGTAGATTGAGAGGAAATTTCATAGAGGTATACAAAATTATGAGGGGTATAGGTAGGGTACGTATAAGCAGGCTTTTTCTATTGAGGTAGGTGGGACTGCATCTAGTAGAAGCCATGTGTTAAGGGTGAAAGGTGAAAAATTTAAGGGGAACATGAAGGGAATCGTCACCCAGAGGGTCTTGAGAGTGTGGAACGAGCTGCCAGCACAATGGTGCATGCAAGCTCAATTTTAATTTTTAAGATAAGTTTGGACATGTACATGAATGGTAGGGTTATGCAGGACTATGGCCCCAGTGCAGTTCAATGGGAGTTTAAATGGTTTGGTACATACTAGATGGGCCAAAGGGCTTGTTTATGTGCTGTACTTTTCTATGACCTTGTAAGTTGCAGTGCATCTATGGAAACATACTTGCAGGGTGGTGTGAACTAGCTAGTTGTGCGGATGGGAATTTGAAATAGAATTTGGAGTGGTGCAAAGCAGCAAAAGGAAGTTAGAAAAAGAGTATACAAAATAAATAGCAAAAATAAAGGAACAGACAATGTTAAGATGAGAAAATAAAAGATATCATATCTAAATGCATACAGCATTTGCAACTCAGTAAATTAAGTACTGGCACAAATAATGGTAAACAAGTATGGTCTAATTGCTGATTTGAAAATGTGACTGCAGGATGGTCAAAGCTAAGTTTTAATTACGTCAGAGTATTCAACATATAATGAAAGAGAGGCATAAAGGTAAAGGATACCATTATTAATAATGGAGGAAATCAGTGCCGTGGTGAAAAATTATCTTAGTTAACAGAGAATCAAATTGAGCTGAGTTAAGAAAAAGCAAAAAGCCGGAAACATTGGATAAACTAAAGACTGCAGTTGCTGTTGCCTGGAGCAACAGTGTTCTGCAAGAAGGGAAGGCGAGTATTGGGATAGGAATACAAAGTGATTAGTGGACTGAGGAGGGATATAATATTTTAGTGGATAGGAGGAAGCAAATGTGATCCTACTAATTAGAAAAGAGGAATAGGGAAAGTAGAAAAAGCAGACATAGTTAAGATACTGGAATGTAAAATGAAGGAAGAGATTTTAAGAATCGAGACACAAGTGAGTGCAGATGTGGAAACCTGAAGCAACACAAAAAGAAGCTGGACAAATTCACCCAGGTGAGGAAGCATCTGTGGAGGGAAATGAACAGTCGACAGTTTATGTTGCAACCCTTTATCAAGACTTGAAAAGAAAGGGGAGATAGCCAGTAGAATAAGGAGAGGGAAAGGGTTGAGCAAGAGCTGATGGGTGATACGTGGAATCAAGTGAGGTGGGGGTGGGGGATGGAGGAGTGTGGAAATGATGTAATGAAACTGGGAAATGGTAGATGGAAGAGACAAAAGGCCGAAGAAGATGGAATCTGAGAGAACAGTGGATCATGGAGATGCGGACCATGTGATGGTGATGAGCAAATGGAGAGGGTTAAGAGATACGGTGATGAGGACAATGGGACCAGGGGAAAATAAAAGCAGGAGGCAGCAAAGTTAGATGTCAAAGTTCGTGCCATCAGGTTGGAGACTACCAAGGTAGAATATAAAGTGCTGTTCTTTTAATCTTATCTAGCCTTGACTAGGCAGTGGAAGAGGCCATGTACAGAAGCGGAAAGCGGAATTGGAATGGTTGGCCAGTGAGAGAACTTGGCTGGTATGGTGGAAGAATTGAAGGTGCTCAATGTCCCTCAGCATTTTGTCTAGCCGATGTGTTGTGGAGGATACTGCACCGGGTGCAATAAATTACATTTGATGGATGCACATGTGAAAGGCTGTCTCAACTGCGAGGACTGTTTAGGGCCCTGGATGGTGGTGAAAGAGGAGGTGTAGGGACATGTGCATCACTTAGTGTGGTTGTAGGGATAGTGCCTACAGGGGAAGAGGTTCAAAGTAAATTTGTTATCAAAGTACATACTGTATATCTCACCATATACTATACTGAGATTCATTTTCTTGAAGGCATTCACAATAAATACAAAGGAACTCAATAGAATCAATGGAAAACTGCACACAACAAAGAATGACAGCAATCAATGTGCAAAAGACAACAAACTGGGCAAATACAAAAACAAAATAATAATAAATAAGCTATAAATATCAAGAACACAAGTTGGAGTCCTTGAAGGTGAGCCCATAGGTTGTGGGATCAGTGTTAGGGTGAGTGATGTTGAATGATGTTATCTCCTCTGGCTCACGGTTGAGGGGTAATGTTCTTGAATCTGGTGGTGTGGAACATGAGGCTCCTTCATCTCCCTTCCTGATGGCAGCAGCAAGAAGAGAGCATGGCCTAGATGGTGGGGGTCCTTGATGAACGTTGTTTTACTACAACAGCTCTCCGTGTAGATGGGTGCAATGGTGGTGAGGCCCTTCATTCCAGTCCTCATCCCTCTGCCAGATTAGTTTAAACCTTCTTGGAGCTATGATGTGGTGCCCATTACAGAGACTTGGATGGCTCAGGGACAGGAATGGTTACTTCAAGTGCCGGGTTTTAGATGTTTCAGAGAGGACAGGGAGGGAGGCAAAAGAGGTGGGGGTGTGGCACTGTTGATCAGAGATAGTGTCATGGCTGCAGAAAAGGGGGTTGTCATGGAGGGATTGTCTACGGAGTCTCTGGGTGGAGGTTAGGAACAGGAAGGGGTCAATAACTCTACTGGGTGTTTTTTATAGGCTGCCCAATAGTAACAGGGATATTAAGGAGCGGATAGGGAAACAGATCCTGTAAAGGCGTAATAATAACAGAGTTGTCATGGTAGGAGATTTTAATTTCCCAAATATCGATTGGCATCTCCCTAGAGCAAGGGGTTTAGATGAGGTGGAGTTTGTTAGGTGTGTTCGGGAAGGTTTCTTGACACAATATGTGGATAAGCCTACAAGAGGAGAGACTGTACTTGATTTGCTGTTGGGAAATGAACCTGGTCAGGTGTCAGATCTCTTAGCGGGAGAGCATTTTGGAGACGGTGATCATAATTCTATCTCCTTTACAATAGCACTGGAGAGAGATAGGAACAGACAAGTTAGAAAAGCATTTATTTGGAGTAAGGGGAATTATGAAGCAGGAACTTGGAAGCTTAAATTGGGAACAGATGTTCTCAGGGAAAGGTATGGAAGAAATGTAGCAAATGTTCAGGGGATATTTGTATGGAGTTCTGCATAGGTACGTTCCAATGAGACAGGGAGGTTATGGTAGGATACAGGAACCGTGGTGTACAAAGGCTGTAGTAAATCTAGTCAAGAAGAAAAGCTTACAAAAGGTTCAAAGAGCTAGATAATGTTAGAGATCTGGATTATAAGGCTCACAGGAATGAGTTTAAGAAGGAAATTAGGAGAGCCAGCAGCAGCCATGACAAGGCCTTGGCAGGTAGGATTAAGGAAAACCCCCAAGGCATTCTACAAGTATGTGAAGAGCAAGAGGATAAGATGTGAAAGAATAGGGCCTATCAAGTGTGACAGTGGGAAAGTGTGTATGGAACCGGAGGAAATAGCAGAGGTACTTAATGAATACTTTACTTCAGTATTCACTACGGAAAAGGATCTTGGTGATTGTAGTGCTGACTTGCAGCAGACTGAAAAGCTTGGGCATGTAGATATTAAGAAAGAGGATGTGCTGGAGCTTTTGGAAAGCATCAAGTTAAGTAAGTGGCCAGGACTGGATGAGATGTACCCCAGGCTACTGTGGGAGGCAAGGGAGGAGATTGCTGAGCCTCTGGCAATGATCTTTGCATCATCAATGGGGATGGGAGAGGTTCCAGAGGTTTGGAGGGTTGCGGATGTTTTTCCCTTATTCAAGAAAGGGAGTAGAGATAGCCCAGGAAATTATAGACCAGTGAGTCTTACTTCAGTGGTTGGTAAGTTGATGGAGAAGATTTATGAACATTTGGAGAGGTATAATATGATTAGGAATAGTCAGCATGGCTTTTTCAAGGGCAGGTTGTGCCTTACAAGCCTGATTGAATTTTTTGAGGATATAACTAAACACATTGATGAAGGAAGAGCAGTAGATGTAGTGTATATGGATTTCAGCATGGGATCCAAGGGGACATTGCTTTGTGGATCCAGAACTGGCTTGCCCACAGAAGGCAAAGAGTAGTTGTAGATGGGTCATATTCTGCATGGAGGTCGGTCACCAGTGGTGTGCCTCAGGGATCAGTTCTGGGATCTTTACTCTTCATGATTTTTATAAATGACCTGGATGAGGAAGTGGAGGGATGGATTAGTAAGTTTGCTGATGACATAAAGGTTGGGGGTGTTGTTGATAGTGTAGAGGGCTGTCGGAGGTTGCAGCGGGACATTGATTGGATGCAAAACTGAGCTGAGAAGTGCCAGATGGAGTTCGACCCAGATAAGTGTGAAGTGGTTCAGTTTGGTAGGTCAAATATGATGGCAGAATATTGTATTAATGGTAAGACTCTTGGCAGTCTGGAAGATCAGAGGGATCTTGGGGTCCGAGTCCATAGGACGCTCAAAGCAGCTGCGCAGGTTGACTCTGTGGTTAAGAAGGCATATGGCATAGTGGCCTTTATCAATCGTGGAATTGAATTTAGGAGCTGGGAGGTAATGTTGCAGCTATATAGGACCCTGGTCAGACCCCACTTGGAGTACTGTGCTCAGTTCTGGTTACCTCACTACAGGAAGGATGTGGAAGCCATAGAAAGGGTGCAGAGGAGATTTACAAGGATGTTGTCTGGTTTGGGGAGCATGCCTTATGAAAACAGGTTGAGTGAACTCGGCCTTTTCTCCTTGGAGTGACGGAGGATGAGAGGTGACCTGATAGAGGTGTATAAGATGATGATAGGCATTGATTGTGTAGATAGTCAGAGCTTTTTCCCAGAGCTGAAATGCTTGCCACAAGAGGGCACAGGTTTAAGGTGCTTGGGAGTAGGTACAGAGGAGATGTCAGGAGTAAGTTTTTTATGCAGAGAGTGGTGAGTGCATGGAATGGACTGCCGGCAACAGTGGTGGAGGTAGATATGATAGGGTCTTATAAGAGACTTTTGGATAGGTACATGGAGCTTAGAAAAATAGAGGGCTATGGGTAACCCTAGTAATTTCTAAGGTAGGGACATGTTCGGCACAATTTTGTGGGCCGAAGGGCCTGTATTGTGCTGTAGGTTTTCTATGTTTCTTCCCCAACAGCTCTAATAAACCTGCCTGCAAGAATATTGGTCTCTCTGGGGTTCAGGTACAACCCATTCCTTTTGTACAGGTCATACTTCTCCCAGAAGAGATCCCCATGATCCAAGAATCTGAAATCCTGCCCCCTGCACTAGCTTCTCAGCCACATATCCGATTGCCAAATCATCCTGTTTCTAACCTTAGTGGCAAGTGGCACAGGTAGTAATCCAGAAATTACTATCCTGGAGGTCCTGCTTCTCAGCTTCCTACATAGCTCTCTAAATTCTCTCTTCAAGACCTCATTGCTTTTTATTCCTATGTCATTGGTACCAATATTTACCAGAAGACTTGGTTATTCTCCCTCCCTCTCAAAAATGCCGTGGACATGATCAGAAATATCTGTGACACTGGCACCTGGGAGGCAACATACCATCAAGATGTTCCATTCACATCTACAGAATCTCCTTTCTTTTCCTGACAATTGAGCCCCCTATCACTACCACTCCCCTCTTCTCCCTCTTTACCTTCTGCACCATGGACTCATGCTCAGTGCCAGCAACCTGGTCTCTGGCATTCCACTGGAAGTTCGTCTCCTACAACAGTATCCAAAACTATATACTTTTTTTTGAGAATGACCAAAGGGGTGCTCTGCACTAACTGCCTATTGACATTTCCATTTCTCCTGACAGTCACCCAGCTACTTGCCTCCTGCAACTTCGGGGTGACTACATTTCCCTGTAACTCAGATCATCTCCTCACTCTCCTGTATAAGCTGAAATCAACATACACATAGTCAACCCCTATGTGTATGGCCTCAATGGCTGGCTCTGAGAGGCAGTCAACCATGGGATTATATTTCCCCTTGATATGTTGTATATCAGTTGTGGTTACTGTTACGTACCCCGTAACTGGGTTGCCAAACCAGCAGAAATGGACCACTTAGTTGGAGTCTGGTTTAACAGAAACTAATAAAGTTTTATTAAAGAAATAAGTAACACAGTACTCTAATCGTAAGGATATAAATGCAACAGGTTAGCAATGATAAAACACCCATGTACACAGAACCTGGGTAATAGGAATCAACCAAGCGCTATCGCAGTCTAGGGGTAAAATGATCAGTCTTAAGTGACACAGAGTTCAGTTCAGCTTAGTACAGCTCGCAGTAATCGCTGTTGTGCCATTGGAGAGAGAGAGAGAATGAAAATTTTTATTCAAACAGACCTTTGATGTTCTTCGCAGTTAGCTTTTGGGCGAACCCTTTTTATGTTTTCTGTGGTCACTGACTGTGACCCCTCCGTTCCGGATACGACCGTTCTTCCGCGGTGAACCCGGCACCCAGGCAAGGGCGGACACACACACCAGCTTCCCACCGATCGTACCCATTTCACCCTGTGCGTCTATGGTCGGTTCCCGCGACCAGACCTCCAAACTTCCATCAACTTGTGGGGGCACACCGCTCTTCCAGGGTCTCGTTATCTCGTGGTGTGGGTCGTGCCTTAGCAAACATGTTCTTTTTATCCCCTGGAGTATTGCCTGTCCACCAAACTTCAAACGGTTCAGGTTCAAAGCAATCGGTCTGTCAATATCTGAAATGTGTTTCTTTCTCGTTAATCTCTCTCTTCTCTCTTATTAGCATTTTGAATGTTTCTCCATTGTCTCCCTTATCGCTCTCTCATCTTCTGATAACTTGGTTTTCGTCACATTACAATTATGTTACCCCACTATAAAGGATCTAAATTGATCTTTATTAACCTTTTTTCTTCACATATTTATACAAGTTATTTTGATGAGTTTTTATGTTACCTGCAAGTTTGTTCTCATAATACATTTGCCTTCCTTTCAATTTGTTTATTTTTTGCTGAATTACAAACTGAATTACAAAGCGGCCAGTGAAGGAGTGGAGCTTTGAGAGGCTTCAACGAGAAGAAGCGGAGGACAAGCTTGCTTGCAGTTAGTCTTTACAATGTCTCCTGAGACGGTGATGTGCCTCTCATGTGAGAATTCTCTTGGGGGAGTTCCCCTCTCCCGCAGAGTCACATCTGCCAGAAGTGCATATGGCTGGGCGATCTGGAAGACCGTATAAGGAATCTGGAGCAGCAGCTGGATGACCTTCGACTCATGAGGGAGAATGAGGCAGTCATAGATGAGAGCTACAGGGAGGTAGTCACACCTAGGCTGTCGGAAGCAGGTCGTTGGGTGAGCAGAGCACCCCTGTAGCCATTCCCCTGAATAATAAGTTTACTGTCCTGGATACTGTTGGCGGGGATGACCGACCAGGTGTGAGCCACGGTGGCAGGGCCTCTGGCACTGAGTCTGACCCAGTGGTGCAGAAGGGACATGTGGTCGATGTTTAGAGATCTCTTGCAGGATGTTAGGGATAAATTTGTCCTGGTGAGGAAGATAAAGAATGGTAGGGTGAAGGAACCATGGGTGACAAGTGAGGTGGAAAATCTAGTCAGGTGGAAGAAGGCAGCATACATGAGGTTTAGGAAGCAAGGATCAGATGGGTCTATTGAGGAATATAGGGAAGCAAGAAAGGAGTTTAAGAAGGGGCTGAGAAGAGCAAGAAGGGGGCATGAGAAGGCCTTGGCGAGTAGGGTAAAGGAAAACCCCAAGGCATTCTTCAATTATGTGAAGAAAAAAAGGATGACACGAGTGAAGGTAGGACCGATTAGAGATAAAGGTGGGAAGATATGCCTGGAGGCTGTGGAAGTGAGCGAGGTCCTCAATGAATACTTCTCTTCGGTATTCACCAATGAGAGGGAACTTGATGATGGTGAGGACAATATGAGTGAGGTTGATGTTCTGGAGCATGTTGATATTAAGGGAGAGGAGGTATTGCAGTTGTTAAAATACATTAGGATGGATAAGTCCCTGGGGCCTGATGAAATATTCCCCAGGCTGCTCCACGAAGCGAGAAGAGATTGCTGAGCCTCTGGCTAGGATCTTTATGTCCTCGTTGTCCACAGGAATGGTACTGGAGGATTGGAGGGAGGCGAATGTTGTCCCCTTGTTCAAAAAAGGTAGTAGGGATAGTCCAGGTAATTATAGACCAGTGAGCCTTATGTCTGTGGTGGGAAAGCTGTTGGAAAAGATTCTTAGAGATAGGATCTATGGGCATTTAGAGAATCATGGTCCGATCAGGGACAGTCAGCATGGCTTTGTGAAGGGCAGAATGTGTCTAACAAGCTTAATAGAGTTCTTTGAGGAGGTGACCAGGCATATAGATGAGGGTAGTGTAGTAGATGTGATCTATATGGATTTTAGTAAGGCATTTGACAAGGTTCCACACGGTAGGCTTATTCAGAAAGTCAGAAGGCATGGGATCCAGGGAAGTTTGGCCCGGCGGATTCAGAATTGGCTTGCCTGCAGAAGGCAGAGGGTGGTGGTGGAGGGAGTACATTCAGATTGGAGGATTGTGACTAGTGGTGTCCCGCAAGGATCTGTTCTGGGACCTCTACTTTTCATGATTTTTTATTAACGATCTCGTTGTGGGGGTAGAAGGGTGGGTTGACAAGTTTGTAGACGATACAAAGGTTGGTGGTGTTGTAGATAGTGTAGAGGATTGTCAAAGATTGCAGAGAGACATTGATAGGATGCAGACATGGGCTGAGAAGTGGCAGATGGAGTTCAATCTGGAGAAGTGAGAGGTGGTACACTTTGGAAGGACAAACTCCAAGGCAGAGTATAAAGTAAATGGCAGGATACTTGGTAGTGTGGAGGAGCAGAGGGATCTGGGGGTACGTGTCCACAGATCCCTGTAAGTTGCCTCACAGGTGGATAGGGTAGTTAAGAAAGCTTATGGAGTGTTAGCTTTCATAAGTCGAGGGATAGAGTTTAAGAGTCGCGATGTAATGATGCAGCTCTATAAAACTCTGGTTAGGCCACACTTGGAGTACTGTGTCCAGTTCTGGTCACCTCACTATAGGAAGGATGTGGAAGCATTGGAAAGGGTACAGAGGAGATTTACCAGGATGCTGCCTGGTTTAGAAAGTATGCATTATGATCAGAGATTAAGGGAGCTAGGGCTTAACTCTTTGGAGAGGAGGAGGATGAGAGGAGACATGATAGAGGTGTACAAGATAATAAGAGGAATAGATAGAGTGGATAGCCAGCGCCTCTTCCCCAGGGCACCACTGCTCAATGCAAGAGGACATGGCTTTAAGGTAAGGGGTGGGAAGTTCAAGGGGGATATTAGAGGAATGCTTTTTACTCAGAGAGTGGTTGGTGCGTGGAATGCACTGCCTGAGTCGGTGGTGGAGGCAGATACACTAGTGAAGTTTAAGAGACTACTGGACAGGTATATGGAGCAATTTAGGTTGGGGGCTTATATGGGAGGCAGGGTTTAAGGGTCAGCACAACATTGTGGGCCAAAGGGCCTGTACTGTGCTGTACTATTCTATGTTCTATGCCCCTAATCCTCAAGTTTACTGTTTTTCCTGGCAATTCATATATCACCCGTTTGATTCTAATAATATCCTTAATTCCCTTCTTAACCCATAAATATGCCCTCTTTTGTGACTTAGTTCTATGCATTCTGAAATGTACTTCAGATAAAACATCTAAAATATTGCATATGGCTATTCCACATTGATCCATTTAATAAAGTTCCTATCTTGTGCATCATGGCTTTGTCATTTCCTTTGTTCAGATTCAGGATCCTCAATTCTAATTCAATGATTTCACACACTGTCTTAATATATTGTGATTATTTTTTCCCCAAGGTACCATGGAACTAGATTGTTAATTATTTGTTCCTCATTGCACATTCATCCAACTAGAGTTCATTTAAGTTTTCTTATTATTTGTGTCCTTAATATATTGACCTCAATAAACACCATGTAAGTAGTTCAGAAATTTCTCTTCCACAGTATCATTGACAATTTGGTTTGACAAATATGTTCACAGATTAAAGTCACCCAAAGTGATATTGAACACTTGCTAGTTGCATTTCTAATTACTTATTTCAGCCCCTACATCAACATGATGAGACTTGTAGACAACCCCCACCCAGAATGATTCCACATCTTGATGTTGACAGGCAACATCTTTGTCCACTATCATACTGATTTCCCACTTTACTGAAATGTCACCCCATCTTCTATCCCTTTATGCCTTTCCTTCCTAAATAATAACAAATCTGGATCTTCCATTCTTCACTCCCTGCAGCGACATCTCCAAAAGAGCAACAATAATCAAAGCTATTTAAATTTAGTTAATTCATATTTAGAGACAATGCCTTCCCACTTGCCCTTTTAACAATAATAACATTTATTTTGTGACTCTATTTGCCTCCTGCTCTTCTACTTTTACCTTATATTTTTGGTTGTTTTTTTTTTGTCTTCCCATCTACTATCTCCCTGTTCAAATTCCATACCCCCTGCCATTCAAATATCTTGGACAACACTAGCAAACACTACTGTTCTAACAGTGCTCGCAGGACATTGGTCCCAGGGTAGCTTGGGACCAGTTTGAATTGACCCCATCTCCCAGAAGCAGTTCTGACATAAGGAATCCAAATCTCCTCCCCTGCCTCATTACATTATATCTCAAGTCATATCAATAGGATTTATCTCCATACTAATAACTTGCATTTGACACTAGGAGTAATCTTGAGAATAATACGTATGGATAAAGCTTGTGTAGCAATAATTATAACCATTGCACAGGGCATGTTTGAGAATCTCATTTACCGACTGGGAAGCAGCTAGATCAGAATCAAGTTTATTGAAAGACCTTTGATGGCTGTGGCTTCTTGCTGAGCACCCAAACTACCTTCCTCTTCCAGGAGGTTACCCAGAGAATGCTCTTTCATTCTCCTTGTTGTACTGCACTCCCAAGAAGGGCTCTGAAACACCCAAAATCTCCTGACAGCTGAGTACTACAGAAAACTTAAAACTTACCGAACGTGACAGACCAATTCCTGTCAAGTAATTCACTTTTAATATTTTCAAAGTTTATAAATTTACAAGAATCTGATTTCTATAGAGCAGTTGTTAAGTCAGTAATTAACTTTTAATTGATCCTTTAAATATTGCTAAAATGGGGTGAGGGTGGGGCTCAAAGCTTTAAGCTCTCTTTTTGTTAATAATGTGGTGTTAGTGGAGGTCAGTGGACATTTCTGCTGGTACAAAACAACCAAATTCTGTGACCCATTTCTCATTCTTCAATTATGAATATGTGAAATATCTTGAGATGGTTTACTCTAATCAATATTCATTTGTTTGGCAAGAGGGAAAGTTTCCATAAAGATTATGGATGTGGTTGAGGGGAGTCCTGAGACATCACCTGATATTTAATTGTATGAAAACTTTTCTTTCAGGTTCTGCCACCACCAAAACTGAAACTCCATAATAATTATGTTCACTCCAATAATGGCTATGGTATTACCATAATTCAGCCAGATGGTAGACATTGCCATGATGCAGATGAAGGTGTATTGGAGTGTGCTGCAGGAGGTGACAAAAGAGATGATCTTGTGAAAGCAATACAGAATTTGAGTCTTGAAATGACCAATAATAAATTTGAAAACAATTCAATGGGAGAAATAGGTGTAATTGTTCATTAATTATGCTAATATAAGGTTAGAAATTCTAATCAATTTGCCTTGAGCCAAACTCAATTTAGAATTTTGTTGACAATTTGTTTCATCTTATTTGCAGAAAGTACATTGTTTAAGAAAGGCATACAGCTCAGATATAAATTAAAAACAAATCAAAAGTAAGTCAATAGTTCAGTATACAAAACTATGTAAACTAACTTCTCTGTCAGTATGTCGGGAACTTCCTTAATCTGTGCTTTAAACCTGTTTAAGTTTCCAGCTTTCTGCTGCAAGCTTTAGGAAAATATATATATATTTAAAGCCGATTGTTTACTTGCAAATTCCCTTTGCCACCCGAGTTTATGATCTTTCCACACTCGTTTGATTCAATGTTTATATTTAGGAGCAGAAAGGTTGAACATTTAGAATTTGTTACAAACATGTACAAAGGCATTGAAATGGTACTGATTTTCAGAGGGAGAAAAAACAGCCAAACCAAAGAATGTCTCAGATTCATCCACACAGACATAACCTGAAGCCCTGAAGCTAAATAAAGGTCTTTGCAGCCTAACATCTAAAAGTACTAACCATCAACCAATGAAATAATGTACTTTTCAGTACAGTTTGTAGTTATATTTAAGGGTATAATGGAGTATGTACTTATTTCATTCAATGATGTTTGAATTGTGGTGTCTATTGAGACTGCCTTATGAGCAATGTATTTAGGTATTAAACCTCTGCAGAATTACCAAACTTTGAAGATTATTTACAAATTTGAAATAAATCTGTATCAATAAGTCTTATTGATTTAAAGCTGCCTTATTACATCTACTACTTCTGACATTCAAAATGCAAGTGATTATAATTGATCAGTAAACTGATTTTTGAATTCAAATGATAATTGTTTCTGTAATATTATAGGTACACCACAAATGTCAAATAAAACTTAATGATGTAGATCCTGGATTATATTTTAAAATCATATCTCAACTCTTCCAGCAAGAACTGGGCAATGGTTCCCATCACTGAATGAATATTGCAAACATTTACAGAAGATACTTAATTGGTTCAACCACAAGTTAAGAAGCTGATAACTACAGATAATGCCCAGTTCAGTTGAAGATTACAATTTCATCAATTTGTTGGCTGTTCATTACCAATTCAGTTAAACAAGAACAGTCATGGAATTCAAAATTAAAGAAAACAAACAACAAAACTGCTTAATTTATTGAATCAGGATAGAATTAACCAGAACATTGTGCTTTCACAAATATTTGTTTCATAAGTCAACCCCTTCAATAATACAGAACATCCAACAGTAGAGTACAGCACAGCCCTTTGGCCCATGATATTGTGCTGATCTTTTGACCAATCAATCTAACCCTTCCATCCTACACAGGCCTCCATTTTGCTTACATCCTGGTAGTGTTCTACACACCCACCATCCTGTGTGTGGAAAAAAAAAACTGCCACTTGCATCCCTTCTATACTTGTCTCCAATCACCTTAAAATTGTGGCCTCTCATTAGCCATTTCTGCCCTGAGAAGAAGGCACCGATTAACCACTCTATGCCTCTTACACACATCAGCTTACCTCTCATCCTCCTCTGCTCCAAGGAGAAAAGCCATAGCTCAGGTATGAAATAAGGGATTGTAGTCTGAAATTAGGACCTATGGCTGGGTATAATTGGGCCTCGAGTTGGGATTTTGATTGAGTGTGATGTAACAGCCAGGCTAGATGTGCAGTTGAGGCCTTAGTTTAGGACTGGGGTGAGAATCTGGAGTTGACAATAAGCCTAGAACAGTGACCAGGGGTTGAACCTTGATTTAAAAACAGGAACCTGTCACTTGTGATTGTCCCTATATGTGAAACTGGAGACCTCAGTTGGCGACTAGTGTCTGGAGATTGAGGATGGCGAGTTAGCAGTGTGAAAGTCTGCAGTAGCAGAGTTAGACAGCTAGACAGGAATAGGCAATGGGTGACTGGGTTGGGCCTGTAGTTTAGGCATCATGTTGGTGTCTGTGATTGAGTTTAAGATTGCAATTGGGTCTGTGACTTGGTGTTAGACCATAACATATAAGAGCAAGATTAGGCTATTCTTCCTATTGAATTTGCTTTGCAATTTTTGCCGTTTTTACCCCCAATCTCATTCTCCTGTCTTCGTCCTGTAACACTCAACCCCTTTACCAATCAAGAAATTATCAATCTCTGCATTACATGCACCCAATTATTTGATCTCCACATCACTCTGTAGCAACAAATTCCACAGATTCGTCATCCTCTGGCTTAATCTCTATTCTGGCACACTCCTACTAATAGAACATCTTTTCTACGTTCACACTATCCAAACCTTCCAAATCAAGTACCTCAAGAGTATTTGATATCATTGACAGCGAAATTCTACAATTTTTGCTCAATTATAATTTGCTCATTGAAACCTACCAGATTCTGTAAGGCCTGGAGTGAGAGTGTGTGTGTGAGAGAGAGAGAGAGAGAGAGCACGAATGAGTTAAGTGTATGTATCATGGATAAACCACTTAATATTCATTGGAAGTTACTAGAATCTATAAATATGGATCAAGTAAATAATGACTACTTTGAAAAGTTTCAGCCAGTCTTTTAATGTGGCTTGGGTTGACATGTTCCTAACTACTCTATTAACTTTACCGAGATATTTCGATAGGTGCATGGATGCAAAGCTATGATCCAGGTGCAGGTCAATGGGACTAGGCAATTTAAATGGTTCGGCATGGGCCAAATGGCCTGTTTTAGTGTAGTTTTCGATTACTATAACTAACTGTAAATAATATAAAAGTTAGAAATATAAAATCACAAGGACAGAAAAATGTTAAGTGTCTGGCAAAACTGTGGTACAAAATTTTCAGATTGGGTAAATCTCAGATTCCCTAGAATGATAACCTGCTGGAAAAGCTGGAAGCAATTCCTTTTCAGGGAGACTTACAGGGAAATTGTAGGGAATGGATCTTTAAAATGCAATGATACAGAAAATAAACTGAAAAGTTGTGTATCATCTGATGGAATCAAAAGTCACTAGATCTATGCTTCTCAGGACATACAGACCACTCTATTGTGTCTACCCTGATAACTTTAATGCTGTGTAGCTGCCTCAGCACCTTTCCAATTATTTACTATCACCCAGCTTTAAGGGAAACCAAAATTGATTGTCTACTGCAAGGTCAACACTGAATGTCAAAAGTAAAAAAGGCTTTGGTTTCCACTGAACCTCTCCTAAATACTCATTGCCACAGCAATGACCATGAATCATTTGAGGTCCATGCACAATAATGCCTAGATCTCTTTTTCAAACAACCTTTTAGTCCAGAGTGCCCAGATGTCTTCATGTCTTCACTAAGGAGGACATAAATAATCTTCCAGAAATAGTAGGGGACAGAGGGTCCAGTGAGATGGAGAAACTGAGGGAAATACATGTTAGTAGGGAAGTGGTGTTAGGTGAATTGAGGGGATTAAAGGCAGATAAATCCCCAGGGCCAGATGGTCTGCATCCCAGAGTGGATGCATTAGTGATAATTTTTCAAAACTCTTTAGATTCTGGACTAGTTCCTGAGGACTAGAGGGTGGCTAATGTAACCCCACTTTTTAAAAAAGGAGGGAGAGAGAAACCGGGGAATTATAGACCAGTTAGCCTAACATCGGTGGTGGGGAAGATGCTAGAGTCAGTTATCAAAGATGTGATAACAGCACATTTGGAAAGCAGTGAAATCATCGGACAAAGTCAGCATGGATTTGTGAAAGGAAAATCGTGTCTGATGAATCTCATAGAATTTTTTGAGGATGTAACTAGTAGAGTGGATAGGGGAGAACCAGTGGATGTGGTATATTTGGATTTTCAAAAGGCTTTTGACAGTCCCACACAGGAGATTAGTGTGCAAACTTAAAGCACACGGTATTGGGGGTAAGGTATTGATGTGGATAGAGAATTGGTTGGCAGACAGGAAGCAAAGAGTGGGCATAAACGGGACTTTTTCAGAATGGCAGGCGGTGACTAGTGGGGTACCGCAAGGCTCAGTGCTGGGACCACAGTTGTTTACAATATATATTTATGACTTAGATGAGGGAATTAAATGCAGCATCTCCAAGTTTGCGGATGACACGAAGCTGGGCGGCAGTGTTAGCTGTGAGGAGGATGCTAAGAGGATGCAGAGTGACTTGGGTAGGTTAGGTGAGTGGGCAAATTCATGGCAGATGCAATTTAATGTGGATAAATGTGAGGTCATCCACTTTGGTGGCAAAAACAGGAAAACAGATTATCTGAATGGTGGCCAATTAGGAAAAGGGGAGGTGCAACGAGACCTGGGTGTCATTATACACCAGTCATTGAAAGTGGGCATGCAGGTACAGCAGGCGGTGAAAAAGGCGAATGGTATGCTGGCATTCATAGAAGAGGATTCAAGTACAGGAGCAGGGAGGTACTACTGCAGTTGTACAAGGCCTTGGTGAGACCACACCTGGAGTATTGTGTGCAGTTTTGGTCCCCTAATCTGAGGAAGGACATCCTTGCCATAGAGGGAGTACAAAGAAGGTTCACCAGATTGCTTCCTGGGATGGCAGGACTTTAATATGATGAAAGACTGGATCAACTAGGCTTATATTTGTCAGAATTTAGAAGATTGAGGGGGGATCTTATTGAAACGTATAAAATCCTAAAGGGATTGGACAGGCTAGATGCAGGAAGATTGTTCCCGATGTCGGGGAAGTCCAGAACGAGGGGTCACAGTTTGAGGATAAAGGGGAAGCCTTTTAGGACCGAGATTAGGAAAAACTTCTTCACACAGAGAGTGGTGAATCTGTGGAATTCTCTGCCACAGGAAACAGTTGAGGCCAGTTCATTGGCTATATTTAAGAGGGAGTTAAATATGGCCCTGGTGGCTAAAGGGATCAGGGGGTATGCAGGGAAGGCTGGTACAGGGTTCTGA
The DNA here is from genome assembly GCF_963921235.1 of Mobula hypostoma. Taxonomy (NCBI): domain Eukaryota; kingdom Metazoa; phylum Chordata; class Chondrichthyes; order Myliobatiformes; family Myliobatidae; genus Mobula; species Mobula hypostoma. The sequence goes on along the minus strand of NC_086108.1, from coordinate 49,007,845 downwards.
GTTGGATGATCAGCCATGATCATAATGAATGGCAGTGCAGGCTCAAAAGGCCGAATGGCCTACTCCTGCACCTATTTTCTATGTTTCTATGCTCAACACTCACATTGTCTTTGTGAATAGTATTTTAAAATCTTTTCCACTCTGAAATTCTACTACTATCCACCGCCGACCAGTCACATCCAGTCCCCTGCAGATAAATATCTGCCTATAGTGGTCAAGCCAGATCTAACCCTGATGTTACATGCTTCTAGGTATAATGAGCAAATATACATTTTGTTCTACAACTCAGACATTGATCATTAATAAAATGCGAACAATGGACCCAATAACAAATCCTCATGACTCCACTGATGACCCATTCCCAACCAGCAGATTTTTTGGGTATATCATGGCCAAAGACTAATGAAATCCATGACCCGATAAATTTCAGTAATATGGAATGAGGAATAAGCATTGACCAAAATACTGGTGTAAGTGAAATTTTCGTTGGTACAGAATACTTGCCGTATTCCCTCGACTCACTGGCACAGTACTCACAACTGGCTGTAGTAATCTGCTGTTTATAAAATCCATTCATTTTAATATAAGTTAATAACTTTAACATAAGGCATTGTGACAATACCTCTCCATTTGTGCTCCTTTTAATAAATTTGCAGCAACATGTTCATTTATTGAATGGACCTAAAATAATAGGTAGCAAAAGAGTTTATTATTTGTCATCAGTATTAATTTATGCAAAAACGCATCTGTTTTCTAACTTTTATTTCTTCTGCAATACAACAAAAATACGAACACATTGAAAACCATCCACTCTGAACTTCAATGTGCTTGGACATTTTAATTGGTATTTTAGATATCATAAGTATATACCCTTGCTGTAAGTGCACACTAAGTACAGAAAATATTTGCATAACAACTGAAACTGATCACATTTGCAATGTGCATGCAGTGTTGTTTTACATAAAATAATTAATACAAAGCCATGTTACTTATCAATGAATATAAATTGTGCACAAATGCAACTTTTGGTCATCTGCATTTTTCTAGAAGACACCTTTGCCTTCATATCCTCCTCCATAACCTGCCCCAAAACTCCGGTTACCACCGTATCCACCACCACTCCGGTTACCACCGTATCCACCACCACCACCCTGGCTACCACCGTATCCACCACCACCACCCTGGCTACCACTATATCCACCACCACCACCCTGGCTACCACCATATCCACCACCATCCTGGCTACCACCGTATCCACCACCACCCAGGCTACCACCGTATCCACCACCATCCTGGCTACCACCGTATCCACCACCCTGGCTACTACCATATCCACCACCACCCAGGCTACTACTGTATCCACCACCACCCTGGCTACCACTGTAACCACCACTCCTGTTGCCACTGTAACCACCACCACCCTGGCTACCACTGTATCCACCACTCCTGTTACCACCATATCCACCGCCATCCTGATTACTACTGAATCCACCACCACTCTTGTTCCCACCATATCCACCACTACCCAGGCTACTACTGTATCCACCACCACCCAGGCTACCACCATATCCACCACCACCCAGGCTACCACCGTATCCACCACCATCACCACCCTGGCTACCACCATATCCACCAGTACCACCACGGCTACCGCCATATCCACCAGTACCACCACGGCTACCACCAAACCCACTAGTACCACCACGGCCACCACCAAATCCACCAGTACCACCACGGCCACCAAATCCACCAGTACCACTCTGGCTACCACCAAATCCACCATCAGTCCTGTTAGCACCAAATCCACCACCATCCAGCTTACCACCATATCCACCTTTACTTTGGTAGTCACTATATCCTCCCCTTCCACCACCACTTTGGTAGCTACCATATCCTCCACTACCACTTTGGTAGCTATTGTATCCACCACCTCCTCCTCTCCCTCCAGAAAAATATCCAGAACTATAACTGTCACGGGACCCACCATAACCTCCTCCTCCCCTATAACCTGAACCACGACCACTCCCTCTTCCACCAAATCCTTGATTGTCATAACGTGCCATCTTGGGAGGACGAGGACCATCACCAAATCTGTAAGAAATAAAATTAAGATAGTAAATTTCATTAGTCAAATTAACAGTATGGAAAAATTATGCAAATTGCACAACTTAGTTGCTAATTTTTCCAGTTAATACTTCTCTCTATTCAATCCAAGGTATACCATTTAATTATATAAATTGCTCATGAAAAAAATGAAACTTGTTGTAATCGTACTGGCATTCTAGTCCTCATGCTGAAGCTCATCACAACCATGAAATCTGAAAACTTAAAATTAGTTTACCATTCTTGTTAACCTTCATTACAAATTTCAGAATATATTTACAACTTAAAATTAATTTTGGCACACTGGTAACAATAAAGTTGGCAGAATCTTGAACTTAAGTTGTCAGTGTCTTGTAAATCAGTCCAACCAAACACACCTAATCCTGAATTCTACAGTTGTAGTAGAAGATTCTTAACCTCTCTGGTATTTAATACCAGCATGAAAACAGACTAACAAACTTTTCATGTTCAAATTACCAACATTTATCACATTTAGTTAATTTTCTAAACAATTTAGGAACTATCTTATCAAAGCTTGGTGATAGGGAAGCTATACAACACTTACTTATCCCCATACCCAACCAAAAAATTCTTAAGTTTTCTTTACCACTTTATCTTTTAAAACTACTAACAGGCTAATCAGTTGCAAAGCAATAGACAAGCTTTAGTGCCCGCCCAAATAGGTTTTCAGTTGGAATGTTCAGACACAGAAGTGGCTTGTTCGTTCTTTATGTGCCGTGTTGTATGACATGAGTGATCATAGTGTTTCTATGACCATTATTGTTCTTGGCAAATTTTTCTACAAAAGTGGTTTACCACTGCCTTCTTCTGGACAGAGTCATTACAAGATGGGTGACCCCAACCATTATCAGTATTCTTCAGAAACTGTCGGCCTCGTCAGTGGTCGCATAAGAAGGACGTGATATGCACCAGCTGATCATACAACCTGCTCCCATGGCTTCACATGACCCCGATTCCGGGGGAGGGGAGGAGAGGAACAGGAATCATTGATGAACAAGAAACTTGGCTGAAAATCTATGGCAAATACATAAATGAAACTTACCCAGCCTAAATGTACATAGGTGAAAATGGTTTATTTGGACATATTGCACAGTACTGCTGACAGTATTGGGGAAGATTCATCCGCCTTACTGTACCATTTAAATGGCTGTGGTGTGTTCTTCTGCCGGATGTTAGAGAACTGTGAGACCCAGAGTCTCCCAGTGAACTACATCTGCGTAAAGTGCATCCGGCTGCAGCTCCTTGAAGAACGTGTTAGGGATCTGGAGCAGCAACTGGATGACCTTTGACTTGTACAGGAGAGCAAGGAGTAATTGATCAAAGCTACAGGGAAGTAGTCACCCTGAAGTTGCAGGAAGCGCATAGCTGGATGACTGTCAGGAGAAATGGAAATAGGCAATTAGAGCAGAGCACATCTGTGGCCATTCCCCTCAATAGTATACCGCTTTGGATACTTTTGTGGGGTATGACCTCCCAGAAGAATGCCATGACGACTGGGTTACAGGCACTGAGCATGGGTCCATGGTGCAGAAGGGAAAAAGAGAGAAGATGGGAGCGACAGTGACAGGGGACTCAATAGTGAGGGAAACAGACAGGAGATTCTGTGGACACCCAGATGGCATGTTGCCTCCTAGGCACCAGGGTCAGGGACATGTCAGATCGCATCCGCAACATTTTGGGAGAGGGAAGGGTAGCATTTGGTACCAATGACATAGGAAGGAAAAGCAAAGAGGTCCTGAAAAGAGAACTTAGAGAGCTAGGTTGAAGGCTGAGGAACAGGACCTCCTGGGTAGTAATTTCCAGATTGCTGCCTGTGGCACGAGGCAGGGCTACGGTAGGAAACTTTGTCACATGGTGTGAGCAGAATTATCTGCAGCTTAATGTAAAAAAGACTAAGGAGCTGGTGGTAGACCTGAGGAGAGCTAAGGTACTGGTGACCCCTGTTTCCATCCAGGAGGTCAGGGTGGACATGGTGGAGGATTACAAATACCTGGGGATACGAATTGACAATAAAATGGACTGGTCTAAGAACACTGAGGCTGTCTACAAGAAGGGTCAGAGCCGTCTATTTTTGAGGAGACTGACGTCTTTTAACATCTGCCGGACGATGCTGAGGATGTTCTACGAGTCTGTGGTGGCCAGTGCGATCATGTTTGCTGTTGTGTGTTGGGGCAGCACGCTGAGGGTAGCAGACACCAACAGAATCAACAAACTCATTCGTAAGGCCAGTGATGTTGTGGGGATGGAACTGGACTCTCTCACGGTGGTGTCTCAAAAAAGGATGCTGTCCAAGTTGCATGCCATCTTGGACAATGTCTCCCATCCACTACATAATGTACTGGTTGTGCACAGCAGTACATTCAGCCAGAGACTCATTCCACCGAGATGCAACACAGAACGTCATAGGAAGTCATTCCTGCCTGTGGCCATCAAACTTTACAACTCCTCCCTTGGAGAGTCAGACACCCTGAGCCAATAGGCTGGTCCTGGACTTATTTCTGGCATAATTTACATATTACTATTTAACTATTTATGATTTTATTACTATTTATTATTTATGGTGCAACTGTAATGAAAACCAATTTCCCCCGGGATCAATAAAGTATGACTATGACCATGAGTAGAAACCGAATATTTGGCAAATAAATGCGTGGCTGAGAAGCTGTTGCAGGGGGCAGGGTTTCAGGTTCTTGGATCATTGGGATCTCTTCTGGGGGAGATTTGACCTGTTCAAAAGTGACGAGTTGCACCTGAAGCCGAGGGGGACCAATATTCTTGCGGGCAGGTTTGTTAGACCTGTTGGCAAGGATTTAAACTAATTTGGCAGGAGAGTAGGAACTGGAGCGAAGGGACTCAGGATAGGGCAGATGGTAAAAAAGTAAAGGTAGCATGCAGACTGCCAGGTAGAGCAGGCAGGTGATGAGACTTAGCTGCAGCTAACAGGCTGAGTATCAAATCATTAGGGAAGCAGAATCAGAAAGGATAGCAAATACAACTCAAGGTGTTGTATCTAAATGTGCATCGTATAAGAAATAAGGTGGATGATCTGGTTGCACTACAGATTGCCAGGTATGATGTTGCAGCTATCACTGAATTGTGGCTGAAGGATGGTTGCAGTTGGGAATGTCCAAGGTTACACATTATATCAGAGGGATAGGAAGATAGGCAGAGGGGGTGGTGTGGCTCTACTGGTAAGGAATGGCATCAAATCAGTAGGAAGATGTGACACAGGATCGGAAGATGTTGAATCCTTGAGGGTTGAGTTAAGAAACTGCAAGGGTAAAAGGACCCTGATGGCAGTAATATACAGGCCTCTCAACAGTAGCTGGGAGGTGAACCACAGATTACAACAGGAAATAGAAAAGACATGTCAAAAGGGCAATGTTATGGTAGTCATGAGAGATTTTAACATGCAGGTCGATTGGGAAAATCAAGTTGGTAATGGATCTCAAGAGAGTGAGTTTGTTGAATGTCTAAGAGATGGCTTTTTAGAGCAGTTTGTCATTGAGCCTACTAGGGGTTCAGCTATACTGGACTGGGTGTTATGTAATGCACCAGAGGCGATTAGGGAGCTTAAGGTAAAGAAACCCTTAGGAACCAGTGATCACAATTTATATGGTGGTTGGTTAGTAACTAACAGTTCCCTCTTTATACAGCCTTCTGAGAATTTTTCTGAAAGCTTGGCATTGAAGCATTAGAATTCACATTGATCAGTTTATGAATGCTAATTAATGAGAGTGCTCTGAGAGCACTGGAACTTCATATAACTGAACTGACTATTTCTTACATCCCCCACATACGTGAGGAGTAAAAATCTTTACGTTATGTCTCCGTCTGTTATCTCAGCGTGAATTAAACAGTCTGATGACCTGGTGGAAGAAGCTGTCGCAGAGTCTGTTGGTCCTGGCTTTATTGCTGCGGTACCGTTTCCTGGATGGTAGCAGCTGGAACAGTTTATGGAACAGTTCAGCTGGATCACTGAGTGTTCTGAATACTTTAAGTGCAGTTTACCTTGAGTTTGCCATAAGGTTAATGCCTGCTGCCCCAGGTTTTGAAATCTGCCGAATCACATTCAGCAACCGTTCATGTTTGGGATCCAGATGCCGTACAAATTCAGGATCCTTAGCAACTTCAACAACCAGTGCCTCCATTCCTGCGCGCAAAGCAACAATTGCAGCTGCAGCGTAGTGTGACATCTTCAACTTTATCCTACAAGGCAAAAATAATCATATCATAAGTATTTCAAGCAACCAACACAAAAAGAATCAAAGTGGTATGGTTGCTCTCAGCCGCCCTCCTGGGAAACAATCATACAACAACTGCACTGATTTACAGGAAACAAGTCTTGCTGCAAAAAAGAGAAATCATAAAACTATTGCTTTACAGCCTTTCTAAGATGGCTAAGCTTGACATGGAATGGAGATCTTTTGAGAAGAACAAGTTAAAGAATATGGCATAACTTACAATGTAACGTACAGATTTTATCTGATAAGGTGAGTATCTGATTGTATACTGGATAAAATTCAAAGGTCCATTTTATTATCACTGAATGGATTAAACTGTACAACAAAGACATGGTAGCGCACCACCCTATTACAGCTCAGGACATCAGAGTTCAGAGTTCAATCCTGGTGTCTCTGCAAGGAGTTTTCATGTCCGCCGCATGAAATATGGGCTCCCTCCACAGTCCAGACACACCGGTTAGTAGGTTAATTGGTCATTGTAAATTGCCCTGTGATGAGGCTAGGGTTAAATCCGTGGTTGCTGGGTGGTGGGGCAGAATAGGCTAGAAGGATATGTTCTGTGTTGTATCTCTAAAAAAATAACTGAATCCCAGGTGCAAGATTATATAAGTGGGGAAAAAATGGTGACAAACCAGAGAGGGACAAGCAGGAAGTGCAGTTCATATAACGTAAATGGAATCAAAAGTTGTTTGAGAAAGTGATACATAATTGGCTTATAAAAAAATCTGAAGCCCATGGCAGAGCATTAAGCAGTGAGAATAATAAAAAAAAAAGTAGTAATTAGGAACAAAGGCTATTGGCAAAGAGCATTGTTTTGGACTAGATTGAAATGAACAGTAGTATTCCTCCTGGTATTGGAACTATAACCTCTACATATTTCTAATAGATTCAGTCAAGATATATCCAGACTAATTCCAAAAACTGCAATGACATAAAACTTGGAAGTGTTGTGTACTGTGCTGAGGCTAGTAATTGACTTCAATAACATATAGTCTGGTTAGTGGAACAGATGGGCAAAGAGCAAATAAAACTTATTTCAGATGAACAGGGTGTCTCATTTCCATGAGAAAGATGAAGGGAACAACTATTCACTAGACAGCATAATTCTGAAAGAGCCACACTGATCAAAGAGATTTGGAATGTAAATGCATAAATCAAGGACAAGTTAAACTGGAAAGATTAAAGGCTGATTTATATTTGTGCATACTAGCTTACGCCGTAGCCTACACAAGTGGCCTACGCCATTGTGAGCATTTATACTTGTGCGTTGGTGTGTCTGTGTCGCTCTGCAATTCACCGCCAAAACGCTAGTTGGCGGTGGGGTTTCTATGCCACTGTGTTGAGTTTCTTCGTGTTGAAGAACAAAGCAAAGCAAAGCACAATACCAACAGTCATATACAGTACAAGACATATATAACACATATAAAATAGCAGTAAGCATGCAGTCACACACAAAGTCCAAGTGTGTGCCAAGACTGAGTCCATGAATGTTGTCACCTAAAACAAGTCCGCAGCTTGTTTCCGCCAAACGAACACTGACAACCCGTCCCCCAATCCAACATGGATGCCGTGCCACACTTGCTGGGTGGTTGAAACAGGTGACACCATAACATGAGGCCTCGCAGCTTCCCTAGCATCAGTCTTGACAATTAACCAGTGAACTAGACGTGTAGTACACTCAAACCCTGCTTATCACTGAGGATGCATTCTTCAGAGGTGGAGCGCTATGTAAATCAGTGCTATGCGGGGTCATTATGACATTAAGCAAACGGACACATGTCTGATTTTTAAAAAATCAAACCCGAGATATGTATTATTTTATGTATACACAGTAATTCGTGGAGTAACAAACATGCAAATGGGCCTGACTTGCAGCAGCAGAGGGAAGCAGGTGGTGGTTGCACCTTAGAGGAGGGACCAGGCTGTGGCTCTTCCTCTAACTTCGGCTTCTTCTTCAAGTAGGCATCAAGATTTGACTACCTTTACTTGTTTCCTCTCACAAAGCAGTTTTCAGTAGCAGAAATTATTTCAAGAACACCTCTCTTTGCCTTGTTGCTTCACTCCCGGTCAGGACTGTTATCAATGAACCAGTCCATGATTGGTGATGCTAGTGCTGAGGAATTTTATGGTGAGGTTTTTTTTTGCTGGTGTTTCCTCTTCTTCCATCCGTGTCCTCAGATTCAACCAGGATTTGTTGCTCTGTCAATCCTTGAAGCTCTTTGTTATTAAGGCTTTCACCAAGAGAATGCAGTAACTCTTCAACATTGCCATCATTAACATCCTTACGCCGTATCATTTGCAGTTTCACATCCATGCTAATGCTTTTCCTAGATATCTTAGATGTACTACCCTCACTGGGTAGACCATTTTCCAGACATTATAGGTGGGAAAAAAAATAGAATAAATTGGCAAGGGAGCAAGAATGTTTACACATGTGGGGAAGGCAGAGCGTGAACTAATACATAATTGGCTGTGAGTGACTCAGAGCGTATGTAAAGCACTCTCATTGTCTGACTGAATGTTTACTGTCTTGAAAAGTTCTGTGTGTTGTTTAGAATGAACTTCCGTCATTTAAAAATATTTCAATAAAAAATTGAATAACCACGTTGTAGCGAATCAGTGCTATGCAGGGTAGCGTTATGTGGGACCTGAGTGTACTCTACATTATATATGTCCAACAGGGTTTTGTGATCACAAAAAAAACATCCAAGACAATCACTCGCTGTTAAGACTGCAGCAAGTCCAGCTCCTCCACCAATGAGCAACTCACTGATGGGGTAGATCTGCAGTGTTTGAAGTTCTTAACATTCAGAAGAGTATTGTGATCATTTAAAAAAAATGTTTAAAAGACAGTAACACCTTTAGTTGGTCCCATAAAAGCTGCCACGTTTGAGAGTACTGTCATCTTAAAGGAAAAAAAGGACATCACATGCACTTCTCTCTCCACCACTGGTAGTGTCTAAAGGGGACACTGCCCCAAGATTGCAACATCAAATCTTCCCACCACCTGGCCCATGCTGTCAATTCGCAGCTACCTTCGGGCAGAAGGTACAGAAGTCTTAACTCCCTCACCACCAGGTTCAAGAACAGCTACTTTCAACCATTTGGTTCTTGAACCAGCAGCAAAACCCTAATAACTACAGTTTAGCAATGCTATGAACACTTTGACCAACTTGCACTAAAACGGACTTTTGTTTTTGGTCTAATTGTGTTTTCTTGTAAAATAATTTATTACTGATTTCTGTTTTTCCTGTGAATGATGCTTATATGCTACTGTATATGCCTGTTATGCTGTTGCAAGTAAGTTATCATTGCATCTGTGCACGCATGTTCTTGTGTATATGACAATAAACTGAACTTTGACTTTGAAAACCAAAGATAGAATTTTCTGGAAACACTCAGCAAGTCCAGAGAGAGAAACCATTTGGGAACACTGGGAGGGCTGCCAATAAAACAAGTCAAAAGCAACCTGACATTACCTTACTGAAATTTATAACATTCATATATGCTCTTAATAAGTATTTTATTGTTCCCTGGTGGGAAATTATCTTGTTACAGCAGCAGCATTTAACAACACATTTAGCAATACTAATTAATAATATAATATTAACTAATAATAAAATACAGAATAATGATATACACAATAATAATTTAGCAATGTGCAGTACTGAGCAATAATCATATACGAAATAATAAAACAGAGACTATTGTACTATAATGTGTGTTCTCCTGTTGCACAGAGGTGAACTGTTGTATATGCTGATTGAATCTGGTAGGAAAGATTTTCTGTAACGATCCTTGTGACAGCGGAGCTGAATGAGCCTGTTTGAAAGGGTGCTCTGCTGCTTATCCAGGAGGTCATGGAGAGGATGTGCCTAATTGTCCATAATGGATAACAGTTTGTTTAGTGACCTCCATTCCACCACTGTAGCCAAGGACAAATCCAGCCTTTTTGATGAGTTTATTTAGTCTTTTTGCATCATTTAAATGCCTTCTCCTGCACAAAAACATGGGAATGCTATCACCTTTCAAGTAGATGCAATCCTATCTTGGAAAGGCTTCATCATTCCTAGATCTTCAAAACACTAATGGAGTAACTTCACCATCACTGAGCTTGTAGGTCAGCTGGTGGTGTAGTGGCGTTAGCGCCGGACCTCAGAGCGAAGGCTCCTGAGTTCGAATCCAAGTTGGGCCACCCCCCAAGCAAGCTTTCCATCTGTGCCGGGTTGAGCATCGAGCTAGCCACTCGGCCTCATAAAAAAAAAAGGGTCGAGTCAGGAACGTTCATATTGTGACCTGGTTAATCTGAAAGGAGACCAATCCTGACACTACGCACCAGCCAAGAAAGGCTGACTGGTGCAACACGCTGGGAGGGACTAAGCTTGTGACTTGTCATCAACTCAAGGGCACTGGGATGGGCAAAGTATTGCTGAGATCACTAGTAAAACACATATCTTGAAAACAGAAAACTGTAAATAATATTCCATCAAGTATCATGTTGAAACATTCAAAAACACCAATTTGTTATTCACCTTAAACTGAGCTTTAAAGTGAAGCTTTAAAGTTTCTTACCATTCATCCATCAAAATAATATCACCATTTCCTGTCACCTTCTTTGAACCATAAAACAGCAGTTGGAGTGGACTAACTAAAGTCATTGCCTTTGCAGATACAGCACGGGTTCGGATCTGAAGAATAATAAAGAATCACATACCCAAGTAATCTAAATATCCACTGATTTTCCCAAACACTTTACTTAAAAGAATAAAAGAGAAAAAAAAATTATAATATATATAAATAAATAATTGTAGCTATAAATAGTATTGTCCCACAAAGACTGTAACTGTATCTGGTGTAACAAATTCAGAATCAGTATTAAAGTAGCATCCAGTTTCAAAGCCCACTAACTTCGGTGAGACAGGAAGAAATTCTTGAACACTGTTCAAAGACGATTCAGTTTATTCACATTGTCTGCTTCTTCATCTTGGAACACTTGTATTTAACACTTAGAATGTGACTGGACTGCAGCTTTCTCAAACAGACAAGGAAGGAACTTTTGCATCCAACTGCATGATTAGATTCAATTAAACATGCAATCCAACTTATCTAAGAATCAAGGAATCATGCTGCCTTGGAGTTTCTTAAAGCTGAAAGGAGAATTCAAAGCAAATGGGGAAAACAATATCCCCTGTAATACTCAATTTAAAATAAATCTAATCTTAAATTTTGTTCAACATGCATAGCAACTAGTTAATTGATTTTACTGAAGTCAATAATCTCTCAATCCATGTGATCAATTGTTTCTGCACAGGATATCCCTGTTGCACAACAGTCAGTAAGTTCCATGGCTAGATTAATGTGATCAGAATTCTTCAGTTTTAACTGTTCAACATTCCTTAAGGATCACTGCATTCTTGGAGAAAAGCTAACTACAGTATATGAACCAATGGATGTCAAAAATTGACCATTCCTTATACATTAAAAGTATGCTTTCTAAATTACACCTTACCTCATTTTAATGAGGATTAGAATTAGATAATAGCTGGGCTGGGGATTGTGGTGAAAGAGGGTAAGTTGGAAAGTGGAGAATAAAAAAAAATAAATTTAGTCCACAATTTTCAACCCCCCCCCCCCCGCCACCAAGTTATCTCGAATATTCTACGAAAAGAATTAAGGAATATGGTAGTAATGAATCTGAATGTGAAATTATGACCTGAGTCTAAACTAGCTATACATCTTGCTCAGGACAATGAGAAATGCTCAGTTGTGTTACTCACCTTTTCCCCAAACACAAAGAACGGAGAAGGATATTTTGAATCTTGATTGCTGAAAGGACAATTGACAGAAGACTTGTGGATAAGTGCATTACGGCCCTCTGTTGTTAATATTTTCCGCTTTTCCTTGTGGTAGCAGACATTAGGATACAGTCCAAAACACAGAAGCGAAATAACCAGATCAAGATTATTATCTGGTCCGGTATTGTTAAATACCTGTGTCATCAGACATTCTATTTAGAAAGAAGGGAGAAAATTTTGTTCAATATTCAAACTGTATTTGTTTAAAAAAACACATGTTCCCTCCTAAACAATATCAAATCAAGAAAGTATCAGCTGGCATGAACCTGGCTTGAAATCACAATATAAAAGATGCTGCCTGATTTACTGAGTTTTTCCAGTACTTTGAATATGTTGCTCAAGATTTCCAGCATCTGCTGAATCTCTTGTGTTTACAATATAAAAGTCTGCCATTCAGGTCAGACAGAAGGTAGTGAATCTTAGCAGTTCTGTCAGTTCTCATTGAGAATATTAAAGACAGGAGATAGATCTATGAATGTTAAACGAATGAAAGAATGTGGAGTTTATATGCAAAGGTTGCCCTAGTTCAGAAGATCAGCCTGGAAGGTTGAAGTAAGAAAACTTAATGTTCAAACCTCAAAAGGATTTTTTTTAATCTAAAGGCAAAATATTGTTTCTGCTGCAAGGGAGACAAATATGTGGCTCTTTCAATAATTCTTTGAAGTATTGGCCTAAAATTAATAGACCAAACTGACACACCCAAGTTTTAAGATCCTATGATTTTTTTTTAAGAATTAGCATTATATGACAGGCTAAAAGTATTCACTTAGTGCTTGCCTCCAGTGCATTCCATCAAGACTATTTAATAGCTGTCCTCACATAATGAGCAAATTTAATTATATTATGCTCTATGATTCCTGATATTTAAAAAATGTATTTTGTAAGAGCACCAACTAGAATGAACAAACAACCTGGCAACAGTGTGCTAAAAGTGGTATAGACTCTTTTTTTCCATGTCATGAGTAACACACTACATTTAATAGTTACATAAGCAATCTAGATTTTAAAAGATTAAAAAATATAAATGTACCTTCAGGAAAGCCGGAGTTGATGAGAATGTCCTTCAGCTGAACCTTAGCTTCCCATGTCATCCGTAAAGTTGCCATGTTTAACCTTTTATGCTCACAAAATCTGATTTCTGCATCTTCCCCTCCCATTCTAGGAATAAAAATGTATCAATGCTCAAATGTAGTTCACTTGCCAGTACTATAACAATACTGAACAGAAATGGAATACAGTTTGGTATTTATAAATTTCCCTGCCCATTCCCTGGAATACCTTGCATCATCCCAGGCTTGGAATACTGAAAGTAGAGCCACATGATCTGAAAATCTTGTTCCTGCAAAATTCCTGTGCACATAGCCAAGACGTTTGCCTTCATTAATAAAAGGCTCTGGAAAACAAGTAGCGGCAGATATGGTGCACACAGCATCACCAACACTGCAACAAATAAAGACAATCCACTTTAAGACTTCCATCAATTTTCCAACTTCATTCATAACTAAAGACATTTCAAAATATTGAACAACATTTGCCATACTAGACACATTCAAACAAAATAATGAACGCTTCAACTAATGGATTTCCCAAGCTGTATCACTGGTTTAATGCCAAACCCTTAACAAATCGATGTTAAAACATCATAGTCTAAATTCAAATCTAACTTGATTTTTGCTGCAACCAAACATAACTTAAACAGAAATTTACTAAATTTAGATCTCACATTTGAAGAAGTTGAGGAATTGAGTGTATCCCTGAATTTTCCAGACCCCTTGCACAAAGCAATTCTAAGAAGTTTATTGTACTATCATAATTCTATATATTTTTTTTACCATTTAAGGTTTCTCCCCCTGTTGTAGCTTTAGGCTCATAGCTTTGAACTCCAGATGCAAGCCCACTTGAATCAAATCTTGTTTGATAACACTTGCACCATCAGTCCCCACCGAGTTCTCCCCGTTCACTGATAGCAGGTGCAAAACTTAATATAGGCATGACCATAATACCATATGACATAGGAACAAATTAGGCCATTTGCCTCATCGAGTCTGCTCTGCCTTGCTATACAGCTGATCCATTTTTCATCTCAGAGACACTCTCCTGCCTTTTCCCCGTATCCCATCATGCCTGATCAATCAACAATCAATAAACCTCTGCCTTAAATATACCCAAAGACTTGGTCTCCACAGCTGCCTATGGCAAAGAATTCCACAGATTCACCACTTACTGGCTAAAGAAATTGCTCCTCAACTCCATTCTAAAAGGATGGCCCCCTATTCTGAGGATGTTCCCCTGGTCTTAGACTCTCCCACCAGATGAAACATCCTCTCCACATCCACTCTATCAAGGCTTTCAACATTCAATAGATGTCAATTAGGTCATCCCTCATTCTTCTGAATTCCAGTGAATACAGCCCCAAGAGCTATCAAATGCTCTTCATATGATAAGCCGTTCAATTGTGGAATCACTTTTGTGAGCTTCCTTGGAATCCTCTCCAATTTCAGCACATCCTTTCTAAGATAAATTGTTCACGATACTCCAAGTGAGGCCTCACCAGTACTTTATAAAGGCTCAACATTACATCTTTGCTTTTCTATTCTAGTCCTCTTGAAATGAATGCTAACATTGCATTTGCCTTCCTCACCACAGACTTACCCTGCAAATTAACCTTTAGAGAATCCTGCACAAGGACTCTCAACTCCCTTTGCACTTCACTTTTTTGTAGTTTTTCTCCATTTAGAAAACAATCAACCCTTTCATTTCTTCTATCAAAATGCATGACTATACACTTCCTGATACTGTATTCCATCTGCCATTTCTTTGTCCATTCTCCTAATCTGTCTTAAGTCCTTCTCTAGTCTCTCTACTTCCTCAAAACTACCTGCCCCTCCACATATCTTCATATCGTCTGCAAACATTTCAACAAAGTCACAAATTCCATCATCTAAATCATTGACATATAATACAAAAGGAATCGATCCCAACACACTCATATGGAACACCACTAGTTACCGACAGCCAGCCAGAAAAGACTTCCTTTATTCCCACACTTTGCCTCTTGCCAAGCAGTATTATCCATTCCTCTAATCTTTCCTGTAATACCATGGACTCCTAGCTTGTTAAACAGCCTCGTGTGGCATCTCGTCAAGTGCCTTCTGAAAATCTAGATACGCAACATTAACTGATTCTTCTTTGTCTTGTTATTTCTTCGAAGATTTGTCAGACAAGATTTTCCCTTGTGGAAACCATGCTGACTATGGCCTATTTTATCATGTTTCTCCAAGTACCCTGAGACCTTGTCCTTAATAAGCGACTCCAACATCATCCCAAACACTGAGGTCTATCTAAGTAGCCCATAGTTTCTTTTCTTCTGCCCCTCTCCCTACTTGAAGAGTGGAGAGACGTTTGTAATTTTCCAGTCCTCCAGAACCATGCCAGAATCTACTGATTCTAGCAAGGTCATTATTAATGCCTTCACAATCAGCCACCTCTTTCAGAACCATGGGGAGTAGATCTTCTACTCCAAGTGACTTAACTACCTTCAGAACTGTCAGTATCCCAAGCACCTTCTCCTAAGAAATGGCAACTTCATTCATTTCTACCCCCTAAATGCTCTTGACCTTCTGGCACTCTTCCACAGTGAAGACTGATAAAAAAAATACTTATCCAGCATTTCCTTGTTCCCCGATTGCTACCTCTCCAGCATCATTTTCCAGTGGTCCGATATCTACTGTCACCTCTTTATTTACACTTTATATATCTTCAGAAACTTCTGGTATCCTCTTTAATATTATTGGCTAGCTCACCTTCGTATTTCATCTTTTTCTCTTTGACTTTTTTTAGTTGCTTTCTGTTGGTTTTTAAAAGCTTCACGATCCTCTAACTTTCCCACTAAGTTTTCCCCTATTATCTGCCCTCTCTTTAGCTTTTATGTTGGCTTTGACTTTTGTTGTTAGCATGGTTGTGTCATCTTTCCTTAAGAATACTTCTTTCTCTTTGGGATGTATACATTTCCTTACCTTCAAAATTGCTTCCAGAAATTCCAGCCATTGCTGCTCAGCAAATCCCTGCCAGTGTTTCTGGCCAACTCCTCTCTCATACCTCTGTAATTCCCTTTACTCCACCATAATACTGATACATCTGACTTTAGCTTCTCGTTCTCAAATTATAGTCGGCCCTCTTTATCTGCAGGTGATTGGTTCCGGGACCCCCCGCGGATACCAAAAAACGCGGCTGCTCAAGTCCCTTATTTAACCTGTCTCACAGCGGTGGACTTTAGGACCCAGCGGAGCCCCAGCCCTTATTTAACCTGTCTCGGTGCAGTGGACTTTAGGACCCGGCAGAGCTCTGAATCCGCAGTGTTTCTGTTCACGAAAATAATCACGATCACAATTGAAAATAAAGTGGAAATAATAAAGCGATTGGAAAGAGGTGAAATGCCATCGGTCATTGGAAAAGCGTTAGGTTACAGTCGGTCAATGATCGGAACAATTTTAAAGGATAAAGGCCCTGCCCCGATGAAGGCTACAATTATTACTAAACAACGCAGTGGTTTAATTATTGTAATACATAAGTTTCTAAGTGTTTTATATGCATAGAATGGTAAAATATATACTATATACTAAGACAAACGTTTGACCAACTGACGCTAAATAATACCGGATGTACCTGTTCCAACTTACTTAGTAAGGGGACTTCCAGTTTTTTTCGATCCCGATCCACGGTAACCTACGCACATCCTCCCGTATACTTTAAATCATCTCTAGATTACTTATAATACCGAATACAATGTAAATGCTATGTAAATAGTTGCTATACTGCATTGTTTAGGGAATAATGACAAAAAAAAGGTCTGTACATGCTCAAACAACAAGTGCTGTAGAGTGAACTTCCGGGTTTTCCCTATAACGCGGTTGGTTGAATCCGCGCATGCAGAACCTGCGGATAAGGAGGGCTGACTGTATTCACAATACTCCAAGTGAGGCCTCACCAGTGCTTTATAAATTTTCAACAATATATCCTTGCCTCTATATTCTAGTACTCTAGAAATGAATGCTAATATTTCATTTGCCTTCCTCACCACACTCTCAACCTGCAAATTAACTTTTAGGAAATCCTGTACAAGGGTGCCCAAGTCCCTCTGTGCCCTCTGGTAGAAGAAGTAAAAGGGTAGACTATTTTCTAAATGGAGAGAGAATTTAAAAACCCAAGTACATAACCATACACTTCCTGTCACTGTATTCCATCTGCCACTCTTTGCCCATTCTCCTAATCTGTCCAAGCCCTTCTGTAGCTTTACTCCTTCAAAACTACCTCCCCCCCCACCTGTCTTCGTATCGTCCACAAAATTTGCAACAAGGCCATCAATTCCAGCACCCATGTCATTGACATACAATGTAAAAAAGCTGGTCCATTTTGCCCTTGATGGACTTCCTCTGGCATGATTGGAGTTGGAGAACATTTGATATTCATTTTCCTATCTACTGTACTGTGCATTAAATCACAAAGTACCGTGCACATTCATTTAACATGTGGTCATTTGGAGCATTTTGTTGCCTAACTGGAATTTACATACATGTATGAAAGGAATCTTGGAATGTAAACATATTGGAACAATATCAGAAACAAATTTAATTCGAGAACTATGTAAATAGAAAATAATTATGTGTTAAAGATATATCAAAGAATTTGTATATCTGGACTAAAAAGTCATTATGTAGTTTCAATCTGTCCCAAGATCTCAAGTTGCAGAAGTTTAACTTATAGAAATTATTCAAATAGGAACTATTATGTAGGGCACTCAGAAATCCTTTCTCTTACAGACATCTCAAAAATAGCCTTCCATTTGAATATCCTTAATGTGAAGTACAATGAAAGCAAATTAAATTTGTAATCCATAGGCAAAGAAGCCACGTATTAATACATAGCACAGTTTTGTTTCACAGATCCTCATTTGGCAAAAAGAATGCATTAAACAGGATGTGGCAATCTTCACAGAAATATGCACTAAACGTAGTGTAGCAGTTAAAGTGACACTATTCCAATTCGAGGTGTCAGAGTTCCGCGTTTAATTCTGATGCCATCTGTAAAGAGTTTGTATGTTGTCCCTGTGAAATGTGTGAGTTTCCTTCGGGTGCTCCAGTTTCCTCCCATATTCCAAAGACGTATCGGTTAGTAAATTAACTGAGCATTGTAAGTTATAATTTACAACAATTAGGCTAGGGTTAAATAGGTGGGTTGCTGAGCAGTGAAACTCATTAGGCTAGAAGGGCAAATTCCCTATTGTATCTTGAAAGAAGTAATTTAATAAATGTTTTGAATTCCATACCCTGAGAAGCACTGTTGCATTTTATTGAATACAATCTTTTCAAGTAATCTCTGCTTTGACTTACTGGAAAATGCAGCCCATAATCATCATTTTGCCTAGACGTGGTTCAATAGGAAGCCGAGCTAAGATGCGGCCCAATGGAGTCAGCTCATCATTGGTATCCAAAGCATCAAGTTCTGATGAAGAGAATACATTTTATTAAAAACACATATATACTACATGCAAGCAAACCATATTTGATATGTAGGCATCAAAGGTATGATCTGAAGTAAGCAATTCATGTGCTGGAAAGAGACTTTTAGGACAATGAATCAGCAACATACTTGTTTATTTACACATTTTAACATTTCTACAGAATGTAGTCCCTATTCCCTTCAGGTTCAGAGTTTTGAAATATCAAGAGCAATATTTGAAATTTGTGCCAGATGCAGTACGTTTACAAGATGCCTCTTATGCTGGAATAATTTAGAGAGCATAATTACGCAGCAAGTAGACCTGCCGGACAATTCCAGCATCCCAGCTTTAATCCGGACATGAGGTACAGTCTGAGTAATGTTTGCACATTCTCCCCAAGACACAAGTTTCCAGGTGCTATAATTTCCGTCTACATCCTAAATATTTGCAAGCAGGTTAACTGGCCACTATAAAACACCAGAATTGTAGCTGAGAGCAGGAAAATTAGAGAGAACTTGATTAGATGTAACAGAGAATAGGCTACAGGTATGTGTGGTAGAGTAGAGGGACAGGTAAATATGGGTATAGACTCAGAACAATGATTAGCTAATGATCAATTACCTTATGAGTACCTTATGATACTGTTGCTGGGCAAGTCAGAAAGAAACCCTACCCAGCAACAGGTGATGTACTAGACATTGTTCTCTGAAAATACAAAGCATCTCAAGGTATAACTAAATATGGGAAGAATAGCATAGGGGACAGAACATTCAAGAGAAAGGGGAAGGTATCAATATAGGGAACTGATGTTGTATCCAGGCTAACTTTGGCAGAAAATAATTATAACTAACCAATGATGATTTTACATCTAATAGCATATTAACATGTGATCAAAACTATTCTAAAACCATCTTAACTCGCGTAATTGTAAGATTTCCCGTGTACATAATGATCAATGTTATAAATTGTGATTCGGGGGAGGGTAGTGTCTGGACTGGTTCTTTGGGAAATCAGTCTGTAACTTCCCCCATAGCATGTTATGAATAAAGAGTAAAGTTTGATAAAGTATTGCTTGTGTTATTGTGTTCGTGGTATTTGCGCTCTTGCATCGGGTCAATCCACCTTGACAAATGGAAGGAACTGATACAAATGCTCTTTGAAAGCTGGTAGGCCGAATGGCTTCCTTTTTGTCACATAAAGATATAATTAAAGTATTCACAAAAATAAGACTGCATTTTAGCACAAAGAAGAGAAAATATGCAGATGTTGGGCTGGAACCAGCATCTGCAGATTTTCTCTTGTTTGTGCTAAAATGCATTTTTATTTTTGTGATTGCTTTAATTATATCTTTGGGTGACAAAATGGAAGCCATTCGACCTACCAGCTGTCAAGAACATAAAAATTAGCACAGCAGTATTAGAATTAGTCATACTTCCTAAGTGTCAATCCACTTTTTTAAGTACGTCGCTGCATTATTCATTACACAAAAGAAATTATGAGTAGGGTAAGCCACCTCGTCCTTCCAACTAGCCTTGTGCTCACCATCATCACCGCCGAATTGTCCAAGGTCAGAAGTCCTTTTCTACCTTCAATTCCATGACCATTTAAAAATCATCGTACAGCTTCCAATTTTAAAGCTCAAACATTATCTGGTAATTATCAGACTTGTAAGCAAAAATCTCTCAACATCAAGCATGCCCCGTCAAGATCATGTTATTTTTTCAAAAAGATCTCCCTTCATTCTTCTGAACTGCAAAGAATGTATGACAACACTCTCATCCCAGGAATTACAGTAGTGAATATCTTCCGAACTGACTCCAGAGCAACCAAAGGCTGAATGGGTATTCCAGGTGTGACCTACCCAACACCAAATCCAATTATGTATCTCTAAACTCCAATTTACCTGTCACATCTATGTCAGTTGTGTTTCAAGCTCCTTGCAGCACCTACAAGCACAACAGTTCAATCCCTCTGTGGTAGTTTCTCTCCATCTCAATAATAGCATGCCATATTTCCCACTTAAGGGCATAACCTCACAACTGTCTACACTAAACTCCATTTACCACATTTTCGCCTACACACTTAACCTATATTCAATTGCAGAATCCAAGTATCCTCATTGTAGCATGCTTTCCTACCTATTTTTGTCTCATCAACAAACTCAGCATCTTTACTAACACCCCTTCCTTTAAGTTATGAGCACCGAAGTGGTGGTGGTACAGTGGTATTAACATCCAATTAATAACACACACAAAATGCTGGTCAGCGAGCATCTATTGAAGTGAATAAACAGTTGACATTTCAGACTGAGACCCTTCATCGGGACTGGAAAGGAAGGGGAAAGGTGCCAGGAAAATGGGGGAGGGGAGGGAAAGGAAAACAAGCTAGCAGGTGATAGGTGAAGCCAAGGGGTCAGGGAGGGGAGATGAGAATCTGATAAGGAGAGAAGAGTGGAGCATGGGAGAAAGGGGAGGAAGAGGGGCAGCTGGGGTAGGTGAGAAGAGGGGACTAGGGGGAGGGGGAAAAATTACAAGTTGGAGAGATCAATACTCATGCCAGCAGGTTGGAGGCTACATAGAAGGCACATAACGTGTTGCTCTGACAACCTGAGAGTGCCCTCATTTTGGCAGAAGAGGAGGCTATGGACTGACATGTCGGAATGGGAATGGGGATAGGTACTAAAGTGGTTGGCCACCGGGAAATTGCACTTTTTGCGTATTTTCCCCCTCCGAAGTCTACACGCCACCCTCTCTGCTATACGGATACCTA
The DNA here is from genome assembly GCF_963921235.1 of Mobula hypostoma. Taxonomy (NCBI): domain Eukaryota; kingdom Metazoa; phylum Chordata; class Chondrichthyes; order Myliobatiformes; family Myliobatidae; genus Mobula; species Mobula hypostoma. Next base: position 48,986,354 of record NC_086108.1, on the reverse strand, counting down.
TGGGCCCTGTCTCAGTCTCTGTCACAGCTCCAGGGATTACTTCCCTCTGGACTTCTCCTCAACCCCTAGTGCACCCTGCTGTCTCCAATGCCTCCAGACCGTGGTTCCTGCTGCCTCCCATTTGGACCTCAATTCAATTGGACACAGCCAGACCACAAATACCATTATCAACAGCCCAATTCCAATGATCATAAGTGCCTTCAGATGCAGCATCCAGCTCTGGCTTCACCCCAAACTGCACTGGTGCTGTTTCATGCACCCATACTGAGCCTGTCAATTTCATCACTTTTGCCTCCAACTTCCAGCCCTTAAACTCACTTGGCCCATTCTGATACGTCTTTCACTCACAACACGCTGGAGGAACTCAGCAGGTCGGGCAGCATCCGTGGAAAAGATCGGTCGACGTTTCGGGCTGGAACCCTTCGTCAGGACAATGACGAAGGGTTCATTGTCCTAACAAAGGGTTCCGGCCCGAAACGTCGACCGATCTTTTCCACGGATGCTGCCCGACCTGCTGAGTTCCTCCAGCGTGTTGTGAGTGTTGCTTTGACCCCAACATCTGCAGATTATTTTGTGTTCTGATACCTCTCTCCCTTTTCTCGATTACTCAGTCTCCATGACTGGAGACCAACAGCCTACTGATAACTTATATAAACCCACCATTGCCCATGGCCATCTTGACGATAGCTCTTTCCACTCCTTCTCCTGTAAAATTGTCATTCCCTTTGTCTCTGCCACATTTGTTCCCAGGATGAAGCTTTCCTTTCTAGGACAGAAATTAACTCTTTCTTCAAAGAATAGGGTGTCCCTCCTTCCATTGCTGCCCTCACTCACATCTCCTTTAATTTCCCAGACATCCGAGCCCATCCTCTCACCGCTTTAACAGGGAAAGTTCCTCACCTACCACCCCTGAGGATCCACATCTTACATATCATTCTCAACAACCTCCACCATCTTCAATGTGATCCTACCACCAAACAGATCTTTAGCACCGCCCCCCCCCCCCCAATTCTCCACAGGGATCATTCCACCATGATTCCCTTGTCCATTCATCCCTTCGCGCTAATCTCCCTCCTAGCACACATCCCTGCAAGCAACAGTAATGCTACACCTGACCATTTGCCACCTTCCTAGTCTCCATTTAGAGCCCTGAAAAGTCTTTCCAGGTGATGCAATATTTCACCTACGAATGCTTTGGGGTCATCAACTGTATCAGGTGCTTCCAAGGCAGCCTCCTCTATATTGGTGAGATCCAATGTAAATTGGGGAGCACTTTGTTGAGCACCTCCACCCTGTATGCAAAAAGTTTAAAATCCAAGTGGCCAACAATTTTAATTCCTATCCTCATTGCCATTCTGACATGTCAGTCCATGGCCTCCTCTTCTGCCACAATGAGAACACTCTCAGTTTAGAGGAGCAATACCTCTTACTCTATCCAGTTAGCCTCCAACTTGGTGGGATAAACATCGCTTTCTCCAACCCAGTATTTTTTTCTCTACCCCTTCCCTCTTCTATTTCCCATCAAGCCTCTTCTCCTCACCTACCTCTCACCTCCCCAATGCCTTTCTTCCATGGTCCTCTCTCCTCTCCTATCAGATTCCTTCTTCTCCAGCTCTTTGCCTGTTCCACCTATCATCTTCCAGCTTCTTACTTCATCCCCCTCTTCCACACATCTGACTGCACCTATCACTTTCTAGCTTGTCGTCCTTCCCCTCCCCCCACCTTCTTATTCTGACATTCTCCCCTTTCCTTTCCAGTCCTGATGAAGGGTCTCAGCCCAAAGCATTGACTGCTTATTTATTTCCTGCTGACCTGCTGTGTTCCACCAACATCTTTTGTGTGTTTCTCTGGATTTCCAGCATCTGCAGATCTCTTGTGTTTGTGATCTGATGAATAATCTAAATACCCAGGGTATCGGCAAACCTGGGTTCATATCTCACCATGGTAGATGGTAATAAGAGTTCTTGACCAAGCCATTCCCATACTGCTGCAACAAGGTCAGAAGTAGAAATGAGCACTGAAATGAGCATAGAATGTTCTGCAACATTCACAATTCTTCACATAATTAAGCAGTCAACAAGTAAATATAGCAAGATCTGGACGTTATCAGGTCTGGGCTGATAGATAAAAAATAACATACATGTCATACAAGTGTCAGATTATGACAATATCCAACAAGAGAAGAGCCATCTATCACTCCCAGACATGCAATTCTACCATTAGCATTTAACTCCACCACTATCAATTTCCTGTGAGTTGCCATTGACCAGAAACAGATCTAGAGTAACCACATACATAACATGCCCACAAGAGACCAGAGATTTAAATTCTGCAGCAATTAACTCAACTCTCCAAAGTCTATCCAATCTCTACAAGGCTCAAGTCAGGAGTGTAATGGAATACATCTATTTGTTTAGATAAGTACAGTTCCAACAACAAGCAGTCTACTTGATAGGCACCCCATCCACAATCATTCATTTCTACTATCACCAACATACTGTAGCAGCAATTAGTACCAATAACAGAATGCACTACAACAACTCTCCAGGATTCCTTAGACAGCACCTTCCAGACCTAGTACCTCTATCAGCTAGATGGACAACAGCAAAAGGATGGGACGAGCACCAAATGGAAGTTGCTTTCCAAGCATTACACCACCTTGCCATGGAAATATATTGCCATTACTTCATTATTTCTGGATCTCTCTCCTGAACAGTATTGTGGTACGCACAAACCTCAGGGCTTACAGCAGTTCACCACTACCTTCTCATGGGCAAAGAGGGATGAGCAAGTAAACAGCAACTCAGCCGACACAATCCACATCATTTGAATGAATTTAAAAAGGTGGTAAATATTTGAGAATAACTGATCTTCATGGCAATCCACTAATGTCATCTATCCAGCCTGAAAAAAAGATTAATTTATTCCAATTCTGTTTTATCAGTGAAGGCCAGTCTTCTGTGAATGTTGACATGTACCTCCAAGACAGTGAGCTCATCGTGTGCACTAGCCTGCTTCAAAGGTACAATTTAACGTCCGAGAAATGCAGACAATATACATCCTGAAATGCTTTTTCTTCGCAAACAATGAACGACAGTTAAATGCTAGAATCTAAAAGTCCTCCCAGCTCCCCCCCCCGCCACGTGAAGCAGCAGCAAGCAACAATCCCCCCCACCCCACCACCGGCAAAAAAGCAGCATCATGATATGCCTTCTGAAAATACAAACACTACATCTACACGTTTCCTTCTGTTTTCACAAATGGACTCCAGAACATTAGTCAAACATAAATTTCTTTTCAAAAATCCATGCTGACTTGATTAATAAGCTTCTCTAAGTAAACAGCTAGTTTCTTCCAGAATTTTGCCAACAGGTGTTAAATGGCCTATTGTTTTCTTCTTGAACAAAGTCATCACATTCATAGTTTTGTTATCTACAGATACACTCCCAGAAATCAATGAGTTTTGAAAAACTTCAAACAAATCTGCAGCCACATCTTTTCACCACATGCTTCAGAACCCTTGGAACATTGCAGTCCCATTACTTTTTCAGATCTTAAACACTGTGATAGGGAAGAAAATCACAGATATAGCTTGGAAGGAGGTCCTTCAGCCTAGAGACCATACTAAACATCGAGCACCAATTTTTACATCAATGTAACCTTTACCCACCTTACTCCCATCAACCTCTGGATTCTACCTAAAAGATTCTGTCACAGATCTACACACAATGCGCAATCTTAAGTGGCCAATCTACCAACCCGTGCCTTTGGGATATGAGTTATTACAAATTTTCCTATTCTAAATGAAACCAACCTATCATATCTGTGGGATATTTCTACTGTCTCCCCCACAAAGAACGATGCAAAGTTCTGATTCCCTGCCTTTTCCTTGTTTCCCATTATTAATTCCTTCATCTTGGCCTCCAATGATTTTTTACCCAAGCTGCCCTCTTCCTATTAATATGTCTACAGAAGCTCCTGCTGCTATGACTTGCCAGTTTTCAGATCAATTTCCTCCACCAGTTGTAGATGGGTCCTGAAAGATCCACTGCTTTCTGGTCTATTACTAGCTTTAATCACTTAGCATTCACTATTTTTCATTTAATATTTTTCTTGACCTTCTCAATTAACCATCTTTCTCATTTCGTCCCTCTAACTGCAGTAAATTAGTAATTTGAATTATGGCGAAAGGCTGAATAGCACTGTAGCTTGGTCAAATTAAATACTCAATCAGTATTGAGATTAAACCAACTTCAACATCTATTTAGATTCCATTGCTTCAATGCAACTGAATGATTTCCTGATGATTTCAAAGTAGAATAGAATCTCACAATACAAACCACAATGGAAGGATATGTATCTTAATTTCCTTCAACATTTCTTATTCAAAGTAACATAATTGTTAAAAAAAAATCATCAGTAATTTACTACGAGGGAGTTTTGTCTTTTAAGAATTTCAAAGTTTGTCAATGTTTTTTATGATCTATGAAGTAGCTCAGTATCATGTAATCAGGATTCACCTCGCAAAGTGTGTTCTGCCTCAATAACTGCATCCAGTGGTGGGGGTTCAATAGCTTTAGCCAGAAATGGTCCAATTCCTCCCAGACGAAGAAGTTTGATGCTTAGAGCCACTTCATGAAGAGGTGTACGGAATATCTCGGGAGTCATGTGGGTCTCAAGTCTGAGCATAGACAAATTTAGATTGTTCATGAAACAACAACAAAACTAATCATTATATCATTATCCAGAAAGTTATCTTTTCCAAACAAATGTCTAATTAACCATGCAAATTTTACATCAAATTCAACAAGTTAAAATTTGATTTCAAATTTATTGAAGATGACAACTTAGTGACATAGACTGCAAGACAACCTACTCATAAATGTACCTGCACACGTTAGATTTTAAAGATCTATTATTTAATTCATACCTCTCAAATCGTGCCTTGCTACAGAGATGGAAGCAGAAGCCAGGTCGGACACGGCCTGCTCTACCCCGGCGCTGTTCCAAATTGGTCTTGGAAGCCCACACTGTGGCGTAATTGGTCATATTGTTGTGAGACGTAAACAGCTTCATTTTCTGTCTGAAAAATACATTCAAATAAGGTGTAGAGTTCAACACTTGACATGGGAATGACCAATTCAAACTTGTTAATGAAATGAGATTTCTGAATATACAACTCTAGTTGGCCAAAGGAATTGATTCTTTGATTCCTTGAGCAATAACATTCAGCTGAACTAACAATTTAATTAATGCCATTGATCAACTACTTATAAATTCTTCAATTACAAACAAAAGATCCCATATTTATCCAATTTTAAAGATCTGTTAAAAGTGCTGATAGGTCATAGCTGTATATAAGACTTACAATACTATATCACGGTTTTCTTTAGAGTAAGATCATTTCTATTGAATTACTGAAGAGATCCATGCCAGAACTGATGTTCTTTGGTAATACTCTGATACGATGAGGGTACAGATTAGGTCCTAATCCTCTTGGAATAGACAATTCAACAGCCTGAAGTAACATTTCTTGACCTTTAGGTGCCAAGATAGAGATTTTATTACAGTCAATGCAAAAGATATAAGCTGGATATTGTCTTCCATGAATAATTGCTTACTGAAGACCTTTCTTTGTGTCCTGACTTTCTGCCAAAATAGTACCCAGAATATCTAAAAAGATTTTCTCCACACCCTGAAAGAAAAACATTTAGCTTCCTGTCAAGGCCAATATCTTATACCTATTTGCATTAACTTACAAAACAAGGTATCAATCAATCAGGACTGATGAGAAAAACATTTCCTGACCACAGGGCCCCAAAATCTTTGGATTTCTTTACCAAGAGGGCTGTAAGGCTCAGCCCTCAAGTATATTTAAGACAAAAATCAGAAAATATCAATAGAATCATATTAATCAATATTAAGGTTAGTGCCAGAACTGAGGAAAGAAATTAGCCACAATCTTACTGAAACAGAGTAGGCAAAAGCAGCTGAATGAATGGCTTGCTCCTGTTTCTACTTATTTTAGTTAGAAATACCCAGATATTCAGTGTTAGCTGGCCAATATCCCTCTCCTCCACAAACAGAGTTAATGACCATTAATTTCTTGCCACTGGCTGTAACACAAACTGGATACTGTATCCGCTTTTCAAAAATCATTTCCTATATTACAAAAGTCATCCCAGAACCAGTATAAGAAAATACTGAAACATCAAAGTTGGTATATATGTATGAGCTTGAGTATTTAAATAATTATAAATGCATATTTTTTTTTAAAATCATGTTTATAAGATCACTTACTTGCATGAATCAATGACATAAACTACGTCATTAATGGTAATGCTCGTTTCTGCAATGTTTGTAGCCAAAATGACCTGGTAGTAGAAATTAAAATCGGGATCATTGCTCACATACTCAAATATTCTCAGTTAAATTTCATACTACTGAATATTTCTTGCATATGTAGTGCTAAAGCTTCATTTACCTTGCAGATTTAGCTGGAACAATCTACTATGACTCAAAATATAAAGTGTGTCTGCAAATTATGAGTAGGCCATTGTATTTCCCTTCCCCATTCCATCCTTTCTATGATCCAAGATTTTTCCCCAAAACTGTGGTTGTACTACAAATGGAACCAATCAAGTAAATTTATTTTTTGCTTTAAATTCACCCTCAGATCTAAATTAGAATTCCCAATCTAACCTTTCTGACTCCTGTTGGTACAGGATCAAACACCCTGCGTTGTTCCTCTCTTGGAATCTGTGAGTGTAATGGCAGAATTCTGTATCTATGGCTTCCTGTTAAGTAAAAAAAAGTTATAGTGCTCAAATTCCTCAATAAAAAACATACTCTAACTTTAAAACAAATTGTTCTGTAAAATGCTAACGTATGGTAACATTAATATCAACATTAAAATTTTGCAGTTCACAAATAGTTTAAATATTCACCCAATAATTGAAGATCAGAAGACTAAAACACTTAGGTTACATGGTGTATAGGTTATGGTACCAGATGATAATATTACACAAGCATTTTCTTAGGCTAGGAAATTCAAAGTGTTTGAATCACAATCCAGCAAGAAAAATGTGAGAATCTGCATGAAAGCACATACAATTTCACAGGATTTTAAATCTGGGGATGGAAAAGTATAATAACTGGGAGTAAACATCAAGAAGAAAACCTCAGTAAAATAAAAGAAAATTTGAGACACATTAAAATTGGGAAGATAATGGAAGTAATCCTGACCTAATGTCCTGAAAGTTTTTATGTTTAATCAGAACCTTAGAAGCAAATTAAGTCTTTCTTGTATGTGATTAAAGGTTCAAATCAACAACTCTCTCCTATCTGACAAGTTGAGATATTATGAAGAGTACAAAAACAATTACTCTCAAGCCACGTGCATAGAACCACGAATGAGAAAAACAACACCCACAAAATGCTGGAGGAACTCAGCAGGCTAGACAGCAGCTATGAAAAGGAGTACAGTTAATGTTTCGGGCCGAGACCCTTCATCAGGACTGAGTTCCTCCATCACTTTGAATGTGTTGTTTGGATTTCCAGTACCTGCAGATTTTCTCTTGAATAAGAATGAAAAGCAGTGTTTAAAGATCAGCAAAATAAACCAAATAAATGAAATTACATAAGAGTAAGGAAACACAAACCAAAGTAAGAATTCATTTCCAGATGTCTTTGCATAGCAAAAATCAAGTTCCACCCAGGCAAGAAAACAAGAACTGCTCCTTCGACATCCAATGTTTCAATATACTTGAGTAACGCTTCTATCAGTTCAAATGGGGTCTCCTTTTCACTCATCTGCGCCATAGCACGTTTGGTTTCTGGACTATAATCATCACCACAAATGCTGTTGCAGTTAACCTGTAACAATGCAGATATTACAATTCAACAAATCTGATTTCAAATGATCAAATATTTATTTTAGGCTATAGCCAATCCTAGGAATTGTTTATCTAAAAAAATCACTTTCAATTATATTTTCTTAATAAATTCAGCCCATTATCACAGTTCAAACTTCATTAACACGTGTTCTCAGCAATCTAAGCTGCAAAAAGCGACCTTAGCTTCTTTCACCCCAATGCCAGCTGGCTGTAACTTTAATATCCAAGAAGAACTTATTGTACTCAGCAGAACTATAAACTTATATTCCACCTGGGTAGCCTCTAACTTGATGCATGAATATAGATTTCCCCTCCCCTCTTCTATTCCCCATACTGGCCTTTTACCTCTTCTCACCTGCCTATCACCTCCCCGGGTCCCGTCTTCCTTCCCTTGGTCTACTCTCCTCTCCTATCAGATTCCTTCTTCTCTAGCCTTTACCTTTCGCACCCACTTGGCTTCACCTACCACCTTCTAGCTAGTCTCCTTCCCCGACCCCCACCTTTTTATTCTGGCACCTTCCTCCTTCCACTCCCATCCTAAAACGGCCGATAGATTATTCATTTCCATAGATACTGCCCGACTTGCTGAGTTCCTCTAGCATCTTTTGTGAGTTCCTTTTTACTATTGCCCTGACCTGACCAGGCCAGAATCAGAATCAGGTTTAATATCACTGGCATGTGTTATGCAATTTGCTGTTTTGCGGCAACAGTACATTGCAATACATCAATTTAATAAACAATAAAAAACACAATTAGTGTATATATAAAAAAGTAATGCAAAAAGTGAGCAAAACAATAGTAAGGTAATGTTCATGGGTTCACTGATGGCAGAGAGGAAGAAGCTGTTCCTGAAACTGTGTCTTCAGGCTGTTGCACCTCCTTCTTGATGGTAGCAATAAGAAAGCATGTCCTGGATGATGGGGGTAATTAATGATGGAAGCTGCCTTTTTGAGGCATTACCCCTTGAAGGTGTCCTCTATGCTATGGAGGCTAAAGTCCGTGATACAACTGGCTTAGATTACAAATTCTGTAGTTTTTCCGATCCAGTGCAGTGGCCCTTCCAGATCAGATGGTAATACAACCAGTTAGAATGCTCTCTGTGGAACATCCGCAGAAATTTGCAAGTCTTTGGTGACATATCAAACCTCCTCAAAACTCCAAATGAAACATAGCTGCTGCCATGTCCAACTGTTTGCTGGGCCCAGGATAGATCTTCAGAGACAGCGACACACAGGAACTTGAAGCTGCCCGCCCTTTTCACTGCTGATCCCTCGATGAGGACTGGTTTGTGTTCCCTCAGATTTCCTTTCCTGAAGTCCACAATGAATTCCTGGATTTTACTGATGTTAAGTGCGTTATAACACCACTCAACTAGCTGATCTATTTTGCTCTTGTACACCTCGTTACCATCTGAAATTCTACCAACAATAGCTGTGTGCTCAGCAAATTAACAGATGGTGTTTGAGTTGCGCCTAGTCACACAGTCGTTGGAGTAGACAGAGAATAGAACAGTGGGCTAAGCATGTATCTTTAAGATGCGCTGGTGTTGATCATCAGAAATGAGCAGATGTTATTTTGATCTGCAATGACTATATTCTCCTGGTGCGGAAGTCAAGAATTCAGTTGCAGACAGAGGTACGGAAGCCTTGGTTTTAGAAATTTTTGATTAGAACTGAGCGAATGACTGTGTTGAACGTTGAGCCATAATCAATAAACAGCAGCCTGACGTAGGTATTCCAGGTGATCCAAAGCCAGTGAAAGCATTCGCTGTAGACCTACTTTGGTGATAAGCAAATTACAGTAGGTCCAGGCCCTTGCTTGGACAGGAGTTGATTCTGACCATGACCAACCTCTCAAAGCACTTCATCACGGTAGATGTGAGTGCAACAGGGTGACAATCGTTGAGGCAGTTCACCCTGCTCCTCTTGGGGACTGCTCTGATTGTCATCCTTTTGAAGCGGGGGGAAGCCTCAGACTGTGGTAATGAAAGATTGAAGAGATCTTTGAACATTCCAGCCAGTTGGTTGGCACAGGTTTCTAGTGCCCTACCAGGTACTCCATCAGGGCTTGACACCTTGCGAGGGTTCATGCTCTTGAAAGATGTTCTGATGTCAGCCTCCAAGACAGAGATCATAGGATCACGAAATACCACAGGGACTTTCACAGATGTAGTTTTATTCTCCCTTTCTACAGATGCCTTTCAGGCAAATTAACCAAATCTTCTTGTAGCCCAAGCTGCTGTATAAAATACTCAGAACCACACTGCATGAGAGTTCACCTGATGCTAAAATTCGATTAGCTCTTTGTATAGGTAAATCAAAAACAGTGAATAGATTCAAAGAACTGTATCTTGAAATCTGGTTTTAATCCAGCAAATCTTGTTCAATATTTATTTTTTAAAAATCAGCAAATCCACCCAATTCTTTCTGACAAATACTAGTTTTAGAGAACATTGTGGAGTTTGATCTTGAAAGCTTAAATATGCCCAATAAAATTCCATGTTTGTTTATACCTCCTCATCATCACCACCTTCTTCATCTTTGTCCTTTTTCTTTTTGTCTCTTGGAGGAGGAACAAACCCAGTCATCTGTATACAGTCTTCTAAAAAATATTCTGAAATAAACAGGACAGATTCTTGAAGTATTAAATTCATCAAAGCAGAAGGACCAATTTCACTTTAGTGTTTAGCGTCAAAGCAGGACTGTATGGTAGAGGACTGTTCAACTATATACAGTGGATTCCAATCAACTGAGCCATCAGTTTATTGAGGGAGCTGCTAATTTGGGACAGCTAATTGAGAAAATTACTAGGATTCCCTTCATTTACTTGGGACACTAGGCTGTTTAATTAGGATGGGAGACTGTTGCCAGTTTCTAATTAACATCAGTTGTGTCCACATTGTGGGGCCATTAGACTGAACAGCTTTTTTAAAAAAGTGTCATTTGTATGTGTTTCTGTTCAAAATGCAGTGATTTTTGTCACTGATAGTCAGCAAGTAATAAGCATTAAGACAATTCATAACTGCTTTGCTCACTGTGGTTTCAGGCATTCATACTTGGGAGATGTCAGAGATGTCAGAAATGTCAGAAGTGGCTGGGAGTGAAAATGACACAATTTCACTACTTCAGCAAATTAGGAACTATGAAGAATTTAAAGGTTTGACAATCATCTTGAATGTTATAATGAAAACGAATATCTGGAGGATGTAATTGTTAAAAACATTGTTTGAAGACAGTCTAATACCCGCACTAGGTGTCTGCACTGATTTTGCTCAGTTGCAGTAAATCAAAAGAACATGGCAGCATAGAATGGATTAATTCCTCCATCGATATCTATTAACAAACTAATAAAGTTTTATACTACTATTAAGTATTAGTAGTGTTCTAATTTGCTCTGCATTTCATTTACATACATAATCTGTTATTCAGTTAAACTGTAGTTGGTCTTTTTTATACCTTTTTATCTACTTCCATGAAGTTTCACCTAATTTGTACAGCCAATTAATTGGACCAAAATGTACTGGTCCGAATTAACTGGAATCCACAGTAATTTAAAGTATACATGCACCCATCCTAACCTAATACAAGTGATTGAGAAAATATTGTAAACTATAATGAAAGCTGCAATACATATTACAGTAGATTCCATCCAATTAGTTGGGTCATCGGTTTAGCAGGGCAGCCACTTATTTGGGATCTATATACTACTAAAACTCTCATGCTCTGTCTGTCTGTGACCTCCAATTAGCACAAATGGTACATTACAGCGGCACTTTTTTTTGGCTAAATCGAATTAAAATGCGCTAACTTACAGAATGCAGGCAAAGTTCAGGGTTATATATTCATATAAAATTGCTCATTCGCCAAAAATCAACAGGCTGGCTTTCACCCGAGACCCAATCGGCCATCATGGAAATCGGGACGCGACAGCCTGATGCATGTGCACAGCCAGCCTCAGCAGCGACTCCTACCAGAGCAAAAGGCCAGGGCAGCTCTATTTCGAAAGGTCACAATCTGCTAATCTGCATCTGCAGGATTGGGACAGATCTAACTGCCACCCATCAATAAGAGATAATTAAATCTTATTGTAATGATGTACTTCGAGACACCCATAAAACCCTTTGCTGCAGTGAAAGGACAGTGGTGACTATATCACACAACACACATCAAAGTTGCTGGTGAACGCAGCAGGCCAGGCAGCATCTCTAGGAAGAGGTACAGTCAACGTTTCGGACCGAGACCCTTTGTCAGGACTAACTGAAAGAAGAGATGGTAAGAGATTTGAAAGTGGGAGGGGGAGGGGGAGATCCAAAATGATAGAAGAAGACAGGAGGGGGAGGGATGAAGCCAAGAACTGGACAGTTGATTGGCAAAAGGGATTCTATCATTTTGGATAAAAATGGCTAATTATGCCATGTGGAAAGGGAAGGGGACATTATGGTCAAGAGATGACGCCAAACGTCGTCAGGAAGCGGCAAGGAGAAGGAGAGAACAAGAATCGGATGAGGCCAGGGCCACACGACTCCAGGATCAAAGAGTCAGAACAAAAAAAGACAAGAGAAGAAGAGACAGAGGAGGAGAGGCATGCACGTCTCCAGGATCAGAGACAAAGAACAAACAGCAGAAGAGCTGAAGAGATGGGGGATGAAAGGGCTGCACGTCTCCAGAAGACAAAAACAGGCACAGAAGGAGGAGAGAGGAAGAGACAAAGGAGCTGAGAAATTCACGTCTCCAGGATCAGAGACAAAGAACAAACAGTAGAAGAGATGAAGAGACAGGGGATGAAAGGACTGCATGTCTCCAGAATGACAACGAGAGGCACGAGGGTGGCAGATAAACCAGAAATGATGCCATCAAAAGTGTCCTTCGTTAAATGAGGAGGAGCTATATTTGCTTTGCTACACGTCGTTCTTTTTTAATAAACGAAGGTTTTCTACTTCAGTTTCCAAAGTAAAGCGATACCAATAGCATTCAGAGAAATTTAATGTTCATTCTGGTCACATCAGACTGCACTACTCTTCTCTCAAAGGGTGCCCCAACGGGTCACCCCATTGTCTAGTAACTCTTAAAGATCAAAAAGTCACTGAGAAAATAGCTGGGATATCCTTAATTTATTACGGACACTGTGCCACTCAACAGGGACAAAAGACTGTTGGAGACACTACACCATGCTTAGAGTGAACTGTTTTTAAATAGTGCCAGTTATGTGGGCGTATGTTACTTTATCCATTTGGGCCCATGGGTACCAATTCAAAAAGCAGTGATATTTGATTAAGCTGTCTTTTATTTTGACTTTAAAACATTTCAGACCCTTGCTAAGATGCCACAAAAAGATTTGACGCTAGCTGAAGAAGATACCTTAAGTGTCTGTGCTTATTCTGTTCATTTACAGTCAAAAGAATACAGTAGCATACACTGAATGAATTCCTGTCAGTAACAATTATAAGCTAGTACTGTAGTAGAATTAATAATGTTCTAATTCGTTCTCCATTTCATTTAAATACATAATTTGTCACTCAGTTAAACGACATTTGTCTTTAAAAAAAAAATTAAACTATTTCCACGAAACTTGGGCTAACTGGGCAGCCACTTAATTGGGCCAAGTTAACCAGAATCCTCTGTACTATGAAATGGATCATAAGACTGAGCAGAGTCAACATCAATTTATGAAAGAAATATGTTTTGAATAAACCACTGGGGAGCTTTAAAGATGCAATAAGTAGAATAGTTAAAGGAGAACCAATGAATGTGATACATTTGGATTTTTTGAAGGTATTTAATAAAAGTCCCACAGAGGACCAAAGTCGCCAATGGAATTTGGAATATATACCTATTAGTGCTGCTGAGAAACTCATTTTTTATAAAGTTTATCTTAAATTATTAAACACATTTCGCTGTTAATTAAAATAACATGCATAATTAGGATGTGGCTTAAATTATACATAAACTATTAAAAATATAAAATTGAAGCAATTCCTACATACCTTGAACAGGGAATGTTCTTCCATGAACTTCGATTATTGGACAGTTAAAAAAGTACTCTCTGAACATGGTGGTGTCAATGGTGGCAGACATGAGAATAACATGGATATCAGGGTATGACTGGACAACATCACGTAAAACCACAAGAAGAAAATCAGTCTGAAAGAGAATACAGATCATTTTGATTTACTCTAACAAACAGTTCTATACAAAGACTTTTAAATTTTCAAAAAGAGTCATTGAAGACATTATGTGTAATGTCTTGTGTTGAGACAAATTTGGGCACACTCAGAGACAAATATTGTGCATACTTCTTTCTGTTCTTTGAAAAATGCAAAGGAGGGAAAATCTTAAAGTACTTATGGATGTGTCTTCAATCAAGTCTGAAATCTTGAAATTCAATCCACACAAATCCCAAGCTCTTATTGCAAAATTCTCATAAAACAAAATTCTTGTGGTTTTTACACTTCGAGAAAGAAAACTTGTATGATAGAACAACAATCTCTATTATCCACAACACTGTGGGGATTAACAGGTAACTGACATCTACAGATTTCAAGCTTGTGCATATTTGATCATAATGTAGAGGAATGAAGATTTACCAAAAAAAAAGTGCTTTTCAGCCTTTGAAGGAAATTTATGAATTGAGATTGGCACAAATAATAAATCAATCTCATACACAAGCTTCTATAGCTAAATTCTAACCTCACAAGCAACCAAAAAAATTAGAAAATTGTAGTATTACTGCAAGATTACATTAACTGCAGTCTACAACATTGAGAATGCTTAAAAAGACAAAGGGATAGACACTGGAAGCAATACTGGTTGTTTCTGAAATTAATAGAGTACCTGAAAAAAAGTTTTCTGGCAAATGATATCAACACAATGGGAAATCAAATAGGAATGGTGGCAAATGGAAGCATACACATTTTGAGCTATAGAAAATACATATGGTAAATTTTAAGGTGAGTAAGAGGAAAGAAAAATCAATGCCTCCAGGAAAATAAGTAAATGTCAATAAACAGTATCATTATTGAACAGAACCATAACTGAAATACCCTTTTGATAATAAAGAGTTCAATTACTCACATTAATATCTCTCTCATGAATTTCATCCACAATTACATGACTTATACCACGAAGGCCAGCCTCTAGCTTCCTCAACAGTACACCTGAAAAAATATAAAAGTCATCATTTTTACTAAGCACAAAACATTATATTTGATGTCTATAGTGATCTTTGGGCTGACTGCATGGTTTGACCCTGACCCAATTAGTCACGTAGTTTTACTTACCTGCATACTGATTGTCCGTAGATAACAAACAAGCTCCACTTTGAACTTAATATTACAGTTTGTACACATTAGTGTCAATTTGGACACTCATAACCTGGGGTTGTGGATGTGAGTGTGGTTGACAACTATGATAATAAATACCCAAGCACATATCCTTACAATTCTACTAACTTTCAAAGGCTCACCATATTGAAAGATACTCCTTGTAATAAAACTATCACTAACTTTCAAAGACAGAAAATCCCAGAATTTACTTCGCAGACACCTGGGCATTCAGAGTTCTAAGCAGGCCCTCTGGCCCTAAACTACCTTAATACAGAAAACACCCTCTCCATATCCACTCCATCTATGACTTTCAACATTCAATTGGTTTCAATAAGATCCCCCTTTCATTCTTCTAAGCTCCAGTGACAGCATGCCCAGAGCCATCAAATGCTCCTCATATGTTAACCCTTTCATTCCCAGTATCATCCTCATTAACCTCCTCTGGACTCTCTACAATGCCAGCACATACTTTCTTTGATAAGTGGCCCAAAACTGCTAAATACTCCATGCAGTCTGACCAACATCTTATAAAATCTCATAATTACATCCTTGCTTTAACATGCTAATCCATTCAAAATGAATGCTAACATTGCATTTGCCTTCCTTACCACTGACTCGACCTGCAAATTAACCTTCAGGGAATTGTGCACGAGGACTCCGAAGTTCCCCTGCACCTCCAATTTCTGAATTTTCCACCAATTTGAAAAATAGTCTACACCTTTATTCGTTCGACCAAAGTGCATGACCATACACCTCTCTACACTATATTTCATCTGCCACTTCTTCACCCATTCTCCTAATCTGTCTTAAGTCCTTCTTCAGACTCTCTGCTTCCTCAATGTTGCCAGTTCTCCACCTATTTTTGCATCATCCATAAGTTAGCCACAAAGCCATCAATTTCATCATCCAAATCATTGACAAACTGTGTATAATGTGAAAAGAAGCAGTCCCAACACCAACCTCTACAGTAACGCTCACAACACGCTGGAGGAACTCAGCAGGTCGGGCAGCATTCGTGGAAAAGATCGGTCAACATTTCGGGCCTGAACCCTTCATCAGGACTGAAGGTTTCCGGCCCGAAACGTCAACCGATCTTTTCCACGGACGCTGCCCGACCTGCTGAGTTCCTCCAGCGTGTTGTGAGTGTTGCTTTGACCCCAGCATCTGCAGATTATTTTGTGCTTACGAACCTCTACAGTATACCACTAGTCACTGGCAGCCAACCAGAAAAGGCCCCTTTTCTTCCCACTCTTTGCCAGCTGCCAGTCAGCCGATCTTCTATCCGTGCAGTATCTTTCCTGCAATACAATGGACTCTCAACTTGTCAGGCAGCCTCATGAAGCACCTTGTCAAAAGTCTTCTGAAAATCCAAGTAAACAACATCCACTGACTCTCCTTTGATTATCTTGCCTGTTATTTCCTCAAAAAATTCCAACATAGAGTGGGAATTCTCCATCTCTCGATGTAACTAATATTTAAAAATCAATTAATCTTTGCTTTGAATGTAATCAAATAACCGAGCCCCCACAGTCTTCTAAGTTAGAGTATCCAAGGAATCACTGCCCTGCAAGTGAAGAAGTTGCTTCTCAGCTATGTCTTATTCTTATTTTGAGACAGGGTAGTTCAGTAATAAAACAGGCTTATACATTCTGATTTGGGACAATTCTAATCAAAACTGAACTTTGATAAAATTTAATTCCCCACTAACACTCCCCAATAAATGTCGCATTCTCGTTTGCCTTAGGTATGAATATCTTTAACAAGTTTTACAGTATCTCTCTCTGTCAAATCATAATGATTAAAATAGAAGCAAGAACAGCATTGTCCATGAGGACTGATGATGGTTAATTTTATTTATTTAGCAATACAGTGCTAGGTAGGCCCTTCCAGCCCTTTGAGCCACGCTGGCCCCAGCAATCTCCGATAACCGCAATTACAGGACAATTTGTAATGACCAGTTAACCCATTAATCAGTATGCCTTTGGACTGTGGAAGGAAAACTGAGCACCTAGGGAAAACCCACTCATTCCACAGGGAGAACAGACCATACTCCTTCCAGAACAGCGCCAGAATTTAATGCTGAGCTCTGGATCATGCTGATCTGTAATGGTGTCAAGTTAATCACTATGCCACCCTGGTGTGCAATTTTACTGCAAGTCAGCTGTCATGCATATACTAACCTACAGTACAGAACATTATACTGCCATGTGGTCTTGGCAATATGGATTCAAATCGAACACTGTAACCACAGCTCTTGCCCAGCTCTTCTCCTCGTTCACAACCAACACGCTCTGCAACTGACACAGCGCTAATACGTCGAGGCTGAGGAGGTAAAAGACAAGAATTTAAGTAATAAAAGTGCATATAGGCATACCTTGCAGTACTGCATAAGGATTAACTCAATATACTTTATCGCAACAGACACTATCTAACCAGTGATGTATTTTATAGCGAATGACAAAAAATCCATTTATTCATTTGCAATTCTAGTCTTTAAAAAATAATTCTTAACCATCACGTTAAAATACATGAATATACTTCCACGCAAAAAAAGTTTATTAATTTGGATTTCACATTATAATTGTTTTTTGTCCATTTGTCACAAATGCACAACTTGTAACCAATGAACATAAAATTACTGTACACTAATTTTTTTGTGACTGGTAGATGTTTCAAGAACTCAAGATGTTTGGATGGATTTTTCAAGAACTCTGCGTGACCAGAATTTATGAATAATAGAATATGTTGAAATAGTCAGATCAGAGATTATGTGGATGAACTTTTATCAGCAAGTGAGCTGAGGAAGGGTGGATGTGAGTATTGTTGGAAATGCTCCTTGTGGTGAAATGGAAACATAATTCAAAACTCAGTTTGGGTTTATTAACAATCCAATTCAGCTTCAGACAAGTATCTGGGACATGGATGGTATCAGCAGCACACATTCAGAAATATCCTGATACCCATCACAGGCCATTTCAGTGTTTAATCATGTACCCAACAAGATTCACCCGTCCATTATAGGATTATCTGTAAACAACTGAACAAGTCCATTCTTCTGTAGCAAGAGTTGAATTACATTAAATGAACAAGCAGAAATTATCTTGTGTATTACAAGTAAACCGCTGGCTCATTTTCTGCAACTATTTCTCACGCACCTGTGTCACTACAATGTTGCACTCAGAACCTCTGCCTTTGTTGATGTAATCATCTAGAATGTATTGAGGAACTTGGGTAGTTTTACCACATCCAGTTTGACCTCGAATAATAATTACTGAATGGGAATTGATTGCTTCAAGAATTTGTTCTTCAAAATTTTTGACTGGCAGTTGGCTTCTTTCGCTGATTATCTGTGGCAAGATACAAAATCCTGTTGTCAATTCAAAAATAATTGCCCATTTGAAAAGACAAGTAACAAGTATATCTCTATTCCAAAGTTGCACTGTTAGAGGAAAAAAAATGCCACCTTTGAAATATTAAAATACCCTAAAATATTTCATATTGAGTATATAATGAGATATAAAGATAGTGAAGTAACAGCTTAGTTAAACTGCTAAGTTTTAAAGAAATAATTTAGAAGGAGAAACAGGCAGAGTTTTAGTGCTGGTCCCAAGTACTCAAAAGCAAGATTGGTAATAATGGAGTGATTGAAGTCAGGATGCAAAAGATTGCAAATAGCAAATGCATGCTAGATTACAAATTTGATGAAGTTGAGGGAGATAATGAAAGATGCATACCCAATGAGATTTGAAGTTTAAAATTGAACCATTGTCCATCTACTCCTGTTTACCTCAGAATCTTGTTTGCCTCTGTAAAATTACCACTACATGCTCAAAGTTTTAACATCTATGAGTGCGTCTTATTCATCTCTTCTCACAGGACAACCTTCCCCCCGCCAGTTAAGTTGTAACTTACGAACATCTGAGGGTTGCAGATTGATCACATTACTGTGGCAGCAAGTTAAAGACAATGTGCTAGCCTGAAAAAAATGTCCATTAATTCATTTTCTTGATATTCTACTTCTTTAACCAAAACCTTATGTATGCCAATGCATTACCCATGACCCCATAGACATTTGTTTCAGGTGACAAACTTTTCAGTTATACCTTAGCATATCTGAATTTTTAAGGTTTTATATAGTCTACACTATCTTGGGAATTTTGAAAAATTATCACTTATGAATCCACATCTCATAAAACTGTGGGACATGAATTCTGAAGTCCAAGGCAATTTCTCAATCTTCAACATCTCCAATACTCAGTTGGTCTCTTTCAACGTTTGCTATATTATTTAGCACATCTAATTTCTTTTGATGCTTAGGCAAGCCTTTACTGCACATTTGTTCTACATCACAATTTAATTTTCCTTTGTGTTCAAGTAAACAAGCAAGAGGTCTGAAATCTTATTCAAATTTGTTAATTTACGTAATTTATCTTCACATTCCAATTCATGGTAAATTACTGCCGCCTTCCGATAAAACTGCCCCTCAACAGCAACCAACTTCAGAAAAATGGAAATCTATTCCACTGATATTCCTGCATCTTTGGACATAGCTTTCATCAGTCAGGGGCAAGAACTAATACCATGGTCTGCAAACTTTATATCCTTATCTTATTCTGCAGGTTAATTTGGTGATCAAATTTCATTAAATCTACAAACGTGGAAATGCTTACAGAGATCTTAAAACACTACCATGCAGCATTTGCAAGTTACATTAAATTCAAGATTTTCAACCATTTAGAAAAACACTAAAATGAAGATTTAACTCCTAAAAAGAGGGAGGATGAATGAAGAATATGCTAGCAGAAGACATGGATGGATCTCTGTTTAATAACATCCACATACAGAATGTGGATGTTGTTGCTAAGGCAACCATTTACCCTGCATTTCTAAATGCCATAGGGAAAACAGTAGCGTGCAATCTTCTTGAACTAGCGGTGAATATACTCTCAGTATTGCTTTATAGAAAGCTCCAGGTTCAGACACAGTAACAATGAAAAAAATGGTAATGTATTTCCAACTCATAATGTTGAGATACTTGGTAATCTGCAGGCTGTGATGCTCCCATGTGCCTTTTGCCTTTGTCCTATACCACAAACCTTGTGTCTAAAGAAACGAACTTTGCAAACTAAATGGACTGAGAACAATTCAGTCTTAGAATGTGTTGCCCATGTCAATGCCAAGTAATCTATTTAGTTTAAGTTCATTTAACTTAGCAAATTTGATTAAGTGACTGGTTTACAAAGATGGAAGGTTTCAAAATAAGTGTAGCATCTCTTAATAGAATTCAGTATGATTTTGCAACATTGATTGTACGCATCTATACACAAAACAGCTGAATTTATTTGCAGGGTAATTAATTAACAAACATTTCACCATCATAGGATTAACAATAGATTCAATTCTAGTTTAGAGCAAAAAATTGATTTATATTGCCCCAATGTTTACTGGATCAGGCAGCTCAAGATTTTGACAGTACAAAAAATGTATTTCTATGTATCCAAATAGAAACATGTGGGCATAATGTTCAAACATACTGATAATGAAATTACGTAAATACATTTATAATCTGGAAACAGTATTAAGATTGAAGATAATCTGGTAACAGTATTAAGATTGAAGAAAGCAACAGATTTCATAAAATGATATTGACAGCACTTCTGACAATACTGCACCATTCCAGAATACTATATGGAAAAGTATCAGCGCAAAACCAGGTACAAATATTCACAAAGGCTTGAGTTCAATCTCTGTATCAAATCTGAGAGTACTAAATTAATGCAATATATCAACATGCTACAAAAGACAATACTTAAAACGACCAAATGATTCAGTAAGTGGTCAGTATTTAAAAATACAATTAAGTTAAGACATTTAATAAAAAGTTACATACTTTTTGTAGGTTGCTATCATTCTGCATCTGATACTGTAATCCATCCTTCAAATCCACACTGATTTGCTCTGGTGTTGCCTGTAAAAAAAATAACCATTACACTGCAACATTTAGTTTACTAAATGACAAAAGAAATGTATATTTGAAAAGTGCCTTTTGTATTAATTTCTCACTCAGTCTTAAACGAAATCAATAAAAAAAAATAATATTGTTGAGTTAATTTTGCACCGTTGATTTTTTTACTTTCGTAGGCAGGTGATATCCTTGGCTTTAAAGCAATTTTGTTGAGTAGTTTCTTGTCAGATTTAACAGTTGAATGAAAGATAATTGTAATGTGTGGTGATCCAATAAGGTAAAATAAATTCAATGAAACAAGGGTGACAAATACTTTTAAGGATGGCAAGAGTGACAATATTGGCCATTTTCAGCTGTGGCTTTGATTGTTTTGCAGAACGGACCATGATATTCCTCACCATTTAAGGTAGTAACGTACATTACATTTAATTACGATAGTTTGCCTTTATGACAATAATCTCAAATTTTCCAATATAAAGAATGTCCACCTACCATAAAAAAACACCTAATGAAATGCTGTACCTTAGAACCTACTCTCAAGCTTCATTCTGCACATTTAAAGTAACTAAATTAATATAATGAACATTTTTAAAATAGAAGTATTTCTCGAGTACCCAGGAATTCACACTACACAAGGAATATCTTGCATCATGAGTAGCAGTTTTGATTGGAAAATCCAACTCGCACATTGAAGTCAATGCTTTCTTAATCAAAGCCAGAGGAACACCACAAATGAAGAGGAATATTTGAAGTGGAAAAATTCCACGACTGCAGTTAGCTGTGACCTCCATTGGGTCGTAGCTCAGACGTAGGTAATTTTTTCATTGTCTTTCAGATTTGTATGGTAGTTTTGGGGACAGAGAGGAGTTTGGGGGCGGGGCAGGTTACTGTTTAGGAAAAAGGATGTAGGGGAAATTAAAGGTCAGGCAAGTCAGGCGGGAGTCGGTCTTCGCTTCACATTTGAAGGGCAGTAGCATGGACGTGGGGCACCTGAGATAAGATGTCGGACGACCAAAAGTGGATGAAGGCCTCCCCTGCTCCATCAATGTAAGTGAGTCGTTGGCAGAGTCCAGAGTCGGAGTTCCATGTTCTGATGGAACAAGTTCTGACAAAACCCCCTGCGCCCCTACCCCCACCCCCACCCCGGTTCACAAATCAGTGAGACCAGAGCTCCAGGCCCAGTGTTTGGATATCATCATCAGTGAGTCCGGAGTTTGAAGCCTAGCATGTCCTGGGATTGATGCTAAGGATCAAGGCCCGATAGTTAAATCAGAAGTAGAGGCCTACTGGACGGAGCTGAGTTTGAGGATCTCTGCGAGTCGGCTGGGGAAGTCAAAATCTGATGTCTGCAGGCCCAAGTCAGAGTCTGCTGGAGGACAAAGGCCAAAGAGTGACAGCCTGTTCTGGGATTAAAGGACTGCGTACGTGCACGGGTGGGAGAGCAGAATGGGGATTGTTTTGCTGTTGTTTTGTTGCTTGTTGTGTGCTGTGTTTTTCTGCTGAGCACTGTGGACATATTATATTGGTACTAGAATATGGCAACGCTTGCAGACTGCACCCCCAGCATACCCTCAGATGTGTGATTGTTAACACAATGACACATTTCACTGTATGGTTTGATATACGTGTAATAAATAAACTTAAATATTGAGTCCTTTAGAATGTGAAATAAATTAATACTCCTCACATACACAATCAATTTATCAAATATACACTTGCCAATTCATTATGGTTTTGTTTAAAAGCAAAAAACATTCTTTAATGGACATTTTCATTAGAAAATTACATGTTTATAATTCATATGCTTCACTTACAAAAGCAAGTGGTCCTTCATCTATATTGCTGCTGGTCCAAGGGTTCCAGTTCACCTGAGGAGGTGACCATGGTACAACTCCTGCAAAGCTCTGTCGAATTGATGGCTCAAAATGGGCAAGCTTTCCAACTGTAAGTGAAACTGGACTAGTTGGGTCTTCTGGCTATTAGATAAAAGAGTTGCAAATCAATAATGACAATTTGACTTTAAATGCACCAAGAAACAAACTTATTTTGAACTATGAAAAAGGATTGCTTTGGGAAAGATCATCCATGGGAAATAACCATCCAAAAAGGTAAGGGGTTGGAGCATCAAATCTACATTGTCTCTTGATACAAGTAATGGCTCTAATTATGAATTATTTCAAAGATTCACTAACTATTGAAGAATTCCAAACACTTATTTGGTAGTGATAGAGAACATAAATATATTTCTGATTTTAGAATAATCAAGGAAGCAGGGATACAAGGTGGACAGTTCGTGCAGAATACAAATTAAAAGTTCTACAATTAATTCAGCCTAAAACAACAAGCAGTCTTTGAAGTACAAGCTCTGCTACAAGTAATGTTTACTTCTTCCCCTCTTTCATCTCTCACCAATGAGCTGAATGACACTAGAAACACAGCAGCAAGTGTGAAAAAACAGTGTTGCATCACAGCTTTCACCAGCATCAAAAAATGATAGCTCACATTGATACCATAATATAGAAAGCATTGATGTAATATTTTAATATTTTAATCTAACAAGTTAGATTCTGAAGATGAGTTTTTATTCAATGCATCTATTAAATTTTAATTACATATACTTACTGGTGGGATCAGTTCCAATCCCAGGTCAGTGACAACAGACTCAAGCTGGGATTCCAGATCTCCTGCAATATTCACTTCATATGGTTCCACCTAAAGTATAAACACTAACTTAAAAATGTGTTCACCTGTCAAAAGCAAAACAACCACAACTTGAAACAAAAGAAAAATTACATTCTGGAGTGTCACAGAGTTATACAGCAGGGTAACAGAGACTTTAGCCAACTTGTCCATACCGGCCACAATAGCTACCTAACCTAGTCCCAAGGGCCTGTGTTTACCCACATCTGTCTTAACTTTTTTCCTCCATGTATTTGCTCAAATATTTTTTCAGCATTGTAATTGTGTCTGTCTCCGTACCACCACCTGAATGAAAAGATGCCTCTCAGGTCCTGCTTAAATCTTCTTCCTCTTACTTAACTCTTGTTTCACTAGTTTTAAACTCCCCTTCCCTGGGAAATAGGCTGACCACCCACCCTATCCATGCCACCCATCACACACAAAATGCTGGAGGAACTCAGCAGGCCAGGCAGCATCTATGGAAAAAAAAATACAGTCGCCGTTTCAGGCCAAGACCCTTCAGCAGGACTGGCCAAAGGATCCTGCTGAAGGGTCTCAGACCAAAATGTCAACAGTAATTTCTTCTATAGATGCTGTCTGGCCTGCTGTGTTCCTCCAGCATTTTTGTGCATTGCCTGGATTTCCAGCATCTGCAGATTCTCTCTTGACTATGCCCCTCATGATATTCTGTACCTTTCCAAGGTTACCCCTCAGCTTTCTATACTCCAGAGAGAGAAAAAGAGTCCCAGCATATGCAGTCTCTCCTTACAACTTAAGCCCACCAGTCCAGGGAACATCCTTGTGAACATTTTCTCCATCCTATCCAGCTTAATAATATCCTTCCTCTAGGTGAGTGACTAGAACTGCGCACAATACTCTTAAGCTAGGTGTCACCAATGACGTAGTGGTTTCCCAATTCCTGTACTCAGTGATGAATGTAAGAATGCTAAGTGCTTTCTCTCTTTTTTTCCCACCACACTGTCTACCCATGTAACTGCTTTTAGGAAACTATGTTCCCGTACTCCAAGCAACAAACAAGATACTGAGGAACTCAACATGTCAGGAAGCTTCTGTAGAGGGAAATACAGTCAATATTTTGGATTGAGGCCCTTCATGTGGAGTTTCTCTCCATAGATGCCATCTAACCTCATCCAGCACATCGTTCGTTGCTTCAGATTCAAGAGTTTGCAATCTCCATGTCTCCATTTTGTTACCTTTACCCAGAGTTCTCTCCATTCTACAACACTCTCCAGAGACCTAATATTTACTGTGCACATATTGTTTTAGTTTAACTTGCCAAAATGCAACACCTTGCACATGTCCAAATTAAATTCCACCTGCCATGCCTTGGCACATTTCCCCAATTCACCTAGGTCCTGCTGGCAATCTTGGATAACCTTCTTCATTGTGCACTACACCATCAACTGTTGGGAGTCATCTGCAAACTTGCTAACCATGTTAATAAATACAAGATAATCTGCAGATGCTGGAGAGCCAAAGCAACACACACAAAATGCTGGAGGAACTAAGCATCTATGGAAAAGAGTAAAAGGTCGACACAGTCAACATTTCCAAAAGCCCATAAGACATAGGAGTAGATGTAGCCCTTTTGGCCGATCGAGTCTGCTCTACAATTTAATCATGGCTGATCCTTTTTTCCCTCCTCAGCCCCACTCTCTGCCCTTCTCCCCATGACCTTTAATGGCGTTTCGGGCCAAGACCCTTCTTCAGGACAGTATTAACAACCATATTAACAACATTGTTATCCAAATTGTTAATATAAATAACAAACAGTGAACCTAGCACTAACCCCTGTGGCACACCACTAGCCACAGGTGTCCAATCAGAATAACAGCACAACTGTCACTTTGTGTCTCCTTCCACTAAGCCAAATTTTTATCTGAATTGACTAGCTAATCAGCATCCAATGGGATATTCCAGACTAGCCTACCAAGCAGACCTTGTCAACGGCCTTGCAAAATAACATCCACGTAGACAACATCAACTGTCCTGCCCTCTTGAATCTTCTTTGTTACCCTTTCAAAAAATTCTATCAGAAACAGTATCACACAAAACTATTCTTTCAGTAGTTTTCTGATATGCAATTTGCAGGAACTTAAAAGTTTTACAGTCCATATAATCCTGGGTGTGCATTAGGACATTACAAACTTGATTTCAGATGGATTTTGAAACACAACGATTAGAGAACTACAAGGATTAGAATATCTGCAGACAAACACATTATTTCAAACTATCAGATCTGGGACAAAAGTAGGAAATGCTGGAAATAAACTAGTAAAACAGTAATTGTGGAAGAAGCAATTAACATTTTGGTTCCAGAATCACATGCTAATCTTGATGCAAAATCCCCTTTAAGTGGTTTTCCTTCCAGATGTTGCCTAATGTTTAAATGTTTCTAGCATTTTCTGTTTTTGGATCTGATTTTGAGCATTACGGTTTTTTATCATTTTCTTTTACTGGAACTTTTCATTGCTCATATTCCTCAGCAAGGGTAAATGGTGTTGTACTTAATGCAAAAAGCACTGAATTGCACAACTACTTCCATGTATGTTCTTGAAGCCAAGACAACACCGTTCATTTTCCCAATCACATCAGTGCTCTCATTAAGTGACAAACTGTTAAATGGCATAATGTTCCATGTGTTGAGCATCTTCCAAAATCTTGTCCTTATAGCATTCTTCATGTGTGAATTCAGATGCCTTCCCTTTTCCTATTCTCATTCAAAATTCACATTTACATAAGCAAATGAATAATGATGCAAGAACAGAAACATTAATGTCATTCCTTTGCTGGGAGCAATCGAAGCACAGTTGTAGTGCCTCTCTGACTGAAAATCTAACACAGCTGAGTCCAAGAAATCTGGGATGTAATTTCCTTGATCTGCTCAAATGAATATTGCAGGTGAAGAAGGAAATATTTACAAGGGTTAAATATTGTAATTATTACATTTATGGTTACATTACAGGATAATTTACAAAGCAATCTAACTATTCAGCATAGAAGGAAAATTTGATGAACAAATATCTAATCCTTTTTGTAAATTGCTGCATTTTTCCCAAATACCAATATTCATAAGTAATCTTACTCTATGCAAGTCATCAAGTTACTTACTTTTTCTGTCTCTTTCTTTTTTGTATGTCCAGTGAAAGCTTCAAACACTCCTAGATGGTAAAGCTGTCGGACCAATGACAGTGCACACGATTGTGCAGCCAGTTTCTTGTTTGAACCATGCTCACGGGCTGTGATTTCTAAAGGAAGGGAATGATACATTTACAAGTTCAGCATGCATTGTTTATTTTTAATTATTCAGATTTCTCAATCTAAATGATTAAGAATCATGTCAGACTACAATACCCTGATATCTCATCACCCGCTGAGTTACTTGGTACATAATTTTCTGACTCCAGGCATATTTGAATACACAACTTCAAAAACACATTTTAGAATGTGGTGGTGACAAGCAGGAAGAGTTAATTTAAAAAAAAATTCATTTACAGGAACGTGGGTGTCACCAGCTAAGCCAGCATTTATTGTCCATCCCTAGTTGCCCTTGAGAAGGTGGTGATGAGCTGCCTTCTGAGATGTAGGTACACCCACAGTGCTGCTAGGGAGGGAATTCCATGATTTTGACCCAGCTGGAACTGTAACTTAATTTTCAACCATCATGTTATCATTATTAGTGAACAGGAGGGTGGCTAATGTTATTCCTTTGCTTAAGAAAAGCAACTGGTATAGACCAGTAGGTCTAAGATCTGTGGTAGGTAATTATGAGAGGATTTTGACTGATAAGACATGCACACATTTAGAAAGACACCTCAACAATTTAAGCGACTTTTTTTTTTAAAAAGAAGTAACCAAGGTGGTCAATAGGGGCAAAGCGTTAAACTTCAGTAAAGCTTTTGGTAAGGTTCTACATGGTAGACTGCTGTGGAGAATTAGACCAAATGGATCCATGCAGAGCTAGCTAACTAGATACACAATTGGCTTGATGAAGCAGGGGGTGATGGCAGAAATTTTTTTTGAATTGGAAGCACATGATTAGTGCTGTTCCATTTAGATCAGTGCTGAGCCCATTGCTATTTGTCATCTACATCAAGATTTGGATGAGAATGTACAAGACACACAAATCTGCAGATGGTACTAAATTAAGTGGTGGTGTAGACAATGAAGATTGTTAACAAGATCAACTGAGCAATCTTGGTAAGCTGGGCAAGCTAGACGAGGAATGGCAAATGGAGTTTAATTGTGTTAAGTGTGAGGTGTTGGGAAGAAAAATGAGGTTAGGAGCTTTAAGGCCCTGTGGAGTGATCCAGGAATACAAATACATGGTTCCCTGACAGTGGTGTCACAGGTAGGTGAATGTCTTTGGCATGTGGTACTTCATGTATCCAAGGACAATGACCTCTTCTTCAGTCACCTCCGTCTATGAGCCTACTTCTTTAGCAAGGACTCCCCACCCCACACCAATGCCACCTTCTCCCATTTTCAACCCTCTTCCTCTTCTTAACTATCCTATTCTGGTCTTCTGCCCACTCTGGATATTTTCATCTCTAACTGCTGACAAGCCATCAACCGTTCTGACTTCAACACTCCTCTCTTATATTTGAACCTCACTCCCTCAAAATGCACTACTCTCCACTCTCCCTCCACCAATCACGAGCTCACCATCAAACCTGTAGACAAGTGGAGTCTGACAGACAGGCAGACTGACCTCTATCTTGCTTAGACCAGGCGGCATCTCCCAGGCAACTTCCTTTATACTCCCATTGAAAAAGATCCCACTCAGGAATATCAGGCCATTGTCTCCTGTACCATCACCAACCTCAATGACTCTGGAGATCTCCCATCCATTGCCACCAACCTCATAGTTCCCTTATACTACACTACCTGTTTCTACTTCCTACCCAAGATCCACAAACCTGACTGCCTGGGCAGGGCCATTATTTCTGACTGCTCCAGCCCCACTGAACACTTGTGCATACACCTTGACTGCTTTTTGTCCCCCTTGGTTCAGTCCCTTTCCACCTATATAAATGACACTTCATATGTTCTCAAACTCTTCATTCATTTTTAAGTCCTCTGCCCTGATCGTCTCAATTTCATTATGGATGTCCGGTCCCTATACACTTCTATCCCCCATTTTCTGCACTTTTTTCTATACAGCAGACCTAACCAGTTTCCGTCTAGCACTTCCCTCCTACATCTGGCAGAATCGATCCTCACCCTCGACAATTTCTTTCAGCAGCTCCTCCCACTTCCTCCAAAGGTACACTCACATGGGCCCCAGCAATGTCTAATTTTTCGCTGGTTACGTGGAAGAAGTAATTTCTCCCCCCTCCTCTTCTCTCATTTCCCATTCTGGCTCTCCTCATATCCCTTCCCTTCTCCTCACCTGCTTCCCTCTGGTGCCTCTGCTCCTTCCCCTTCTCCCATGGTTCACTGTCCTCTCCTATCAAATTCCTTCTTCTTCAGCCTATCCACCTGTTCCACCACTTCAACCTGTTCCACCTATCACCTCCCCTTCTCACCTACCTAACTGGCCCCTCATCTGGTTTCACCTGTCCTTACCTTCTTGTACCCCTCCCCTTCCCCCACCTTATTCTGGCTTCTTTCCCCTTCCTTTCCAGTCCTGATGAAGGGTCTCAGCCCAAAATGTCAACTGTTTATTCTTGGATTCTTTATCCATGGATGCTGCCTGACTTGCTGACTTCCTCCAGCATTTTCTTTTTGTTGCTCTGGTTTTCCAGCATCTGCAGAATCTCATGTGTTTATGATTGAGTATAGAAGTTGGGATGTTACACTGCAATAGTACAAGATGTTGTTGGGGTGGCAACTGTTATATCATTGAGAGTTTTGAGCACCCTGCGAAAGAAAAGATGCCATTAAGCTAGAAAGAATGCAGAGTAGATATTTGAGGATGCTGTTGGGAGAGTTGAGAGAGGTTAGAATTTCATTTACTGAAGTGTAGGGTAATGAAGCACAGTCTTAGAGGTGCATAAAATCATGAGGGGGTTAGATAAGGTGATGTCAATCTTTTTCCCAGGGCTTAGGGACTTGCTTAGAAGAGAAGTTTGGTTGGCATGGACCAGTTGAGCTGAAGGCCCTGTTTTTGTATTGTATGATTCTAAGACTATACAAAAAAAATTACATTCTTTTAAAAATATATAGCAGCTGGCTTACTAAATGTTGAATGTTAAACATATAATAATGTACTAGTTAACCCTACAGTGTGTTTTACCTGCATTGGCTTACAGCAGCTTGCTTTATAAAATCAGTCATATGGACATTTTGTGGTTATCATTAGATTATTGGAAGTGATTGACAAGGATGCAATATAATTAGTAAGTTGGTGCTCTAAATAAGACTGACCAGTGAATGGAAACTTGACGTTCTTTGTAACCTTATGCATCTAGTAGGAGTAGAACAGAGTATTGAAAAAAAGTGTACAGAAAAAGCACACGTTTCTTATTTTGCAATTCTCCAATGCCAAATAAATACTGCTATGAATTTGTCCAGACCAAAATTCAAAGACACTTCAGGAAACCAATCCTGAATTGAATGATGGCCGGAACTCAGAAGATTTTGTTCCTGGATCAGAATGTTTCCAATTACTTGGGTTATCACATGGTTTCCTGTTTCATTTGCTAGTGCCTCATGCCACTGTGGAACAGACACGCACTCACATTTATGATAAACCCCTATCAAAATTCCACCTTAAAACAAAAACCGCTAAGATAAATTACGGATCGACAGTATAAAACCTCCCTCCAACAATATTCTCATCTTCAAGTTACTGGTGCTTAGAAAAATATTTTCTCAACAGAGTATACATGTGTATTCCTTCCCAAATTTCAGACCTCAGGCTTACTCCTAATGTTATGCTAATCATCTGCATTTTATTCTGTCGGGCAGTTTCCAATTCTAAATTTATTAAAGAAAAGTTGCAATTAAATACTTCAGCACTTAAACAGCAAAAGAATAAGACAACAAGAACTCATAGTTATATACTAATGTTTATCAACTTTTGCAAAATATCTTTATTGCGAATTGGTAATCATCTCAAAATATACGGTTTTTTTATCCTCTTTTAGCGCAACGCTATTACAGCTTGGGGAACCTGAGGTTAGAGTTGAATTCTAACGTCATCTGTGAGGAGTAAGTCCTCCCTGTAGAATACGTCTTTAGACTGTGGGAGGAATTTCTCTGGGTGCTCCAGTTTCCTCCCACAGTCTAAAGATGTACCGCTTCATAGGTTAAATGGTCACTAAGTTGTCCCATGATTAGGCTAGAGTCAAATCGGGATTTGTTGGGCGGCACAGCTCAAAAGGCCGCAAGGGTTTATTCCGCACCGCATATCACCTTCATTGAAATTAAAACTTCTAAATTGCCTTGTGGCAATATTCTCCCAGTTTCATTCTCAACATGCTTCATTTGTTAATACAGAAGCTCAAGTCCTTTTGGAACATTTATACAGCAGTCAAGCCCAGATCATCCCTTATTTTAATAGTTCCATGCAAACTTTACCATCAAAAGCTGTTCACATCTACATGTAAGTGCTACTTACTTCTTCCCAGCTGTCTCACGTGAATAGTCATCTCTGCAATAAAACTCCTGCAATGACATGCACAACATCAAATTAACTCCATCGTTTTAGCACTTACACATTATTGGCATTACCAAAATGTGCATTATTTTGTGGATTTTTTTTTACAAGACATTTTGATTAAGGGGAATAGATTTGAATATCTTTAAATTAATGACTTAATGAAGGAGACGTGGAAGGTTCTTGCTGAACTTCTCATTTCAGAGAAGGACATGGTCTCAAATTTTTAAGGGAGGTTTAACACATCCAATGTATTCTATCTTTTAGTAAACCAGACCAAATCCAAAACAAGCAAAATCAATTTCAATGAAGTAGAAGAAATATTCAGAATAGTGCACAATAGATGGCACTATTGACACAAAAGGTATTTAAAGATGAAATGTTTAAGCTCATAACTGCCCTCAAGGTGACTTTCTAATTTGAAATACGGAATTAGGAAGAAAATCCAGGGATAAACCAGTTATAAACACTAAGGGGATAGCTGTGTGTAACATTAGCAGAAACTTCAGCACATAGCTACTATTCAATGTAAAATTATTGAATAGCATAAAAGAAATTTGATCCACAAATAAAAACAAAAATCAGCTTTTTTGAACTTGAATCAAATACATTATTAACTGCATTTTGAAATACACTTTAAATGTCCAATGCACAGTCTAGTGCTGTTATAAATTAATGCTGATATTTGTCTCTTGTAAAATAAAAGCAGCTGCTTTCATTTGGGTGAAGAAGTGTTTAATAGACTCTGTAAGCTTTTGAGAATCCATGTTTTCTTTAAGCTGGATAACTGATATAGTGAATAAATGAAAACTAACCGAAAACACAGAGTTTCATAGGTTTTTAAAGAACTATGTACTCTTACTACTGGTGCTCAAAACTTTGCAGGCATAATAATTTGGAAACAAATTGTCCATTAACCCACATAATTAATTAATAAAGACTTAAATTATAAATACAAGCTTTAAAACATGCAGATAAAAATAAAATTATGATAAACAAATAAAGAAATTAGGTTGCATAAAGAATTTCTTAATTAAGTTGCTACAACCCATCACTTAACAAAATGTCAGTGGGACAAATATTAGAAAAACACATTCATCATTTAATATGAAATAAAAGGTCTTGTAACATTGGCGATAGCATTTTCTAAGTGATTAATTTCTTCAACTACACATTAGCATTCAATTGGAAAACTGTTGTGCTGGAACTAGTTTCCTTTCCAGAAAATCTCATCTAAGAATTAAAGATGGTATTGTCGTAGTATTCAAATGCTCCATACTTTATACATATGCACTGACAGACAAATTTTGGTCATGCAGTTCAGAATACAGCAAATTGTGTGCCTAAAGAATTAATTTTCAATTTATTGCTCTGTCCAGGAATCTAGTTCTTGGTATACACAGTTTTCATTGATATGTAACATGCATTTTTTTTTAAATCTGTCCAACTCACTTCTGATCCTATATTTGGTCAACTGAGATCAAGCACTGCAACTTCACGATTCAGAGGAGCCTGTTTATAGGCCCAATATCGACCATTCTTGGATGCCAGTATGTTTCTCTGCCAAGCTCAAAATAAAGATCCAATCTCCATCAGCCCTAGGTCCCCCAGAATACCTACAGGAAAAGTGACACCAGAAATCAATAGCTGTGTATGATTGCTTCAACCATCATTCCTACAATGGAAGGATACCATGTGACAGCTTAGTGCAGCCTAAGCAACGTCACATGTTTGCAAAAGAGATTTCTGGTGTCACCACACTCCCATGAGAAATTAAATAAAGGAGCGACAGGTTTGTCACTTAAATCCAGAAAATTTATATCAACATACCTGCCACATAATAAACTGTAATTTAATAAGTCAGTAAATACTGCACCTTATTAAAGCATATCTCTGAAACTTTACCCCAATAGGCTTTTACAATTAATTTATAATGATTTTAAGTTAGCAAATATTGGAAATACTCAGCAGATCAGGAAGCATCTGTGGAAAGAGAGATAATTAACTTTTCAGATCAATGACCATCTATCAGAACTGGAAAAGTTAGAACGCAAACACAAGGAAATCTGCAGATGCTGGAATTTCAAACAACACACATAGAAGTTGCTGGTGAACGCAGCAGGCCAGGCAGCATCTCTAGGAAGAGGTACAGTCGACGTCTCGGGCCGAGACCCTTCGTCAGGACTAACTGAAAGAAGAGCTAGTAAGAGATTTGAAAGTGGGAGGGGGGGATCCGAAATGGAGCCAAGAGCTGGACGGTGGACTGGCAAAAGGGATATGAGAGGAACATGGGACAGGAGGCCTATGGAGAAAGAAAAGGGGGGGGGGAGCCCAGAGGATGGGCAAGGGGTATAGTGAGAGGGACAGAGGGAGAAAAAGGAGAGAGAGAAAAAGAATGAGTGTATATAAATAAATAACAGATGGGGTACGAGGGGGAGGTGGGGCATTAGAAGAAGTTTGAGGTCAATGTTCATGCCATCAGGTTGGAGGCTACTAAGACGGAATATAAGGTGTTGCTCCTCCAACCATACCCCTTGCCCATCCTCTGGGCTCCCCCTTCCCCTTCTTTCTCCCTAGGCCTCCTGTCCCATGATCCTCTCATATCCCTTTTGCCAATCAACTGTCCAGCTCTTGGCTCCATCCCTCCCCCTCCTGTCTTCTACCATCATTTCGGATCTCCCCCTCCCGCTTTCAAATCTCTTACTAGCTCTTCTTTCAGTTGGTCCTGACAAAGGGTCTCGGCCTGAAACGTCAACTGTACCTCTTTCTAGAGATGCTGCCTGGCCTGCTGCGTTCACCAGCAACTTTTATGTGTGTTGCTGGAAAAGTTAGAAATTCGTTTAAAGATGCAGATGTGGTGAAGAAGAATAGGGATGAGATAAGGAAAGAAAAGATTGGCTGGGTGACAAGAGATTAAATAATGATTAGGGATGAAAGGGAAAAATAAAGGGGTCATAAATGGTCTATCAAAATAATTTGATATTACTAAAGGAAAATACAATGAATAGAACACAGAATAGTGCAACCCAATGTCTGTGCTGACTATGAAGGTCAATTAGTACAGACCACAAAGCTGAATTATACTAATCTTACCTGTCTGCATATGATCCATACCCTCTATTCCTTGCATGTTCAAATACCTTCTAAAGAACCTCTTAAATCTTACTATTATATCTACAGTGGTGCCAGAAAGTTCGTGAACCCTTCAGAATTTTCTCTCTTTCTGCATAAATATGACCTAAAATATGATCAGATCTTCACGCAAGTCCTAAAAACAGATAAGAGAACCCAGTTAGGCAAAAAGCACAAAAAACCATTATACTTGTTCATTTACTTTTTGAGAAAAATGATCCAATTTACATGTACTTGTTGGAAAAATTACATGAACCTCTAGGATTATCAGCTCATTTAAAGGGGAAATTAGAGTCAAGTATTTCAATCAATGGGATGACAATCAGGTTTGAGTGTGGGAAACCCTACCCTATTTAAAGAACATAAACCTGGGTCTTCACTATCAAAGTATGATCTTCACCACACAGGTTTTTGGAAGTTTGTCATGCCTAGATCAAAAGGGATTTCCGAGGGCCTCAGAAAAAAAACTGTTGATGCTCAGCGGGCTGGAAAAGGACTCAAAACCATTTCTAAAGGTTTGGGATCCACCAATACACAGTCAGGCAGATGGCGTACAAATAGAGGAAATTCAACACCATTTTTACTCTCCCCAGAAGTGGTCGACCTACAAAAATCACTCCAAGAGCAAGGCGTATAATATTCTAGGACGTCACAAAGAAACCCAGGGTAACGTCTAAGGAGCTACAAGCCTCTCTCGCATTGGCTAATGTCAGTGTTCATGAGTCTACCAGAAGGCAAACACTGAACAAATGGTGTGCATAGCAGGATTGCAGAGAGAAAGCCACTACTCTCCCAAGAACATTACTATCCATCTAAGACCACGTGGATAAGCCAGAAAGCTACTGGAAGAACATTCTGTGGACAGTGAACCCAAAATAGAACTTTTTGGCTTAAATGAGAAGCATTATGTTTGGCGAAAAGCAAACAATGCATTCCAGCATAAGAATCTCACCCCATTTGTGAAACATGGTGGTGGTAGTACCATGGTTTGAGCCTGCTTTGCTGCCTTGGGACCAGGATGGTTTGCTATCATTGATGGAATTATAAATTCTGACTTGTAGCAGCAAATTATATAGGAAAGTGTCAGGGTATCCGTCCGTGAACTGAACCTCAAGAGAAAGTGGGCCATGCAGCAAGACAACAACCCCAAAAAATGGTTAAAGCAGAAGAAATTTCATGTTTTGGAATGGCCGAGTGGATGTTGTGATCTTAATCCTATAGAAATGTTGTGGAAGGACCTGAAGCAAGCAGTTCATGCAAGGAAGCCCACAAACATCCCAGAGTTGAAGCAGTTTTGCAAGCAGGACTAATCAAGTTACCTGAAATGTTTGGTTAAAATTATTGCTGTACAAGGGAGTCATAGCAGTTACTGAAAGCATAGGTTCACATACTTCTTCAAACAAATACATGTAATATTGCATCATTTTTCTCAATAAATAAATGAAAAAGTGTTTTTTTAGTTATTTGTTCAATTGGTTATTCTTTATCTAGTTTTAGGACAAGTGAAGATCTGATCACATTTTAGATCTTATTTATGCAGAAAAAGAAAATTCTAAAGTGTTCAAACTTCCAAGCACCACTGTACTTCCACCATTCACCCACAACCCCACATCCCCAGAGACCTACAGTCTCTGTGTAAAGAAAATTGTCTCGCACACCTCCTGTCACTCCTTTACCTAATTTCCTCCTCTCATGTTAAAACCATGCTCTCTGGTCTTTGACATTCCACATGGAAAAAAAAATCCTTGTTTTCCGAAGTTCCAAACATTCTGAGTTTGTCTAGCTTCGCCTTATACCAATACACTCTTATCCTGGCAATATCTTGGTGAACCACTACTGCACCCCCTCCAAAGCCTCCACAAATTTCCTGTAATATAATAACAAGAATGCATACAACACTAACTAAATTTTTATAAAGCTGTGACACTACTTTTATATTCAATCCCCCAATTTATGAAGGCAAGTAAGCCATACGTCATTTTCACCACTCCACTTGCGTTGCGAGTTTCAGGCAGATATAGATTTGAATTCCAAGATTGCTCTGTACATCAATGCTCCTAAGGGCAGTGTAATTTCATGTACTTCCCCTTACATCTGACCTTGAAAAGTACAACACTTCACACTTCTCTTGATTAAACTCCATCTGCCACTTCCCTGTTCACATCAACTAATCTACAGTTACTGTACTTTTGAAAACCTCCACCATCCATAACTCCACCAATTTTTGTGATGTCGGCAAACCTACTAATCACCCCAATCACTAGTTTATATTTCACTTCATTCAGAATTACGGCAGGGGTGGGGTGAGTGAGTGAGTGAGTGAGTGTGTGTGTGTGTGTGTGTGTGTATGTATGTGTATACACACAATGAACCCATGCACACGACCTCTATTTTACCTTTATTCTGCTTTCTTATTGCACTGTGTATTTAACTATAATTTAATTTTTTTATATTGTATTCCAATGTACTGCTGCCACAAATCAACATATTTCATATTAAATCTGATTCTATGTGCGTTACACAAAACATTCATTAAGTCACACACGAACCCACTTCTACATCTCCTTTCCAGTACACGGATAGTTGCATCAAACTGAACAACGAATCAAATTTGTTGCTAATTTCCCTTCTTTGCTCACCTTCACATATTCTTCCATTTCTTTGTTTCTTTGACTTACCACTATTGTGCAGTAAGTTTTCAGATTCAATGATGAATTCAACAATTTTAGATAATGAGCATTTCTATTTTATATTTCTAGCATGCTATTTTTCTCTGGCAATTTCAGGTGATACTGGTTTTCTAAATGCACTTTCTCAGTTAACCTTGTTTCTTTACTTGTCCCATTACTACCCTCTTCATTCACTTATAAATTACTTCTTCCATTTCTCTTGAGGTTTGTTGCTTTACCTACTTCCCCAGTGTCTTAAAACTTCATTAAGTCTAACTTTTCAGCATTCAGCTTGAAGGTCATCAATCTGACACGAAGTATTTCCAGTATTTTTTCATTTTCGTTTCAGGTCTCTTGCATCAATAATATTTTGCCCTTACTTGTTCTCAGAACATTTTGCACTTTCTATGCCTCCAAAGAACAAATTTTGTAACCTTCTGAGAGGAGAAGCAGAAATACTAACCATTGTAACTTCTAAAAAATAAAAATTAGAGGATCATATTTGTCAGCAGACTCCTGCTGTTTGGCTCAGGAAAGTCATAATATTACAACCCGCCCCCGCCCCCCCGCCCCCATCCCCAGGGATGTCACCTGGATGCAATGCAACAGTAAAGTAAGGTTCGCTGATTATTCTCCCCAATTTGCAGATGTTCACTGCAATATACAACTTTTCTTAGCATTCATAGGGGTACCTGGCAATTACCCCCTAGAAAGCTGTATACAACAAGGCAGGCTGGCTGAGAAACATACTGGTATCATAACCATGACAAGCAAACAGAAATTTTCACAGGTAAGACATTACATTATTTTTCATTAAAAAATAATTTTAAAACTTTATACTGGCTTTTACATATCAGTATGAAATATATTATCTTGTTTTGCTCCTCTGGAATAGAATTTAGGAGAAACATACTATGACAAATCTTTCTGAGTTTAATTGTCAGTACATTTAATCCTCTGTTTTCATACTGACGTACTCAAAATCTAGTAAAAAGGCAATTTCCATTAATGGGTTGAAGGCATTGCTGACAGGGCCAGCATCTATTAACCATCCTTTACTGCCTTGCAGGAGAAGATTAGTCATCTTCTTAAACTGCCACAACCTTTCTGATGAAAGTAATAAGAGTAGATCAGTATTTGTATACAGAGAAAAAGAGCTGATATTTCAGCTCACAGATTCTTCAATCAGAACTCTGACCTGAAGTGTTACTCTTTGCTGTCTCCAATATTGATTGAAAATAGCATTTTCTACTTAAATTTCAGACTTCCAGTATCTTCTGTTTTTTATTTCAAATTTCTAAGCGTTCTGATTTTCTAAATGTTCTTCGATAGAGCGTTCCAGTATTTAAGTCAGGACTATGTGTGACTAAGAGAGAGTTACCTATGTGAGTCAACAAACAACCCACAAGCTCCTGCCTCTGACCTGCAGGCATGCTTGAGACAGCTGAATGTCAACAGTAGCTCTTCAACCCAAGTATCAAATTTAGGTGAAACTAATAAATACTGTAACATAAATAACAAAAATCCATTATAGAATAGTTCCTTAAGATTACAAATCGATTCAACAAAACCAATGTGACAAACTACATTCTCTATTCTACGTTCATTTAGCATTATAAACTTCACGTTATATTAACCTTCCACATACAATAGTTTAATGATATTTAGTGAGGTGCCAGTACCAGTAGATTTGCCACAACCAACCCCAAAAGCTTATTATTTTTTCTGGCCCCTCAAGCTGCCATTTTCTTTGGCATTCCTCTTGATGATCATTACATACCATTGTGTGGCACGATAGGAAGTCAAACAGTCAGAGAATTCTCAAGTCTTTTTTGCACTTAATATACGTTATTACTGTGGCACTACAACTGTCTAGAAGCTTATTTACACATCTACCCATCATTGCTGAGGTACAGTTGAAATCAATTTGGCAAAATACAGAAATATTTAGTTTGCCCTTTAGTAACTAACCTATAGTTACAGCTAAATAAATCTGCAAGAAACAAATCCAACTTGGACAGCTACACAACCAAGTGCCAGTTGACAATTAAGAAATACAAGAAATTCGTGCAATCTAATGAAATATATTTCCGTAATATCATTAACAGTTCACCTGAACTCCTTTACATAAAAATAATTTAAAATTGGTGTCACTTTTATTATAACAAGAACAATCTGTTTTACTTTGGGAATATTAAATTCCAGGGTTTTAAATGCAAAATGAAGCAAACTTGAGGCATTAAGTATGAGTTGGCAATGGTAGACTAGGAAACTAAATTATAAGATATAGCAGTAAGTGATCAATTAGTAAGTCCCTCCATAATTCCCTTGTCCATTTGTCCCTCCTCACTAATCTTCCTCCTGGCACATGTCCCTGCAAGAGACAGTCATGCTACACCTGCCCATTCACCTCCTCCCTTACCTCCATTCAGGGCCCCAAATAGTACTTCCAAGTGAGGCAACATTTCACCTGCAAATCTGTTGGGGACCACTATTATATCTGACACTCGGATGCGGCCTCCTCTATAATGGTGAAACCTGATAATAAATTGGGGGTCTGCTCAGTCAAGCACCTCCATTTCATCATCAAAAGTGGAATCTCCTATTCCCATTCTTGTTTTCACAAGTTAGTCTACAGCCTCCACTTTTCCCACAATGAGGCCACTCTCAGGGTAGAGGAGCAATACCTCATATTCCATCTAGACAGCCTCCAACATGATGGTATGAACATTAATTTCCCCTTCCAATATTTTTTTACCCTTCCCCCTTATTCTATTCCCCACTCTAGCAACTTAGGTCTTCTCCTCACCTGTCTATAACTTCCCTTCCTCCTTCCCTTTCTCCCATAGTCCACTCAGATTCCTTCTTCTTCAACCCTTTAACTTTCCCACCCACGGGGCTTCATCTGTCATCTTCCTGCTAGTCACCCTTCCCCTCCTCCCTTTGTATTTTGGCAACTTCCCCCTTCCTTTCCAAACCTGAAGAAAGGTTTCGGCCTGAAATATCAACTTGTTTCTTCATTTCCATAGATGCTGCCTGACCTGCTGAATTCCTCAAACATTCTGTATGTGTTGTAAAGGAAAGCAGACTTTTACAGACTGAGATACAAGAAATTATACTCGGGGAAAACAGAAGGAAATTACTCAAACATTTAGCAACTGACTTTATGGAATAAAGCACTGTCTCAAGATGGCGCTGTAAGTGGCAGCTCTTTGCATGCAGCTCCAATAGGAATCATCACCATGGATACTTCAGTAAGCAACATAGTTTTAAGTCATTTCTGAAAACCTATTGATCCTCAAATTTGATGGACTCCCAGACAGCAGACTCAGATCGCGAGTGCCATTCTCCTTTACGAAAACTGAAGCAGAGAAGGCACATTGGGCTACAGGTACAATTGAAACGCAGAGGCCTTAAGACTCCCACTCACGACTATACATTCTCTGTAAAACTGAAGACCTCGGAGCAAGATTGCAGTACAAGAGGGACATCGAGGACCTCAGCCTTAATAATAGACTTCAACACTTTCCCAACCACCAAAGTTAGGCTAACTGGCCTATTATTTCCTTTCTTTTGCCCTTCTCCTTTCTCAAAGAGTAGTGACATTTGCAATCTTCCAGTCCTCTGGGTCCATGCCAGAATCAAGTCATTCTTGAAAGATCATGACCAATGCATCCGTTATCGCTGCAGCAACTCTCTCAGGACTTTGGGATGTAGTCCATCTGGTCCAGGTGACTTTCATGTTTGCCTAGAACTCCTGCTTCCTGACACTTACAAGCCTTTGCATCTGTCTCCCACAATGAAGACAGATGCAAAGTACCCATTATTTTCATAAGCCATTTCTTTGTCCCCTATTACTACCTCACCAGCATCATTTTCCAGTGGTCCAATATGAACTTTCACCTCCCTTTTACTCTTTATATAACTGAAAAATTTCTTGGTATCCTGTTTTATATTATTGGCTAGTTTGCCCTTA
Source organism: Mobula hypostoma (assembly GCF_963921235.1). Classification (NCBI taxonomy): domain Eukaryota; kingdom Metazoa; phylum Chordata; class Chondrichthyes; order Myliobatiformes; family Myliobatidae; genus Mobula; species Mobula hypostoma. The sequence goes on along the minus strand of NC_086108.1, from coordinate 48,945,093 downwards.
TATTTCATCTTTTCCCTTCTTATAGCTTTCTTAGTTGCCTTTTGTTGGATTTTAAAAGCTTCCTAACCATCCAACTTCCCACTCTTGCTACCTTATATGCCTGTTCCTTGGCTTTTATTCCTTAGCTTCCCTTGTCAGCCACGGTTGCCTATCTCTGCCACTGAGAACCACATCTTCTGTGGGACATACCTATCTTGCACCTTGTGAACTGTTACCAGAAATTTCAGCAACCTCTGCTCTGCCGTCATCCCCACCAGAATCCTCCTCCAATCCACCTGGGTAAGCTCCTCTCATGCCTCTGTATTTCCCTTTATTCCACTGCGATACAGATGCATGCGACTTATGTGGCATTCAAGACTGGTGATCCAGAACTGTGCAAGAAGTCCAGGTCCAACCTAGAGAGGGTTATTTTAAGAGCGAGAAAACAATTCTGAGATGGAATCAGATGCACATCAGCACTAGCAGAATTTGTAGACCATTACTTCCTACAAGGAAAAACCAAACAAGCATGAATTGCTGTAATTCTTCACCCCCAGATGAGCTCAACCCCTTTTATGCACACTTTGAAAGAGATAATAAAACCACACGTGTGAATCCCTGCATCATCTGGTGACCCTGTCATCTTTGTCTCAGAGGCAGACATCAGAACATCTTTCATGAAGGTAAATCCTCACAGGGCATCAGGCCCTGATAATGCACCTGAAAGAGCACTGTCAACCTGTACCTGCTGTTACGTACCCCGTAACTGGGTTGCCAAACCAGCAGAAATGGATCACTCAGTTGGAGTCTGGATTACTAGAACTAAGAAAGTTTTATTAAAGAAACAAGCAACACAGTACTCTAATCAAAAGGATAATAAATGCAACAGTTCAGCAATGATAAACACACATGTACACAGAATTAAGATAACAGGATCAATCAAGCTCTATCGTTGTCTAGGGGTAAATGACCAGTTTCAAAGTGACGCAAAGTTCAGTTCAATTTAGTTCAGTTCAGTTCGCAGTAATCGCTGCCGTGGGAGATGGACAGTGTGGGGGGAAGGAGAGAGAGAGCAAAACGAATGAATATTCACAACGGCTTCCACACAGACCTTCGCAGTCAGCTTTCGGGCGAGTCCTTTGTGATGTCATCTGAGGTCACCGACCGTGACCCCTCCGTTTCCCGATACGATCGTTTCTCTGCGGTGAACCAGGCACCCAGGCAAGGGTGGACACACACCAGGTTCCCGCCGATTGTGCCTTTCCACCCTGAGCGTCTATGGCTTGATCCCGCGACCAGCCGTCCAAAAGCTTCCCACCGGCTTGTGGGAGATGCACCGCTTCCAGGGTCTCGTTACCTCGGAGTGTCATGTGTGTCTTGCCTTAGCGAACCTGTCCCTTTTTATTCCCCTGCTGGGGTATCGCCTGTCCATCACTTCAAACAGTTCAGGGTTCAAAGGGGGAGCCGATCTTGACAGCTCTCCTTCCGTTACTCTCTCCCGTCCCTTCATTAACATCTCCAAATGCTGCTCCATTGTTTTCCTTATCTCTCTCTCTCTCCTGAAGACAGGTGGCAGACCAACTGCTGATCCCACTGGGCCAGCACAGGACAGCTAACATCTTAATCTATGTGTATTCTTGTCACACTACCAACTGGGAGGAGTGTTCAAAGATAACTTCAATCTCTCACTGCTGCAGTCAGAGGCTCTCGCCTCCTTCAAAACAGTGACAATCATACCAGGGCCCAAGAAGAGCAAGATGAGCTGCCTCAGTAACTATTGCCCAGTTGCACTCACATCTATTGTGTTGAAGTGTTTTCAGAGGCTGGTCATGGCGAGAATCAACTTGCCACAAATACGTCTACAGCAGACGCAATCGCACTGGCTCTTCACTCAGCCTTGACCACATGCAATACCTACATCAGGCTGCTGTTTATTGAGTACAGCTCAGTGTTTAACACAATCATACCCTCAGTACTAATCAACAAGCTCCAAAACCTGGGCCTCTGTACCTCCCTCTGTAACTGGATCCTTGACTTCCTCATCGAGAGACCAGTCAGTGCAGATGGGAAATAACATCTCTTTGCTGACAATCAACAGCAGCGCACCTCCAAGATGTCTGCTTAGCCCACTGCTCTACTCTATTTACACCCATGACTGTGTGGCTAGACACAGCTCAAGCGCCAGCTATAAATTTGTTGATGACACAACCGTTGCTGGCAGAATTTCAGATGGTGATGAGAGGGCATATAGGAGTGAAATAAAGCAGCTGGTTGAGTGGTGTCACAACAACAACCTTGCTCTCAACATCAGTACGACCAAGGAATTGATTCTAGACTTCAGGAAGGAGAGGTTCAGGAAACACACATCAGTTCTCATTGAGGATACAGCAATGGTACAGGTGAGCAGTTTTAGGTTCCTGGGTGTCAACATCTCTGAAGAGCTATCCTGGGCCCAACATATTGATGCAATTACCAAGAAGGCATGACAGTAGCTATGTTTTATTAGGAGTTTGAAGAGACTTGGTATGTCAGCAAAGATTATCACAATTATCTATACACAATTATCTGTGCAGAGCATTCTAACTAGTTGCATCACCACCTAGTATGCAGGGGCAACTGCAAAGGATCGGAAAAAGATGCAGCAAATTGCAAACTCAGCCAGCTCTAACATGGGCACTAGCCTCCCCAGCATTGAGGACATCTTCAAATCATCACAAATGCAGCAGGACATGCCCCCTTCTCATTGGTACACCAAGGAAGTAGTTTAGGAGCCTGAAGACACATACTCAAATGTTTTAGAACAGCTTCCTCCCCACCATCAGATTTCTCAATGGACAATGAACCCATGTACACTACCTCATTTTCATCTTTTTGCTCTCTTCTTGCACCATTTACTTTTTAAATATTATGTATTACTATGTCCTGCTACCGCAAAGCAATATGCTTCATAACATATCACTAATACTAAACCCGATTCTTATGGAAAATCTTCTTTAAAACTGCAAGTCAAGATGAATGAGTAGCTGAAAAACTAAGATTAGTTAATGGAAAGAATCAGAAAGGTGGCCTCAGAGTAACACAAAGCTCTTGAAGAATGTAACATGTTTGATGCAGAGATGTTCCCAATGGCTAGTAATGTCAAGAAGCACAGAAGAGTCTCAAAGTATGGTCTTGATCATTCAGGACTAGGATGAGAAGAAATATTTTCACCCTGGGAGTTCTGGAAGTTTCAAATAACTTACCAAAGGATTATAAACGGATATCATTACATTTTTGAACATCAAGGGAATCAAAGGATATGAGCAGAAATAAGCTATTATATTACAGAATGGCAGATCAAGCACAGTGAGCCACGTGGCCTACTCTGACTCCTTTTTTTATGATACACTCTTAAATTGGTTGAGGCACGTTGGCTAGAATATTTTACGCCCACCTTAAGATTCATTCTGGGTCTTGGACAATAGTTCATCCAAAATGTCTATCCCTTCAGCATCCTTGTAGTATAGCAAAGTTATAACAAAGAAAATAAATCTCTGGAATGGAATGTCAAACTACTCTCCTAATAACAAAGTAAATGTGTTAGCAAAGAACCGATTATGACAATTATAAACATGCAGTTCTTATAGTCTTAAGAATATGCAGAACAGTTATCTTCTGCATGTAAATGGAAAACAAGAAATATAATATAGCTTTTTAAATTTTTGATCCAATCATTCAGCTTAGTTAGCTTACATGGATGTATTAGTTATTCATCTCTATAGATTCCTTTAAACAGATTAATTCTATCTGAATCAAAGCAAGACAATTAGCACCATCTTCAATGTGAACAAGTTGACATTAGATGTATTGCGTCTATCACAGAAACCCAATCTGTAGAAAATTGCATGAAATGAAAGCTTTGAATATGAATAATGTAGAATTACTCAAATTGATTACTCCACAACCAAAATATAGCAAACCTGTTGTGATCAGGTCCCACTTGAGAATATTTGTAGTCAGCTTGAATCTTCTCTTTTTGAAAGAATTGGTTGAGTTGAGCCTTGGAATTTTCAAGCGTCCAGTTACCATGAAGACCAGCATTTAAATCCAAGCCTTCCGACTCCAGTGTCTAGGAAAAATCAAGTTTTGTTTTAGACATGCACAAAATAAAGGAAGACAAAACAAAAAAAAAAAATCAGAAATTTATTTATGAATAGGCAACATAAATAAAGATAAAATAACTGATAACCTTTTAACAATAGCAGAAAAAGTCAAAAATAAGTTCTAATTTGCACGATAAAGGAAAATATAAGGTGCTATGGGGTATACCAATGGACCAAAGAAAAAAAGAAAATTATCTGCTTCCCTTTCCACAGAAATACCCAGGCCTGCTAAGTATTTTTGGCAACTTTTAATTTTACTTCAAATTTCTAACATCTGCACAATATTTGATGAACCACAGTCTCAACATACAGTATTATCTAAGCAAGGAAAAGCATCAGTCGAAGTTGGTCAATGGCCCATGCTTTCATTTATGCTTGTTCATTAATAGTAAAATCTGAATTTGTCTCTGTGCATTGCATAATATCTTTGCCAGTAAGATGGTGATGTGTTCAGTTGCAGCAGTGACACTGGATCCAATCAAAGCTGTATTTGTTTGTCCTGCATGACTCTTACATTTGCAATTCACTGTTGGATACTAAGAACAACAAGTACTGCAGGACTATCCCATCAGCGAGCTGTTCGATAACGACAGAGCTGGACTTAATGCGTCCTGTTGTATTGTCACCTGGACTTGTTGCGTACCATTTTGCCAAGAAGCTACGCGATCCAACAAATGGAGTGAGTAATTGGCTTTGATTTTTTTTTTATTGTGATCACTAGGCTCTGTTGGTAATGTAGAATACTGCAAGTCCAGTCCACTGAAGAGACCAAAAACTGGGGATCTGCACTGCATTGTTTGTGGCAAGGACTAGAGAGAGGCCACAGTTTCACCAGTTGTAGCCGCCCAGGGGAGGAAAGGCCGAGGTGCTGTGGGAGAGAGAAGTGGCCTCTGTTGGGCACGCTGGAACCAGTACTGGGCTGGAGGCTGGCCCATTCTGTCAATACTGCCCTCCACTGTTCGCTCAGTGGAAGAACAAGCTGGACCAGAGCAATCTACAGTCACGCTACTCAAGACTTGGGCTATACTTTTTTGTGTGTGCCGGGTATGTTTTTCTGAAAACACAACCATAAGTGCTATTTGTGCTAATGTGTAGTCTGCTGTGCACTGTTGGCAATGAGTTTTGCAGCTTGGTCCCAATCACTGTTTCATTTCATTACATTTATCTGTGGTTGAATGACAATTAGGCATGAACTTGAACTAAGTGAAAATCTTAGTTTCCCCTAACCCTAAATTATCAAAATCTATTATATTCACCCAAAGCCCTTATTATGGATCAGAGACTGAAGTTCTAGTCCAGATCAGCAAATACTTTTTTCACCAAGGCACTGTAAAACATCTGTTTTATTGACAAGCAATATAATACTCATAATATGCAACCAAAACAAAAAAGACAAATAAATTAAAGAAAACACAGTGTTAATAAAACAAACAAGCAGCCTTCATTCTGGTACTTCATTTTTTTGCTTCAATAGGATTTGTTTCAAGCTGAAAACTAAATGCATGCAAGTCATGTATTTGTGTTTTTGGTGAAAAAAAAATCCAACTGTGATAATGAAGATGCTGAATACCTTTCACATTACCATTTTTAGTTCTCATTAAGAACACGATGACTTACTGCTTGGGCTTCTTGCTCATCTCTCTTTTCATAATATTCCTTTAAATTGGCTCCACGTTCCCAATAACCACCAAATCCTCCTCCATGGCCTGCAAAACCAGAAACCAGATAACAATTTTTAAAGCAATATTGGTTATATATCTTTTTATACTATTTAACCACATTAACGTCAGAGATAAACTGCATAGAAACAGGCCCTTCAGCTCAGAGCATCTATGCCAACCATCATGTCAATCTGCATTAACCTTACTTTCCATATTAATTTCATTTACTCCACCGCAAGCTCATTCAACTACAGGTGTCCCCTGCTTTTCGAACGTTCGCTTTACGAAACCTCACTGTTACGAAAGACCTACGTTGGTACCATTTTCACTTTCAGAAGGTGTTTTCACTGTTACGAAGAAAGGCAGCGCGCAATAAAAAATCAGCACTGAAAAAATCAGTGTGCGATAAAAGGCAGCATGCGCCCCGAGCAGTCGCTCTCCCCCGGATTCGGAATGGCATTGCTTTAACATGTGCCTGTGAGCAGCCGTTAGCAAGATGAGTTCTAAGGTATCGTAAGGGTGTTACACTTAGTGTAAAACTAGACATAATTAAGCGTTTCGATTGTGGTGAACGAAGCAAGGACAAAGTGAGTTTGGCTTGTGGAAACTGACAAAGATGATGTTGAAGAGGTTTTGGCATCCCATGACCAAGAACTGATAGATGAAGAGCTGATGCAATTGGAAGAGGAAAGGATAACAATCGAAACCGAATGCAGTAGCGAACTGAACGTGAAGCAGCTGCGTGAGATTTTCGCTGCAATGATAAAAGTTCGACTTTAATTTTGAAAGGGTACGTAGGTTTAGGGGATATTTGCAGGATGGTTTGAGTCCTTACAAACAACTGTATGATAGAAAAATGCGTGAGACTCAGCAGTCAAGCAAGCCTTCCACATCAGCCACAGCAGACGACGAACCTCGATCTTCGACATCGAGGCGGGCAGTCATAGGAGAAGATGAGCTGCTTGCCCTGATCAACGATGAGATGACACCCGTGTCCCACCACCCCAAGCCCCGGGCCCCGGACAGATACTGTACCGATTCGCGGAGAATGCAACGGTAGCCGGGAGGCACACAGCACATCTTTAAGAAAAAAGCCGAAATAAACAAGCTAATTAAATAGGTGCCGCCGACACGTAATTGTTGGCCCAGATCAGTGCCGATTTCCGATTGCATCGCCTCTGAGAATTTCTACTTTATATGGGCTGTGTATTTATCATATCATTCCTGCTTTTACTATATGTTACTGTTATTTTAGGTTTTATGTGTTATTTGTCATGATTTGGTAGGTTATTTTTGGGTATGCAAACGCTCACAAAGTTTTCCCATATAAATAAATGGTAATTGCTTCTTCGCTTTACGACATTTCCGCTTACGAACCGTTTCACAGGAACGCTCTACCTTCGGGTGGCGAGGGAAACCTGTACCTGTTACACGCCTCTAAAATTTTCACTGTTCTTGCTTCTGGATCCTCTTTCCAGATACTAATACTTTTATTCACATGCAGTATAATCTCTCTGATTGCCTCGCTCTCACCTTAAACCCATACCCTTAAGATTTAGACACTGCTACTACAAAAATAGACACTATCCTATGACTCCCAGAATTTTAACAATCACATCTTCTTTCCAGCCAAGAGACTTATCTAATCAAATCTCTCACAATAACTCAAGCCCTCCAACCTAGATAATATCCTTATGAGTTTTTATGTCCTCTCACGTTTAATCACATCCCTCCTATGTGAGGTGACTCTGTGGCCTAGCTAATGCACATGTGTAACATTATGTCCCAAAACTCATGCACAGACCTCGGCTGATGAAAACAAGCCTGCCATACTCTTTCCTTTCTGCACTCTCTACCTGTGTTCCCAATTGTTAAGGAACTATGTACATGCATCCTAGCAACAACACCGCCCCAGAGGGCCCTACCATTTACTGAATATGTCTGGCATGGTTTAACTTCCCAAAATGCCTCAATTTGCACTTGTTCAAATTAAACCTTCCAAGTTGATTTATATCCTGTGGTAAATTTAGAAACCTTCTTCAAGTTCAAATTTATTGTCATTCAACCATACACATAAATATAGCTAAATGAAACATCATTCCTCTGGGTCAAGGTACAAAACATAGCATACATACATAGGCCTAAAATATATAAAACTTTTACACAATACTGCAGTAATTTTATCTATTGCACTGTACTGTGGCTGCAAAAAATAAAAACAAATTTCATAACTGAATGATGATAAACCTGATTCTGATAAGGGGGCAGGGAGAGATATATCATGGTTGGGAAAAGGAGAAGGGAAAGGGAATGGAGTGGGAAACACCAGAGACATTCTGTAATGATCATTAAACCAATTGTTTGGAATCAAATTACCTTGCCTGGTGTCTCAGGGCTGGGTGTGTCTGCACCTGCGCCAACCCCTGCCCCAACACTCCTCTGCCACTTGTCTCACACTCCTCCCACGGCACTCTACCCTCACCATTCCCAACATCCTTTGTCCACGCCAGATTTATAAACTTGCTCTCCATTACACATTGACAAATACGGCACTGTGCAGAAGTCTCAGGAACCCTAGCTATACACATGTGCAAGTAATGTAGTTACGAACTAGCACATACAGTTACAAAATAATATTACCACGTCTCTTGAGTGGGATGGCCTCAAGACTGACAGATTGACAAAGTGTGAGGCACATGTTTATGAAGACAGCATTAATTTACTGTTTTGGTGTTAAAATGTTCACAGTGTACTATACCACCAATTCATTAGCAATAAAACATTAATATACACTCAGTGGCCACATTATTAGGTACACCTTTATGTTAAAGCAAATATCTAATCAGCCGATTTTGTCACAGCAACTCAATGCATAAAAGCATGCACACACAGTTAAGGGGTTCAGTTGTTGTTCAGACCAAACATCAGAATGGTAGAGGAATGTGACCTAAGCGACTTTGACCGTGAAATGACTGTTGGTGCCAGACGGGTGGCTTGAATATCTCAGAAAATGCTGATCTCCTTGACCTAAACAGTGTACTGATTTGTCTCTTTACATTTGACCTATGAAGGTGGAGCACTTCATATTTGGAGAGGTTAAACTGTATGCACCAATTCTCCACCTATATCTGCAAATGATCTATATCTTGCTGTGTTTGCCAGTCTTTTACGCTATTCACAGTGCCACTAATCTAGGTATCATTTGCAAACTTACTACCTACCCATCTATCTATATTTTCATCCAGGTCATCAAAAACAGCAGAGGTCTCACTATAGATTCTTGTGGAACACCATTAATCATAGACCTCTAGTGAGAATGTCCCTTCAACCTGTGCTCTGTCTTCTATGGGCAAGCAGGTTCTGATCCAAATGGCCATTCACCATAGATTCCTTTTATATTAATCTTCTGGATGAGCGTCCTATGAGGGACCTTGTCAAATACCTTACTGTAATCTATGTAGGCACCATCCACAGCACTACCTCCATCAATCACTCTCTTCAACTTGTCAAGAAATTCAACCAAGTTAATAAGGCATGACTTGACTGGTGTCATTGCTGATAATAAAATGAATGAATGAATGAATAGATATATAAATACAAAACAAAACTGGACCTAGAACATACACTCTTACAATTCACACGCAGTTTATTTTGCTTGTGCACAAGGAAAACAGCACCTGTCACCACGTTCTGAAGGCAGGACAGAAAACTGCTATTTTTACTTGATTTGGCACAACACTGTAGACTGAAGGGCCTGTTCCTGTGTTGTACTATTCTATATTCTTGAGTATCTCAGAAAATGCTGATCTCATTGCAACCAAATACTAAATAAGAAATACAAATGACACCAGCAGTGACATTTACCAATGAATATATTACTTCTCACCATCTTATCAAAATTATGAGCCTTTCACATTAAATAAAACAATTGAACTTTCAGCTTTAATCTGATTTTTCTCTCCTTTAGCAATCACACATACAGGAATAATTATAATACATTATAAGAATCCTGGAACAGCCAGCCTCACTCCCAGAAAAAAGGAAAGACTCACCAGGTGATTGCTTTATAGCTAATTGAGGAACACTTGAAGGCGAGTCCCTTGGCACACCATCACTCCCATCAACAGCACTAGGTTCATTTCCCTATCAAATTTAAATCAACTGTAAATATTCAGCAAACAGTACTGATTTTAGATGTTTTATATATTAAGTTCAGGTAAAAACAAGCTCAGAAATTCTACTGTAATATACTTTCTATCAAAATATACAAGTTGAAGGAAAAATAATAGGTAGAAGTATCTTAATGGCTGACAGAAATTAAAACATTGATTTTCTTTATATTACCTATATTCTAAAATTTAGTATCATTCAGAGTTGCTTCTACAACAGAGGGCAAACACAGAAAACATACATTAAGTTCTAAATGTCTGTTTCACTCATTTTTTAAACACAAACTCTATATGGAAAAGGAAGAGTTAGTCAAAATGTACTCACCTTCAGACTGGGAACTTCTTCTGCTTTCATCTCTCCAGCCCTAACCAGGTAATTAACGAAATCTCGAGCAGCATTTGTCTGGGCATCCTTCTTGCTGGTAGAATTTCCCATACCAGTGTAATTAAATCCATCTACTCGCACCTAAGAGAAAAAAAGTCTGATGGATGAACAGGTAAAGATTTGCTTTTCCTCATGCCTTTTTTGTATCTGTCCATTGAAAACAGTAATAGTGTATACCATAGACCATAAGCTATAGGAGCAGGAGGCCATTCGGCCCATCAAGTCAACTCCGCCATTCAATCATGGGCTGATCCAATTCTTCCAGTCATCCCCACTCCCCTTGCCTTCACCCCATACCCTTTGATGCCCTGGCTAAACAAGAACCTATCTATCTCTGCCTTAAATGCACCCAATGACTTGGCCTCCACAGCCGCTCGTGGCAACAAATTCCACAGATTTACCACCCTCTGACTAAAGTAATTTCTCCGTATCTCAGTTCTAAATGGACGTTCTTCAATCCTCTTGTCCTAGAGTCCCCTACCATGGGAAATAATGTTGCCATATCTAATCTGTTCAGGCCTTTTAACATTCGGAATGTTTCTATGAGATTCCCCCTCATTCTCCTGAACTCCGGGGAATACAGCTTGAGTGGCCAGACGTTCCTCATATTGTAACCCTTTCATTCCTGGAATCATTCTCGTGAATCTTCTCTGAACCCTCTCCAATGTCAGTATATTCTTTCCAAAATAAGGAGCCCAAAACTGCACACAATATTCCGTGTGGTCTCATGAGACATCACATCCCTGCTCTTATATTCTATACCTCTAGAAATGAATGCCAACATTGCATTTGCCTTCTTCACCACGGACTCAACCTGGAGGTTAACCTTTAGGGTATCCTGCACAAGGATTCCCAAGTCTCTTTGCATCTCTGCATTTTGAATTCTCTCTCCATCTAAATAATAGTCTACCCATTTATTTCTTCCACCAAAGTGCATGACCGTACACTTTCCGACATTGTATTTCATTTGCCACTTGTTTGCCCATTCCCCTAAACTATCTAAGTCTCTCTGCAGGCTCTCCATTTCCTCAACACTACCCGCTCCTCCACCTATCTTTGTATCATCGACAAACTTAGCCACAAATTCATTAATACCATAGTCCAAATAATTGACATACATTGTAAAAAGCAGCAGTGCCAACACTGACCTCTGTGGAAATCCACTGGTAACCTGCAGCCAACCAGAATAGGATCTCCTTATTCCCACTCTCTGTTTTCTGCCCATCAGCCAATGCTCCACCCATACTAGTAACTTCCCTGTAATTCCATGGGCTCTTATCTTGCTAAGCAGCCTCATGTGCGGCACCTTGTCAAAGCCCTTCTGAAAATCCAAATACACCACTTCAACTGCATCTCCTTTGTCTACCCTGCTTGTAATTTCCTCAAAGAATTGCAGTAGGTTTGTCAGGCAGGATTTTCCTTTCAGGAAACAATGCTGGCTTTGGCCTATCTTGTCATGTGCCTCCAGGTACTCTTGTAATCTCATCCCTAACAATCGATTCCAACAACTTCCCAACCACTGATGTCAGGCTAACAGATCTATCGTTTCCTTTCAGCCGCCTCCCACCCTTCTTAAATAGTGGAGTAACATTTACAATTTTCCAGCCATCCTGTACAATGCCAGAATCTATTGATTCTTGAAAGATCATCGTTAATGCCTCCGCAATCTCTTCAGCTACTTCCTTCAGAACCCGAGGATACATTCCATCAGGTCCAGGAGATTTATCCACCCTCAGACCATTAAGCTTCCTGAGCACCTTCTCAGTCATAATTTTCACTGTACAAACTTCACTTCCCTGACACTCTTGAATGTCCGGTATACTGCAGATGTCTTCCACTGTGAAGACTGATGCAAAATACCCATTAGTTCTTCTGCCATCTCTGCATCTCTCATTACAATATCTCCAGTGTCATTTTGTATTAGTCCTATATCTACCCCTGACTCTCTTTTACTTTCTATATACTTAAAAAAGTTTTCAGTATCTTTTTTGATATTAGTCACCAGCTTCCTTTCATAATTCATCTTTTCCTTCCTAATGACCTTCTTAGTTTCCTTCTGCAAGTTTGTAGAAGCTTCCCAATCCTCCCACTAGCTCTGGTTTCCTTGTATGCCCTCTCTTCTGCTTTTACTTTGCCTCTGACTTCACTTATCAGCCATAGTAGTGCCCTTCTTCCCTTTGAAAATTTCTTCTTATTTGGAATGTATCTGTATTGCACTTCCTTCAATTTTCGCAGAAACTCCAGCCATTGCTGCTCTGCTGTCCTTAGTCAACTTTGGCCAGTTCCCATCTCATGCCATTGTAATTTCCTTTATTCCACTGAAAAAGCGACAAATTGGATTTTATTTTTTTCCTCTCAAATTTCAATGTGAACTCGATCATATTGTGATCACTGTTTCCTGAGGGTTCCTTAACCCTAAGCTCACTTCTCACCTCCGGATTATTGCACAACACCCAATCCAGCACAGCCAATCCCCTGGTGGGCTCAACAAGCTGTTCTAAAAGCCATCCCTTAGACCAGGGGTCACCAACCTTTTTTGCACCGCAGACCAGTTTAATACAATATTCTTGCGGACCGGCCGACCAGGGAGGGGGGACGTGTTAATCACAAACGGAATATAGATGATAAGTCAACTATGTGTCACTTATAAGTGGCTAATACACTCAATTTTGTTTCTAAAAGGGCTTATCTAATGAATTTAATATATGTAAACTGGCATTCAGGAGCAACCTCTTTGACTCGGGTAGTGAAACCAGACAGCCGTCCAGTCATAGCTGCAGCCCCATCTGTGCACAGTCCAACACAGAATGACCAATCCAGTTTGCCTGACATGTAGTCATTCAAAGACTTGAATAGTCCTGCCCCAGTTGTGTTAGTTGGCAGCGGCAGTGCACACAACATATCCTCGTGCACATCATCTTGAAATATATATCACACATATTGCCTTGTTGTTGACATCGGTAGACTTGTCGACCTGGATAGCATACCATGGTGATTCGTTAAGCCGTTCCAACAGCTGTGCTTCAATGTCCTCCACTATGTCGTCGATTCTCCTTGAAACTGTGGTAGCTGCAAGAGAAACCTGTGCCATTTTGTTAGCTGCAGCTTCTCCCAACAGTTCACGGCACGTCCTTGGCAGCAGGCAGAGTCAATTCTTCACCAACAGTGAAAGGCTTCTTAGCCTTAGCAATACGGCTAGCCACTAAGTACGATGCTCTAAGAGCAGCAGTATTTGTGGAGGTGGTGACTCTCAGCACTTGCTTCTGTCCCGCTTGCTCACGTTTTTTTCCGCTCAAAAAACTCAACAGGTTTGTCTTTAAGTTCAGGGTTCTTGGACTCAAGGTGCCGAAGCAGTTTTGAGGGTTTCATTGCCTCATTAGACAGCTTGTCTCCACATATCACACACAGGGGGCTTGGAGCGTGTGAGTCACCAGTTGCATTAATGCCATATTATATGTACAACTCGTTGTACTTTCTGTTGAAGGAAGCTTTCTTTTTTTTTGCAGTCTCGGCCTCAGCTGTCTCTGTGTTATCATCATCGTTAGGCCTTTTTCCCCTACCACCTCTTCCAAAGAAACTCTCAAGCAATGTTTGCTTTTCACTCATCGAGTAGTTGTAGGTTAATGACCGACTGATGAACTCGCGTGCATTCAAGTTCAACAGTGGGCGTGACGGGGAGTGAGGAAAGGTGCAGCTGACTTGTATCATTTCATACTGCCAAATCATGTCGTTTCCTCACGGCCCGGTACTGGTCTGCAGCCCAGTGGTTGGGGACCACTGCCTTAGACATTCTACAAATTCTCTCTCGAGGTCCAGTCCTGGCCTGGTTTTCCCTATCCACTTTCATGTTGAAATCCCCAACGACTAACATTACATTGCCTTTCTGACACGCCTTTTCTATCTCCCGCTGTAATTTGTAATCCACATCCCGGCTGCTGTTTGGAGGTCTGCATACAACTGCCATTAGGGTCCTTTTACCCTTGCCATTTCTAAACTCAACCCATAGAGACTCTACACATTCCAATCCTATGTCATCTCTTTCTAATGATTTAACTTTTATTTCTCAGAGCCACACCACCCCCTCCATCTATTAACCTATCTCTCCGAATACACCATATATCCTTGGACGTTCAGCTCCCAATGGCAGCCATCCTTTAGCCAACTTTCAGAGATGGCCACAATGTCAACTTGCCAATCTGTAGCTGAACTTCAAGATCGTCCATTTTATTCCTTATGCTGCGTGCATTCAAATATAACACTTTCAGTCCAGTATTTGTTGCTTTCTGTTTTAACTGTACCACTCCTATATTGCCCAGTAACTCATGCCACTGGCTGTGACTAAGCCTCATCTCCTGACTGTTCTTTCTATAATCTCTGTTGCATGCTGTCTTTGATTTATTTCTGTTTTCCCCTTCCTCAACCCTATCACTCCAGTTCCCATCCCCCTGCCAAATTAGTTTAAACCCTCCCTAACAGCTCTATTAAATGTGCCCGCTAGGATACTGGACCCCTTTGGGTTCAGTGTAACCCATCCTTTTTGTACAGGTCGTACCTCCCCCAGAAGAGACCCCAATGATCCAGGAATCTGAAGCCTTGCCCCCTACACCAGTCTCTCGGCCACACATGAATACGACTGGTCATGCTATTCTTGCACTTGCTAGCACATGGCACAGGCAGCAACCCTGAGATTACTGCCCTAGAGGTCCTGCTTTTCAGCTTCCTACCTAACTCCCTGAATTCTCTCTTCAGGACCTCCTCCCTTTATCTACCCATGTCATTGGTATCAACGTGAACAAAGACTTCTGGCTGTTCACCCTCTCTCTTCAGAATATTTTGCACCCAACCCAAAACATCCCATACCCTGGCACCTGGGAGGCAATGCACCACACGAGTACCTCTATCAGGCTGACAGAACCTCCTGTCTGTTCCCCTCACTATGGAATCCCCTATGATTACCACATTCCTCGCTTCTGCACCACGGAACCAGGCTCAGTGCCAGAAACCCAATCACCGTGGTCGTCCTCTGACAGGTCATCCCCCTCAACCACATGCAAAACGAGATAATGATTACTGAGGGGGATGGCTACAGGGGTGCTCCCTACTATCTGAGCGCTCCCCTGACCGTCACCCACTTACCTAACTCCTGCAGCCTCGGGGTGACTAACTCCCTGTAGCTTCTCTCTATCTCCTGTTCACTCTCCCTAATAAGCTAATAATACTACTTACAGCAACTAACTGCTGGTATTAGATTTAGATTATGAGAACACTCGGTCCTCTTTTATTGTCATTTAGAAATGCATACCTGCATTAAGAAATGATACAATGTTTCTCCGGAGTGATATCACAGAAAACAGGACAAACCAAAGACTAACACTGATAGAACCACATAATTATTACATATAGTTACAGCAGTGCAAAGCAATACCATAATTTGATGAAGAACAAACCATGAGCATGGTAAAAAAAAAAGTCTCAAAGTACCCGAGTTGATCAACTCCCGAGTCCCCGATAGCAGGTGGCAAAAGGGAGAAACTCCCTGCCATAAACCTCCAGGCACCGTCAACTTGCCGATGCCTTGGAAGCAGCCGACCACAAGTCCGTCCTTCCGAAAACTTCGAGCCTCCAACCAGCCCGTCCGATACAGCCTCCCGAGCGCCATCCTCTGCCGAGCGCCTTCAACCTAGCCCTGGCCGCTGAAACAAGCAAAGCCCAGGATTCAGGGCCTTCTGCTCCAGAGATTCCGGTTACCACACAGTAGCAGCGGCAGTGAAGCAGGCATTTCAGAAGTTTTTCAGATGTTCCTCCGTACTCTCACGTCCATCTCCATCAAATCAGAATTGTGCACGGTCCCCTACTTGATAGATTACAGATATCATTCACCGGTGAGGCCGCACGCGCTGCCGTCACGCTGCCATCTTCTCCTCCTCCATATTAGGGTATGAAACTTAATATTCCACTCAAGATCTCCAGAGATACCAACCAACTCTGATTTTAATTAAAAAGTCCAATTAAGCATGAGCATCAGTAGTGAAAAGGGGGAGTTGGACGCATTATGTCTGCTCCAACTGGATGACAATCGGTCTTTTTCTTCAGTGCTACTTTCCTCTGTAAACCTATACCCAGATTCCCTTAATGCATAAAAACCTGTAACACAGTGGCTGTGCCTCCAGTATCCTGTTAGGCGGAGAATTCCAAAGACTCACTTTGCTGGTTAAAGAAGTTCCGTCTCAAGCTTACCCAGAATGGCCAACCTCTTGAAATCATGACCCCAGGCTCTAGACACCACAGACAAGGGCAAGATTATTGCTATAACTACCCCATAAATCCTATTAAGAATTTTTTGAATATTACTACAGTCGACCTTCAGTAATCCGACTACCTGTAATCCGGTTCCTTTGATAATCCAGCACTGATTTCAAATCTTCTGCGTAACTGTAATTTCAAATTTCCCGGGCCACCATACCAACCTGCTGTGCATTGCTTTGGTTGTGCTAGATCTGTTCATGTGTTGGCACGCTCTTGTAAGCACAGACAGGTGACTCCTGCTTGTTTTCCTGCATTTATTAATATCATTGGCTCTTTTTTTAGCCCCAATTATGGCCCCAGTGAGTAAAGGAAATGCACCTCACGCTGTGAAGCGAAAACACCGCACATTATCCATTAAAGATAAGGTTGAACTCTTGAAAAAATTGGACAGTGGTGTATTGGTGAGAAGCTTGTGTGAGTGCTACAACATTGGCTCTTCCACAGTGTATGATATAAAGAAACAGAAAGAAAAACTGCTACATTTTTTTGCTGATAGTGGCTCAAAGAAACAGATGCGTGTAAGAAAAACAATGAAAGACGGAAGAAGTTCGGAACTAGATAAAGTGCTGATAATATGGTTTAACCTTCGTGTAAGTGAAGGTGTTGAACTATCTGGAGATATGGTGAAGGAACAAGCAAAAGTGTTTCATGAAGAACTAGGGCTGGATTATGAGTGTGACTATAGTGAAGGCTGGCTTCATCAGTTCAAGCAGCGTCATGGCTTACAATTTCGTGCAGCGTGTGATGAAAAATGTTCAGCAGACAAGGAAGCAGCAGCAGAGTTTGTTGACAAGTTTGCCAAATTAGTCTCCGATGAAAAATTAAGCCCTGACCAAGTGTACAGAGCTGATGAGACTGCTTTGTATTGGAGATGTACACCAAGAAGAACGCTAACAGCAGATGCAGAATTGCTAACAAGGTATAAGACAACGAGAGATCGTGTGACTTTGCTAGGCTGCTCTAATACTGCAGGAACCCACAGATGCAAGTTACTGGTCATTGACAAAAGTTTACATCCCAGGGCCTTCAAAGGTATGATCCAATTTCCTGTAGCAAAGAGACTTTCTATTGACAGGCTAATTAAGTTGACAGGTGAATTGCTGAAAGGATTAGAGCAACAATGTTTTATAACTGAGCAAGAAATAAGCAAGACTAGCCTGGGATCCAAATCCACAAAATGAGTTAGGCCAGACAGAAGTATGTCCTCAGGTTATGGCAAAATATTATGTCCTGACATTATAGCCGCAATAGGTGCTGATCACAATGTATGTCCATTGATTAATGGATGAATAGTGAACATAAACAAAGTTCCAGATAAAGAGAAACAATTTAGAGGTAGAAAGAATACAGCCGTGGTTTCTTTCCCTTCGCTCATCTGGAAGGATGCATTCAAATCTTTCCTTAAACTCATTATTCTTTGTACTGGCTCTCCCATCTTGCCATCCAAATATTCATGTCAAGAGAAGTTTCTGGAATATCACAGAAGTGGTATAGTTGAACTCCATGAGCTGCAATAACTCTGCCCTGGTGATTAGCAGTGAAGAACTTCCATAGCAGCTACAATGACCAGAGTCAAGAGATAACCAGGAGAAATGAAAGCAGCACCAGTCTTCATGAAATAAAGAGGACTCCGGATTCTAGGAGGCCAGAAAAACAAAAAGGGTAATCTTTGGGACTCAGACAGATAGTTGCAGCCTAGGTTAGGTGTTGAACGATTAACCCATGTCTATGATTATTGGGGCTATCAAACCTTGCAGAGTAACCGGTCCAGTGAGGGAAATGGACTGAAAATTGGAGATGTAATTTAATGCAGCCATGCAAGGTGTGACCTTTTGGAAGGACAAACCAGGATAAAATGCACATAGTGAAGCCTCAGGCTCCTAGGTGTTAGGTACAACAAGGGGACTTGGGAATACAGAACTATAATTCCTTGAAAGTGACATCACAGGAAGATAGGCTTGAAAAACAGCTTTTGGCACACTGGCCTTCATTAATCTGTGCACTGAGTAAGAATTGTATAAGACATTAGTGAGGTCAAATTTAGAGTACTGTGTGCAGTTCAGGTCATCTACCTACAGGAAAGATATCAATCAGCTTGAAGGAGTGCAGAGAAAATTTACATGGATGTTGCTGGGACTCAAGGACTGGAGCTACAGGCATAGGTTGAGTAAATTGGCACTCTGGTTCCCATTCCCCTGCAACTCTAACTCGAGTCTGAGGAGGTAGCAGAGGTCTTTCATGAATGCTTTTCTTCAGTATTCACCAGTGAGCAGGACCTGATGAATATGATCAAACAGGCTAATTCATTGGAACATGTGGACATTAAGAAAGAGGACATGCTGGGAACCCTTGCTAAACATTAAGTTAGAAAGACTCCGGGGCCGGATAAGTTATGCACCAGGTTACTCTGGACAGCGAGGGATGAGACAGCTATGCCTTTGCGATACCTTTGCATCCTCACTAGCCACAGGAGAAATTATCAGAAGATTGGAGGAGAGAAAAATATTACTTCTTTGTCCAAGAAAGTAAATAGGAATAACCATAGGAATTATAGATCAGTGGGTCTTACGCCAGTGGTGGGTAATCTATTGGAAAGCATTCCTAGAGACAGGATTTGAGAGTATTTGAAGAAGCAAAGTCATAGTTTTGTGAAGGGAAGGCTGCATCTCATGACCTGATCGAATTCTTCATGGAAGTAACCAAACAAATTGATGAAGATAAGAGCATGTGGCGTGCATGGAATTTTTTGTAAGGCATTTGACAAGGTACTCCATGATAGGGTTATTCAGAAAGTCAGGAGGCATGCGATCCAGGGAAACTTGGTTATGTGGATTTATAACTCTGCTCTCAAACACATCTCTCCCACTTCACGCACATCTGCTCTCACCCCATCCTCCCACCACCCCAGTAGGAATAGGGTTCCCCTTGTCCTCACCTACCACCCCACCAGCCTCCGGGTCCAACATATAAATCTCCATAATTTCCGCCACCTCCAACAGGATCCCACCACTAAGCACATCTTTCCCTCCCCCCCCCCACCCCACTGACTCCCTTGTCCATTTGTCCCCACCAATCTCCCTCCCGGCACTTATCCTTGTAAACATCGACTGTACCTCTTCCTATAGATGCAGCCTAGCCTGCTGCGTTCACCAGCAATTTTTATATGTGTTGCTTGAAATTCCAGCATCTGCAGATTTCCTCGTGTTTAGATTCAGAATTGGCTTGCCCACAAAAGGCAGAGGGTAGTAATAGACGGAATGTATTCAGCCTGGAGATTGGTGATGAGTGGAGTACTGCAGGTTTCTGTTCTGGGACCCACTCGCCCCACGCCCCTTATTTATATAAATGACTTGGACAGGGAAATCAGGAGTGGATTAGTATGTCTACAGACCACATCACGTGGATAGTGTAGAGGTTGTGATAGGCATTATCAGCAAGTCATTATAGGCAAGTCATTAGCAGGATGTAGAATTGGGCTGAGATGAGGTAGATAGAGTTCAATTTGGAAAAGCATTAAGTTTTCAGTGTGAATCCAGGGCATTCGAGCCCCACACATCACTAAGAGACATTGGACTATGTGTAATTAAGATACTTGGCAAGGTCCAAAAAAAGTTAGGTTTAAGTGTAGCAGCCATTGTGGGAGCTGCTACTGTTTGAGTGGCCCCGTGTTATAGTGGAGAGTTCAAGCTTTGGCTCATAAAGGCTTCATCTGGAAGAAGTACAGGCTATAGCTACACTGGAGACCTTTGCTGTCCCTGATGACTGCAGCTGCAAGAAGAGCATTCAGGTGCAGCTTCTGACAGACCTTGTTAAACATATTGGAGCTGGATGAACTACAGATCGTTTCGGAGGGTGAGAGGCTGATCGACAAGGCATATCGGGAGGTAGTGATACACAGAATTGGCTTTAATACCCAAGGTGCATTACACAGGTAACTGGATGACCATCAGAAGGGGGAGAGGGAATAGGCAGCCGGTGCAGAATAACCCTGTGGCCATTCCCTTCAATAACACTTACACCTCCTTAGATACTGTTGGGGGGAAGAGGGGGTGTGGGAATGACCTAGCAGTGTAAAGACACTGCAATTAGGTCTCTAGCTCTGTGGCTCAGAAACATGGGGCGGGGGGGGACGGCTGTAGAAAAGGCAAGCTGTAGTGAAAGGGATTTGCTGGTTAGAGAACAGAAATGAGGATCCCTGGACAAGAACAAAACTTCGGATGGTTTGTTGCCTCTCAGGTGTCAGTGCCAGGGACATCTTGGATCAAGATCACACCAGTGAGAGGCTGAGTATCTAGAGGCTGTGCTCCATCTGGGTACCAATGACAAAGGTAGGAGGGGTGACAAGGTCCTGCAAAGTGAGTTCAGAGATTGTTACCTGTGCCACGTGTCATGAGGCCAGAAATGGGAAGACAATACAGTTTAACATATGGCTAAGGAGATAGTGTAGGATTTTTGGATCTCTTCCAGGAAAGGTGGGACCGGTACAGGCAGAACAGTTTGCACCTGAACTGATATCCTTGCAGAAAGGTTTGCTAGTTCTGCAGTAGGGAGTTAAACCAGAGTTGCAGGGGGATGGAAACCAGAGTGTTGGAGAAGGTAGAGAAGTGGCTGTGAGGGAAAGATGTTGTTCAGCCTACCTACAGTCAGGAATCGAAAGGTTGAGCATGATAGAACTAACATTCTTAGTTGTCTATTTCAATGCACAGAGTATTGTAGTCATAGTCATACTTTATTGATCCTGGGAAATTGGTTTTCGTTAAAATTGCACCATAAATAATTAAATAGTAATAAAACCATACATAGTTAAATAATAATATGTAAATTATGCCAGTAAATTATGAAATAAGTCCAGGACCAGCCTATTGGCTCAGGGTGTCTGACCCTCCAAGGGAGGAGTTGTAAAGTTTGATGGCCACTGGCAGGAATGACTTCCTATGACGCTCTGTGTTGCATCTCGGTGGAATGAGTCTCTGGCTGAATGTACTCCTGTGCCCACCCAGTACATTATGTAGTGGATGGGAGACATTGACCAAGATGGCATGCAACTTAGACAGCATCCTCTTTTCAGACACCACCGTCAGAGAATCCAGTTCCATCCCCACAACATCACTGGCCTTACGAATGAGTTTGTTGATTCTGTTGGTGTCTGCTACCCTCAGACTGCTGCCCCAGCACACAACAGCAAACATGATAGCACTGGCCACCACATGACTCATAGAACATTATCAGCATCGTCCGACAGATGTTAAAGGACCTCAGTCTCCTCAGGAAATAGAGACGGCTCTGACACTTCTTGTAGACAGCCTCAGTGTTCTTTGACCAGTCCAGTTTATTGTCAATTCGTATCCCCAGGTATTTGTAATCCTCCACCATGTCCACACTGACCCCCGGGATGGAAACAGGGGTCACCGGTACCTTAGCTCTCCTCAAGTCTACCACCAGCTCCTTAGCCTTTTTCACATTAAGCTGCAGATAATTCTGCTCATACCATGTAAAAAAGTTTCCTAGCGTAGCCCAGTACTCAGCCTCATCTCCCTTGCTGATGCATCCAACTATGGCAGAGTCATCAGAAAACTTCTGAAGATGACAAGACTCTGTGCAGTAGTTGAAGGCCGAGGTGTAAATGGTGAAGAGAAAGGGAGACAAGACAGTCCCCTGTGGAGCCCCAGTGCTGCTGATCACTCTGTCGGACGCACAGTGTTGCAAGCACACGTACTGTGCTCTGCCAGTCAGGTAATCAAGAATCCATGACACCAGGAAAGCATCCACCTGCATCGCTGTCAGCTTCTCCCCCAGCAGAGCAGGGCGGATGGTGCTGAACGCACTGGAGAAGTCAAAAAACATGACCCTCACAGTGCTCGCTGGCTTGTCCAGGTGGGTGTAGACACGGTTCAGCAGGTAGACGATGGCATCCTCAAATCCTAGTCGGGGCTGGTAGGCGAACTGGAGGGGATCTAAGTGTGGCCTAACCATAGGCCAGAGCAGCTCGAGAACAAGTCTCTCCAGGGTCTTCATGATGTGGGAGGTCAATGCCACTGGTCTGTAGTCATTGAGGCCGCTGGGGCGTGGCATCTTTGGCACAGGGACAAGGCAGGATGTCTTCCACAGCACAGGAACCCTCTGGAGACTCAGGCTCAGGTTGAAGGCATGGCGAAGTACTCCACATAGCTGAGGGACACAGGCTTTGAGCACCCTGGTGGACACCATCCGGGGCTGCAGCCTTGCTTGGGTTGAGACGTTTCAGACGTCTTCTCATCTGTTCAGCTGTAAAGCCCACCCGTGGTGGTTTCGTGTGGGGAAGGGGTATAGTCATGAAAGCAGGGTGGGGAACTGTAAGGAGAGGTAGGAAGGGAGAGTGGAATATATGTTGGTTGGGGGCCGACAACAGATGACTCGTGGGGGATGGGCAGGGGCCACAATGTCAAATCTGTTAAAGTTCAGCTTAAGTTCGTTGGCCCTGTCCACACTGCCTTCAGCTCCTCTGTTGCTAGTTTGCCGGAACCCAGTGATGGTCCTTAACCCACTCCAGACCTCTCTCCTGTTGTTCTGCTGGAGTCCACTCAAGCTTCCTCCTATACCTGTCTTTAGCCTCCCTGATCCTGGCTTTCAGGTGCCTCTGTATCGCCCTCAGCTCCTCCCTGTTTCCATCTCTAAACGCCCTCTTTTTAGCATTCAGGATGTCCTTAATGTCCTTTGTTATTCAAATAACAAGCCATGGGGGACAAAGGACAGTTCTTGTCGGAACATTGTAGTCCACACAGAAGTTGATGTAATCAGTGATGCACTCTGTGAGCCCATCAATATCCTTTCCATGTGGCTCACAGAGTGCCTGCCAGTCTGTCACCTCAAAACAACCCTGGTGCGCCTCATAAGCCTCCTCTGACCAGTTCCTCACTGTCCTCGAGGTTGCAGGTTTACTCTTCACCAGAGGCACGTAGCAGGGTTTTAGATGCACCAGGTTGTGATCTGACCTTCCCAATGGAGGGAGGGGAGAGAAGCTGTATGCATCCTTAACGTTAGCATACATCAAATCCAGAGTCCTCTCCCCTCTGGTCGTGCAGCTCACATTGTGCGTGAAGTTGGGCAGTGTTCTAGCCATGGTAACATGGTTGAAGTCACCCGAGATGGTAATGAGGGCACTCGGGTGCTGGGTTTGTAATCTGGCTATGACGGTGTAAATGATGTTACACGCCGACGACGGGTTGGCAGAGGGAGGGATGTACACAACAACCACAATTGCAAGTGAGATTTCCCTTGGCAAATAATATGGCCGGAGTCCAACAGCAGGTAAGGTGATTGAGCATGTGGAACTATAACATTATAGCCATTAGTGAAACCTGTTTGAAAGTGGGGCAGGATGGGCTGCTCAATGTGCTGGTGTTCCATTGATTTAAGCACGATAGAATGGGAGGGATTAAAGGGTAGAAGTGTGGCATTATGTCAGGGAAAATGTCATGACAATGCTCAGACAGGACAGACTGGAGAGCTCATCTACTGAAGCTCCATAAATTGAACTGAGGAATAAGAAAGGGAGCATCACATTAATGGGATTATATTATAGACCATCCACCAATTGGCAGGATTTGGATGAGCAAATTTGTAGAGAGATCACAGATAAGAAACAAGGTTGTGATAAGTGATTTTAACTTGCATTGACTGGGACTTCCATACTGGAAAAGGGCTGGATGGGAAAGGAAAATTTCCTTAATCTATACATGGTGGTCACAACTAGACAGAGTGCGTCACTGGAAGTCCTATTGGACAAAAGATAGGGGAGGTGATAGAAGTATGTGTAGGGGAACACTTCAGATACATTAGTTAAATTATGAAGTAGGATAAATTTCTTCCCTGGATTGAGATTCTTAATTGGAGAAAGGCCAATTTTGCTAATATTAGAAAAGATCTGGCAAGTGTGGATTGGGACAGGTTGTATTCTGGCAAAGGTGTGCTAGTAAGAGGGAGGCATTTAAAAGTGAAAATTTGAGAATACAGTTTGTATGTTCCTGACAGAATAAAAGGCAAGGCCAACAGGCTTAGGGAACCTTGATTTTCGAGAGATATTGAGGCCCAAGTTAAGAAGGTGGTGGTGAATAGCAGCTATAGCGAGCAAGGAACAAATCATGTATTTGAGTATAAAAAATGCAAGAGAACACTTAATGGGCAAAATCAGAAGAGCTAAATGAAGACGTGAAGTTGCTCTAGCAGACAGGGTGAAGGGAACTCCCAAGAGCTTCTATGGACACATTAAGAGCAAAAGGATAGCAAGGCACAAAACTGGTCCTCATGAAGATTAGCACTGACATCAATGCATGGAGCCAAAGAGATGGGTGAGATCTTAAATGGATTTTTTGCATCTATTTTTGCATCTACTTGGGGGATGGTCTATAGAGGCGAGCCAATCTTTGCATGTTATTTGATTAAGTATTTCCAGCACTTTATCTTTTCTAAAGGGAAATTCACAATTTGTTATTAAAACCTTGCCTTCCAATCAGTCATACAGCAGTACTGTACAGAAACGAGCCCTCTAATCATTGTGTCTATGGTGATCAGCACATTTATCTACAAAATTCCAACTTGCCTTTATAAATTCTATATTACTCTATGCCCTGCTTATTCAAGTACCTGTCAAGATGCTTCTTAAAAGTACTTGCTGTTCCTGTCTCCACCAGCTCATACCAAATACCATTATTCCATAAAAATACCATTACCATGAATAATTCACCCCCCAGATTTCATTTAAGCCTCCGCCCCCTCACCTTAAACCAGTGCCCTCTAGTTTTCAAGTAGTCATAAAAAAATTCAAACATCAAGCTATCACAAGAGAAATAATCATTTTCCACATAATTTGTTCCCCATCTAAAACAGTACCGCAAACAAAATCAGTTTCAGACTGAACTCGAATTTTCAATGCTGTAAATTCAAGCTAGTACACAAAACTGTCATACCTCACAGACAAACTTCTGTCTGTTCTTGTTACCAGCTGCACGGATTTCATAATTTGGCGTAAGCTTGCGCTTTCCACACCAAGCATACAAAAAGTTCTTGATGTCCGTCATGCTTCCTCTTGATTATTAGCCACCATCAATGTTAGTGTTTGCTCCTTAAAGAAATGAACAACAAGAAAGTGAATAATTTTAACACTAACATGGAAGAAGTAATTATTATATATTCAGTGACCATAATGTGGTCTCCACTCGGTGAGGAAACCAAGCAGACAGGATTACTGTTTTGCGGCACACCTCATAATCAACAAAAGTGACTCTGAGCTATCAGTTACCTGCTACATTAATTGTCCCTCCCTGAATCATTTCAATCTTTGGAATCATACACTGCTGCAATGATGCAAAACAGACTCGAGGAATAACACCACATCCTGCTGGACTTGTCACCAAAATAGCAGTATTCAAGCCTTATCTCAATTTAAGTATTCAGTTTGCTTTCTTTCCGGTATTTCGGATTTCATTTATCGCTGCCTATTTAGATGTGATTTGCATTATTCTCTATCCTCAGCTATCTCCCTTCATCCAGTACCACTTGTTTTATCCCATTGTTCTAAGTTTCTACCCTGACTGTGTTCCCAGTGCCACTGTTCCTCCTCCCACTATCCAAAAGTTCTCAAACACAAGGAAATCTGCAGATGCTGGAAATTCAAGCAACACACATCAAAGTTGCTGGTGAACGCAGCAGGCCAGGCAGCATCTCTAGGAAGAGGTACAGTCGACGTTTCAGGCCGAGACCCTTCGTCAGGACTAACTGAAGGAAGAGCTAGTAAGAGATTTGAAAGTGGGAGTGGGAGGGGGAGATCCAAAATGATAGGAGAAGACAGGAGGGGGAGGGATGGAGCCAAGAGCTGGACAGGTGATTGGCAAAGGGGATATGAGAGGATCATGGGACAGGAGGTCCGGGGAGAAAGAAAGGGGGGGGGAACCAGAGGATGGGCAAGGGGTATAGTGAGAGGGACAGAGGGAGAAAAAGGAGAGAGAGAGAAAGAATGTGTACATATAAATAAATAACGGATGGGGTACGAGGGGGAGGTGGGGCATTAGCAGAAGTTTGAGAAGTCAATGTTCATGCCATCAGGTTGGAGGCTACCCAGATGGAATATAAGGTGTTGTTCCTCCAACCTGAGTGTGGCTTCATCTTTACAGCAGAGGAGGCCGTGGATAGACATATCAGAAAGGGAATGGGATGTGAAATTAAAATGTGTGGCCACTGGGAGATCCTGCTTTCTCTGGCGGACAGAGCGTAGGTGTTCAGCAAAACGATCTCCCAGTCTGCATCGGGTCTCGCCAATATATAGAAGGCCACATCGGGAGCACCGGACACAGTATATCACCCAGCTAACTCACAGGTGAAGTGTCGCCTCACCTGGAAGGACTGTCTGGGGCCCTGAATGGTGGTAAGGGACGAAATGTAAGGGCATGTGTAGCACTTGTTCCGCTTGCAAGGATAAATGCCAGGACAGAGATCAGTGGGGAGGGATGGGCGGGGGGGAGACGAATGGACAAGATAGTTGCGTAGGGAGCGATCCCTGCGGAAAGCGGGGGGCGGGGGGGGTAGGGAAAGATGTGCTTAGTGGTGGGATCCCGTTGGAGGTGGCGGAAGTTACGGAGAATTATATTTTGGACCCTGGAGGCTGGTGGGGTGGTAGGTGAGGACCGTATTCCTAGTGGGGTGGCGGGAGGATGGAGTGAGAGCAGATGTGCGTGAAATGGGGGAGGTGCGTTTGAGAACAGAGTTGATGCTGGAGGAAGGGAAGCCCCTTTCTTTAAAAAAGGACATCTCCCTCGTCCTGGAATGAAAAGCCTCATCCTGAGAGCAGATGCGGCGGAGACGGAGGAATTGCGAGAAGGGGATGGCATTTTTGCAAGAGACAGAGTGAGAAGAGGAATAGTCCAGATAGCTGTGAGAGTCAGTAGGCTTACAGTGGACATCAGTAGATTAGCTGTCTCCAGAGATAGAGACAAAAAGATCTAGAAAGGTGAGGAAGGTGTCGGTAATGGAACAGGTAAACTTGAGGGCAGGGTGAAAGTTGGAGGCAAAGTCAATGAAGTCAACGAGCTCAGCATGCGTGCAGGAACCTTCGCTACATCAACGACTGCATTGGCGCTGCTTCCTGCACGCATGCTGAGCTCGTTGACTTCATTAACTTTGCCTCCAACTTTCACCCTGCCCTCAAGTTTACCTGGTCCATTTCCGACACCTCCCTCCCCTTTCTAGATCTTTTTGTCTCTATCTCTGGAGACAGCTTATCCACTGATGTCTACTATAAGCCTACTGACTCTCACAGCTTTCTGGACTATTTCTCTTCTCACCTTGTCTCTTGCAAAAATGCCATCCCCTTCTCGCAATTCCTCCGTCTCCGCCGCATCTGCTCTCAGGATGAGGCTTTTCATTCCAGGACGAGGGATATGTCCTCCTTTTTTAAAGAAAGGGGCTTCCCTTCCTCCAGCATCAACTCTGCTCGCAAACGCACCTCCCCCATTTCACGCACATCTGCTCTCACTCCATCCTCTCGCTGCCCCACTAGGAATAGGGTTCCCCTTGTCCTCACCTACCACCCCACCAGCCTCCGGGGTCCAAAATATAATTCTCCGTAACTTCCGCCACCTCCAACGGGATCCCACCACTAAGCACATCTTTCCCTTCCCCCTCCCCCCCCGCTTTCCACAGGGATCGCTCCCTACGCAACTATCTTGTCCATTCATAGTCATACTTTATTGATCCTGAGGGAAATTGGGTTTCGTTACAGTTGCACCAAACAATAACAGAGTATAGATATAGAAATATAAAACCATAAATTATTAAATATTATGTAAATTATGCCAGGAAATAAGTTCAGTACCAGCCTAACAACAGGAATTCTGCGGATGCTGGAAATTCAAGCAACACACATCAAAGTTGCTGGTGAACGAAGCAGGCCAGGCAGCATCTGTAGGAAGAGGTGCAGTCAACGTTTCAGGCCGAGACCCTTCGTCAGGACTAACTGAAGGAAGAGTGAGCAAGGGATTTGAAAGTTGGAGGGGGAGGGGGAGATCCAAAATGATAGGAGAAGACAGGAGGGGGAGGGATAGAGCCAAGAGCTGGACAGGTGATAGGCAAAAGGGGATACGAGAGGATGATGGGTCAGGAGGTCCAGGAAGAAAGACAAGGTGGGGGGGGGGACCCAGAGGACGGGCAAGAGGTATATTCAGAGGGACAGAGGGAGAAAAAGGAGAGTGAGAGAAAGAATGTGTGCATAAAAATAAGTAACAGGGTACGAGGGGGAGGTGGGGCCTTAGCGGAAGTTAGAGAAGTCGATGTTCATGCCATCAGGTTGGAGGCTACCCAGACGGAATATAAGGTGTTGTTCCTCCAACCTGAGTGTGGCTTCATCTTTGCAGTAGAGGAGGCCGTGGATAGACATGTCAGAATGGGAATGGGATGTGGAATTAAAATGTGTGGCCACTGGGAGATCCTGCTTTCTCTGGCAGACAGAGCGTAGATGTTCAGCAAAGCAGTCTCCCAGTCTGCGTCGGGTCTTGCCAATATATAAAAGGCCACATCGGGAGCACCGGACACAGTATATCACCCCAGTCAACTCACAGGTGAAGTGTTGCCCCACCTGGAAGGACTGTTTGGGGCCCTGAATGGCGGTAAGGGAGGAAGTGTAAGGGCATGTGTAGCACTTGTTCCCAGCCTATTGGCTCAGGGTGTCTGACCCTCCAAGGGAGGAGCTGTACAGTTTGATTCGTCCCTCCATCCCTCCCCATTGATCTCCCTCCTGGCACTTATCCTTGCAAGCGGAACAAGTGCTACACATGCCCTTACACTTCCTCCCTTACCACCATTCAGAGCCCCAGACAGTCCTTCTAGGTGAGGCGACACTTCACCTGTGAGTCCGCTGGGGTGATATACTGCGTCCAGTGCTCCCGATGTGGCCTTCTATATTTTGGCGAGACACGACAGAGACTGGGAGATTGTTTCGTTGAACACCTACGCTCTGTCTGCCAGAGAAAGCAGGATCTTCCAGTGGCCACACATTTTAATTCCACATCCCATTCCCATTCTGACATGTCTATCCACGGCCTCCTCTACTGTAAAGATGAAGCCACACTCAGGTTGGAGGAACAACACCTTATATTCCGTCTGGGTAGCCTCCAACTTGATGGCATGAACATTGACTTCTCAAACTTCCGCTAATGCCCCACCTCCCCCTCGTACCCCATCCGTTATTTATTTATATACACACATTCTTTTTCTCCCTCTGTCCCATCCTCTGGGTTCCCCCCCCCCTTTTCTCTCTCCCTAGGCCTCCTGTCCCATGATCCTCTCATATCCCTTTTGTTAATCAATTGTCCAGCTCTTAGCTCCATCCCTCCCCCTCCTGTGTTCCCCTATCATTTTGGATCTCCCCCTCCCAAATCTCTTACTAGCCCTTCTTTCAGTTAGTCCTGACGAAGGCTCTCAGCCCGAAACGCCGACTGTACCTCTTCCTAGAGATGTTGCCTGGCCTGCTGCGTTCACCAGCAACTTTTATGTGTGTTGCTTGAAATTCCAGCATCTGCAGATTTCCTCGTGTTTGCGTGTAAAACTCAAGCTCACCTGTCAAATAACCAATTATAATTGTAGTCGAATATATACTCAATATGCAGGGTTGCAGAAAAGATGACTGCGTGTCATTCGACCTCAGCACACTGATGTAAATCGCTGTTCATTTTCAAACAGAACAGATACGATTGCTTAGTTATCTTCTAGAAGGGACAACAGAAACGATTTCCATTGCAAGTCTGAAAAAAAACTTCTAAACTGCGAAGCTCCCAAAATACTGTACTGACCAACACGGAGAAAATTTTAAGCGCATCACAAATCGCCACTGTCAATCGATCCTGCCGGCAGCCGCACAAAGACGACTACAGGCCGGTTACAATGTGCGCAACCGCGGCGCGCCAACTGCAGTCCTCCAGTGGCAAACTGCGCCGCCACAAAACGCTAACAAAACAACCGTGCGTGGTCGTCGAGACACCAACCCAGCCATCCCCATCCAAGGTGACCCCGGTCTTTCACTCACCCTTACCCTCACACAGCAGCAGCGGTCAGGAACAGAGCAGCAGACCCGAACCGACACACGCACAAAATGGCGTCAGGCTAGACATACAGGCAGACAACTTCTACAGTGAGTGGGTACTCTTACAAACGTCCGTCTGAATATGAAAAACACTCTTTTCGACAGATGCCTTAGTGCAATTATTGTTTTTTATTATAATCGAGAACATTACAGTTTGATCAATAAAGCTTTAGTCCATCATTTGATCTGATGATCTTGTTTATCCTTCCTCACCTCCCTCCCTCTGTGGCCTCGTTGGTTGATCCCGCAGCGGGGCATTGTGACGTCAGGCGCAGGAGCAACCGGCAGCATCAGTGGGCGGGGCGTGTCCAGCGGCATCATCGGTAGGCGGGGCGTGTCCGGCGGCAGTATCGGTGGGCGGGGCGTGTCCGGCGGCAGTATCGGTGGGCGGGGGGGTCCGGCGGCAGCATCAGTGGGCGGGGGGGTCCGGCGGCAGTATCGGTGGGCGGGGCGTGTCCGGCGGCAGCATCAGTGGGCGGGTGGTGTCCGGCGGCAGTATCGGTGGGCGGGGGGGTCCGGCGGCAGTATCAGTGGGCGGGGGGGTCCGGCGGCAGTAACGGTGGGCGGGGCGTGTCCGGCGGCAGTATCGGTGGGCGGGGGGGTCCGGCGGCAGCATCAGTGGGCGGGTGGTGTCCGGCGGCAGTATCGGTGGGCGGGGGGGTCCGGCGGCAGTAACGGTGGGCGGGGCGTGTCCGGCGGCAGTATCAGTGGGCGGGTGGTGTCCGGCGGCAGTATCGGTGGGCGGGTGGTGTCCGGCGGCAGTATCGGTGGGCGGTGCGTGTCCGGCGGCAGTATCGGTGGGCGGGGGGGTCCGGCGGCAGTATCAGTGGGCGAGTGGTGTCCGGCGGCAGTATCGGTGGGCGGGTGGTGTCCGGCGGCAGTATCGGTGGGCGGGTGGTGTCCGGCGGCAGTATCGGTGGGCGGGGCGTGTCCGGCGGCAGTATCGGTGGGCGGGTGGTGTCCGGCGGCAGTATCGGTGGGCGGGGCGTGTCCGGCGGCAGTATCGGTGGGCGGGGCGTGTCCGGCGGCAGTATCGGTGGGCGGGGCGTGTCCGGCGGCAGTATCGGTGGGCGGGGCGTGTCCGGCGGCAGTATCGGTGGGCGGGTGGTGTCCGGCGGCAGTATCGGTGGGCGGGTGGTGTCCGGCGGCAGTATCGGTGGGCGGGGCGTGTCCGGCGGCAGTATCGGTGGGCGGGGCGTGTCCGGCGGCAGTATCGGTGGGCGGTGCGTGTCCGGCGGCAGTATCGGTGGGCGGGGCGTGTCCGGCGGCAGTATCGGTGGGCGGGGCGTGTCCGGCGGCAGTATCTGTGAGCGGGGGGGTCCGGCGGCAGTATCGGTGGGCGGGGGGGTCCGGCGGCAGTATCGGTGGGCGGGGGGGTCCGGCGGCAGTATCGGTGGACAGGGCGGGTCCGGCGGCTGCAAAGCGTGGCACCCCCGCCCCGGTCGAGTGCTGCAGGTGCACAGCTCACAGTTGCTCGGTTGTGACAACCACTGCTACGCCCACAGTAAATGTACTCTGTTGCAGATGATTTTGGGCGACGTTTTTTTTTCGACAAATATAAGACCAATAAATAAGTATTTTGTATGGATCTGGATTGTAAAAAATAGAAATGTACAAGAAAAAACTAAAAGTAGGCCAGAATAGACTCTCGATATTTATTGCTTATTTTTTTATGATTATTTTCTTTTTTTATATTTGCACACTGGTTGAACACCCAGATGGTGCGGTCTCTCGTTGATTCCATTATTCTATTAAGGATTTATTGACTTTACTTCTTACATCCTTCATATACATGAGCAATAAAAATCTTTTGTCATGAGGAGGTGTCTGGGAACGGACCCAAGTGCAAAACACAGACACTGAAGTACTAGGGACAGGACTAGGATATAGGGTGAGGGCTAGGACATGGACCCGAAAACCAGGAACCCAGAACAGGACTGGACAAGAGAGCTAGGAGCTAGGGCTTGGACTCCGAGCCAGAGACTGGACAAGGACCCAGAACCTGAGTCTTGACTCTGGCTCGGACCCCAGAACTAGGCAAGGACGTGACTTGGCTGGGAGGCAGGACGGGGCTGGAGTCTTCAGACTTGAGGCGAGGCTGGAGACCAGAGACTGGAGGCGAGGCTTGAGGCTTGGGGTCTTGAAGCTTGGCTTGGGGCGAGGCTCGAGGCTTGGGGTCTTGAGGCTCCTCCTAGGAAGGGCGCAGTACTCCTGGGCAGGACGTGGATCTCCACCCAACGGAAGGAAGGGACAGAACCCACCGCAGGGTAATGGCAATCTGGCCTGACTTACCCGACGGAGGCAAGGGACAGGACCCACCGCAGGGTAATGGCAATCTAGCCTGGCTTACCTGACGAGGGCAAGGGACAGGAAGGGAACTAGGTTCAGGGTGGC
Organism: Mobula hypostoma; assembly: GCF_963921235.1. NCBI lineage: Eukaryota > Metazoa > Chordata > Chondrichthyes > Myliobatiformes > Myliobatidae > Mobula > Mobula hypostoma. Next base: position 48,911,950 of record NC_086108.1, on the reverse strand, counting down.
TCCAGGACAAGACTTCAGGCGAGACGAGGTGAGAGTTACCAGCAATACAAGGCAAGGCTTCAGTCAATGCAAGGCAAGACAAGAACTTCAGGCGAGGTGAGAGTTACCGGCAAGACAAGGCAAGGCTTCAGTCAATGCAAGGCGAGGCAAGAACTTAAGGGCAAGACGAGAGTTGCCGGCAAGACAAGGCAAGGCTTCAGGCAAGGAAACGGAAGACAGGAGAAGGGATACGAGGAGTAAGGACAAGAACAATCCAGCAGCTACGCCCTGGCCTCTGGAGATATTTATGCAGCCAGTCCCAACGAGAATCAGCCGCCTCAATTACTGCTCAACAGGAATAGAAACAGGGTAGACAGGAAAACCTGGAGCAAGGGTCGATGGACCGGACCATGAACTGGAATGCGGACTTCACGGACCGGACCATGACATCTTTACGCTACATCTCCATCTGAAAGCGCAATGTGCAAATTATAGTAATTTATAATAATTTATAATAAATATAACAGTCAATGTAATACAGAAATACACTCAAATCAGTGTAAGTTAATCAGTCTGAGGGCCTGGTGGAAGAAGCTGTCTTGGAGCCTGTTGGTCCTGGCTTTTATGCTGTGGTACCATTTCCCGGATGGTAGCAGCTGGAATAGATTGTGGTTGGGGTGACTTGGGTCCCCAGTGATCCTATGAACCCTTTTTCAAACCTGTCCTCATAAATGTCCTGAATCAGGGGAAGTCCACAACTACAGATGTGATGGGCTGTCCGCACCACTCTCTGCAGAGTCCTGTGATTGAGGGAAGTACAGTTCTCATAGCAGGCAGTAATGCAGCTGGCCAGGATGTTCTCAAATGTGCCCCTATAGAAAGTTTTTAGGATTTGGGGGCCCATACCAAACATCCTCAACCGTCTGATGTGAAAGAGGCACTGTTGTGCCTTTTTCACCACACAGCTGGTGTGTACAGACCACGTGAGGTCCTCGGTGATGTGCATGATGAGGAACCTGAAGCTGTTCACCCTCTCAACCCCAGATCCATTGACGTCAATGGGGTTTATCCCACCTCCATTCCTCCTGTAATCCACAACCAACTCCTTTGTTTTTTTGTGATATTGAGGGAGAGGTTGTTTTCTTGACACCACTGTGACAGAGAGATGACTCCTTTCCTGTAGGCCACCTCATTATTGTTTGAGATTAGGCCAATCAATGTAGTGTTGTCGGCAAATTTAATTAGCAGATTAGAGCTGTAGGTGGTGACACAGTCATGGGTATACACGGAGTAAAGGAGGGGGCTTAGTACACGGCCCTGAGGGGCCCCTGTGTTGAGAGTCAGAGGGGTGGAGGTGAGGGAGCCCATTCCTACCACCTGCTGGTGATCTGACAGGAAGTCCAGGATCCAGCTACACAAGGCAGGGTCAATGCAGAGGTCTCTGAGCTTCTTGTCAAGCCTGGAGGGAATTATGGTGTTGAACGCTGAACTGTAGTCCAAGAACAGCATTCTCAACTAAGCATCCTTCTACTCCAGATGTGTAAGGACGTTATGTAGAACAGTGGCTATTGTGCCGTCTGTCGATCATATTATACAAAGAAATGGCAACTATGCTTTACATGGCTGTTATGTTTTGTATCTCAAAAACATTAAAATAATTGAACCGAAATGACATAAGTCCAAAATGTGAGTCTAATTTGTTTACTAATAGACATTGTCTAATGTGTTTACTTCAAGTAAGGCGTGTACGTATCACGTGATAGCAGCATGATGTATATAATTCATGTATTTTTACCTATAATCCAGAACAAATTATTTAAACAAATAAAAATGCTTATTTAAACGATATATTTACAATATTACTGAAATATTAAATACACAACATTCCTCCCTGCTTAGCTATAAACTCCAACTCAACAGAGATTGCATCCCAACTATATACACAGTATATACAATACAATTAATATATACAGACATCCACAGCACAGCCAATTTTAAACTGTCCCATTCAGCCTAAAGATATAATTGCTGTGGAGGATTTCTTTCTCTTCTGGGATAACATCTTTCCTGACAAGGGAGGTCACTCTGCTTGGCAGGTGAGACTTGTGGCTGTGAAAACAACCTCAGTTCTGGGGCCTCCTCTGTACTGGTTGTAGAAGTTGACTCTGAGATTGTAGGAAATGGTTCTGACAGCTCTGGATACTTTTTTTCTCCTTCCTTTTTCTTCCTCTAATTTGTACATCTTGATCCTGGGAAGGTGCATTTAGTTCACTGGAGTATTCTCTTATTCATCCTTCTATTGCTCCCTTTGTAATCTGATGTCTCCTCTTGGTTTCCTCAGCCACCATATTATCTCATGAATCCTCTGTTTTTGTATCTCCATTGACTCCTTTCTTTTTGACCTTCCATTCATCCAGCTGGGCTTTGGTCCTTGTATTTACTTTTACAAGCAGCTTTTTGTCTCCCACTTGAAGTTCATGCAATAACCTTAATGCACTCAGAGTAGATTCTGGTTCTTTAAACTCACAGAAGCTAAATGCTTGCAACTTTCCCAAAATCCCTTGAACTCTCTTCCAGCATAAAACCAAGACACATTAATAATGGATGGGGTACGAGGGGGAGGTGGGGCATTAGCGGAAGTTTGAGAAGTCAATGTTCATGCCATCAGGTTGGAGGCTACCCAGACGGAATATAAGGTGTTCCTCCTCCAACCTGAGTGTAGATGAAGCCACACTCAGGTTGGAGGAACAACACCTTATATTCCGTCTGGGTAGCCTCCAACTTGATGGCATGAACATTGACTTCTCTAACTTCCGCTAATGCCCCACCTCCCCCTCGTATCCCATCCGTTATTTATATACACACATTCTTTCTCTCTCTCTCTCTCCTTTTTCTCCCTCTGTCCCTCTCACTATACACCTTACCCATCCTCTGGGTTCCCCCCCCCTTTTCTTTCTCCCTGGGCCTCCTGTCCCATGATCCTCTCATACTCCTTTTGCCAATCACCTGTCCAGCTCTTGGCTCCACCCCTCCCCCTCCTGTCTTCTCCTATCATTTTGGATCTCCCCCTCCCCCTCCCACTTTTAAATCTCTTACTAGCTCTTTCTTCAGTTAGTCCTGACGAAAGGTCTCAGCCCGAAATGTTGACTGTACCTCTTCCTAGAGATGCTGCCTGGCCTGCTGCGTTCACCAGCAACTTTGATGTGTGTTGCTTTCACAAGTAACTGCCGGATTAACATATCAGAAGCTTTCTCAGATTTGTTGCCTACAAAAACTGTTATAATCAGACCACTGCTTTTGTCACTTTCACGACTCCCCTGAGCAGCATGGTCCTTCCAATATGCTTTTCAACCAGAGGCACAGAGGTTGGCACCAACCCTCTGTTGGGCAATGGTTCATGGTGTACAGCATGGAGACAGTTGTGGCATCATCCAGTACCTTTCTTAATTTGCTTTTGGTTGACTCTTTTTCAGGGAATGTAACATGCAAGTCATGGATGGATGTCCAATCAAGCTGTTGTTGTCTCAGCCAGTCATGCCCCCACAATGCTAGTCCTATTTTAACCAATGTGGCTTGTTGGTTAATAGATTTCACTGCCACAAATGCCACTTCCACAGGAATTACCTTTTCTCCAATATAAGTTCTTCATTGGATATCTGCAGGCTTCAGTTTACTATCTTTGAAAAGCCATTCAAATTTGTTTTGTAGAATGACTGAAACAGCTAAGCTTATGTCTTAATTCCATTTCAATTAATTTGCCATTCACTTCTGGTGTAAGCTTGTCTATTGCTGGCTTTCACATTGCAAATCCAAGGCTTCCATGTCTTTTGTCACTGTCATCAGATTTTTCATCAACAGTATGCAGATCAGGGCTTCTTTTTTGAAAAAGCAGTTTGACTTTCTATCTTTTTCTCTTCCCTGTGCAGTCCATTTATTTTTTCCACCCAACATGCTCTTTGTACGTGTCCTACTTTGTTGTATTTTCTGCAAGTTTTGATTTTAAACTTGCATTAGTCTGATATATGTGATCCCTGGTCACAATGGTAACACAATTTGTTTGGCCAGGTCGGTTTCTGTTTAGACATTGCAATTTTGTTCAAGCTCACTTTCATTCCTGATTGCAAATTAATTGTGCATCTGTCTACTGTTTCCACTGATACAGCTATTTCAACTGCTCTTTGAAATGTGGGCTTCTGTTAGGAGCCATTTTTGAATGCTTTCTTGTGAGATTTCACAAACTAAGCAATCTCTTAATGCATTGTTAAGCCCATTATGGAACTGACAATGCTCAGACAATCTCTTCAATACAGCCACATACGTGGAAATAGGCTGCCTTTTGATTCTGCGTATGGAACCTAAAGCATTCTTCAATCAGCAATGGCTTTGTTTCTAAAAGTTTCTGCAATACTTTCATGAAATCAGCAAAGCTCATTTCAGTTGGTTCCTCATTGGTTATTCCGTTTGTGCTAAAATTTTGCTCAGTAAGCTCAGTAGATATTTTAGTTATCTGCTATGTAATCAAATGTGCCAATCTTTCTGTTGTAGACAGCCATTTCTGCTTTTTTAGGATTATCAACTTAGTTATCAATGTTTATGAACCCATGAATTCTTCCATTTTCTGCCTTTTATTAACTCAATCGCCTTTGCTTTTGTGAAGAAAACTAGCTGCGCTTTTTATTAACTCCACTGTTCCCACAGTACTTTTTTTTAAACTTGTACACCTTGCTGCAGTTCAATGGGTAGGTAGTTGTCTCAGGTTTGTTTCAAATTTCTTTGTCACCACTAACACGTTTTGTATCTCCAGATTAAATGAATTGAAAGGAAAAGTGTTTACTTTAAGTGAAGTGCATATCACATGGTAGCATCATGACATATGCAATTGAGCATTTTTACATAGAACCCATAATGAATTATGTAAACAAATAAGGATTGCTTACTCAAAAATATATTTACAATATTACTTAAATATTGCTGTCATTAAATACACAGCAACTGTAAGTCGATTTTGTTCATTGGATTGCACTGTGAAAGACAGTGAAGCAAACATCCTGATGATAACAGATGGGTTTATTTAAAATAGCACACAGAATTTGTGAGAATCCCAATTAAAACTGATAAGAAGAAAACATTTAGAACTAAAAGCAAACAAATCAGCAGCCAAGGGTTTGAAAGGGAGCAGCTTTAGAGGTGCTCTGAATATTATTGGTTAATGATTTGAAAAATTCACTGAATTCCAGAAGGGTTACAATTAGTTTTTATACTTAGTGTTGGTGAAATGTTGTATTCAACTATCAAAGAAGATTAGCAAGGCACTTAGGAATGCAGATTTTAAAAAAATCAACTAATCGCATTTGACAATGTAACCAATAGATTAGATAAAGGAAATCCTGTCGGTGTGATATATTTGGACTTCCAAGACATTTGGCAATGCTCTGTATACACTCAGTTGTCACTTTATTAGAAACCTCCTGTACCTAACAAAGTGGCTACTGAATGAAGGTATGTTCATGGTCTTCTGCTGCTGTAGCCCATCCACTTCAAGGTTCCATGTATTGTGCATTTAGAGATGCTCTTCTGTACAATGCTGTTGTAACACGTGGTTATTTGAGTTACTGTTGGTTTCCTGTCAGCTTGAACCATTCTGGACATTCTCTTCTGACTTCTCTCATAACAAAGTGTTCTCACCCACATAACTGCCACTCACTGGATTTTTTTTTTGTTTCTTGCACCATTCTCTATAAACTCTGGAGACTATTGTGTGTGCATGAAAATCCCAGGAGATCAGCAGTTTCTGAGATACTCAAAGCACCACGTCTGGCACCAAATATCATTCCATCGTCAGTCATTTAGATCACATTTCTTCCACATTCTGATGTTTGATCTAAACAACAACTGAACTTCTTGACCACGTCTGCATGCTTTTATGCATTGAGTTGCTGCCACATGATTGGCTGATTAGATATTTGCATTAACAAGCAGTTGTACCTAATAAAGTGGACAGACTATATCCTTCCAATCTGAAAAATATATTTATTTTGTTTTGTTTTCTATGCAATAATCAATTTTCAAACACTTTCAATAATCCCATGGTTATTGCATAGGAAAAAAGAGTGGGAATAAATGGGTGTTTTTCATGTTGGAAAAATGTTACCGGTGAAATATCATATACCACTTCTTGGCCATCAGATTCAGAATCAGGTTTATTATCACCAGCGTGTGTCATGAAATTTGTTAATTTAGCAGCAGCAGTTCAATCCAATACATAATATGAAAGAAAAAAAGAAAAAAACAATAATATTTAATAAATAATTACAGTATACGTATATTGAATAGATTGAAAATCTTGCAAGAAGTAGAAATAGTGCATTTAAAAAATGAGGTAGTGTTCATGCGTTCAATGTCCATTTAGAAATCGGATGGCAGAGGGGAAGAAGCTGTTCCTGAATCGCTGAGTGTGTGCCTTCAGGCTTCTGTACCTCTTACATGATGGTAAAAATGAGAAGGGGGCATGCCCTGGGTGCTGGAGGTCCTTAATAATGGACGCTGCCTTTCTGAGACACTGCTCCTTGAAGATGTCCTGGGCACTTAGTAGGCTAGTATGCAAGATGGGAGCTGAATAAATTTACAAACCTCTGCGGCCTCTTTTGGTCTTGTGCAGTAGCCTCGCCACCCCCGCCCCCCAAAACCCTCCCAATACCAGACGGTGATGCAGCCTGTCAAAATGCTCTCCACGGTATACTTATAGAATTTTTGAGTGTATTTGTTGATATACCAAATCTGTTCAAACGCCTAATTAAGTGTAGACGCTGCTTTGCCTTCTTTATAACTGCATTGATATGTTGCGACCAGATTAGGTCCTCAGAGATCTTGAAACCCAGGAACTTGAAACTGCACACTCTCTCCACTTCTGATTCCTCTGAGGATTGGTATGTGTTCTTTCATCTTACCCTCCTGAGGTCCACAATCAGCTCTTTCATCTTACTGATGTTGAGTGCAAGGTTGTTGCTGCGACACCATTCCACTAGTTGGCATATCTTGTTCCTACATATCCTCTTGTCTCCATCTGAGATACTACCAACAATGGTTGTATCATTAGCAAATTTATAGATGGTATTTGAGCTATGCCTAGCCACACAGTCATAGGTATATAGAGAGTAGAGCAGTGGGCTAAACACACACCTTTGGCGTGCACCAGCATTGATCGTCAGCAAGGAGGAGATATTATCACCAATCCGCACAGATTGTGGTCTTCTGGTTATGAAGTTGAGGATCCAATTGCAGAGGGAGGTACAGAAGCCCAGGTTCTGCAACTTCTCAATCTAGATTGTGGGAATGATGGTGTTAAATGCTGAGCTATAGTTGATGAACAGCATCCTGACATCGATGTTTGTGTTGTCCAGGTGGTCTAAAGCCGTGTGAAGAGCCATTGAGATTGTATCTGCCGTTGACCTATTGTGGCGATAGGCAAATTGCAATGGGTACAGTTAGGTCCTTGATGAGGCAGGAGTTCAGTTGAGTCATGATTAATCTCTCAAAGCATTTCATCACTGTAGATGCGAGTGCTACCGGGCAATAGTCATTCAGACAGCTCACATTATTCTTCTTAGGCACTGGTATAATTGTTGCCTTTTTGAAGCAAGTGGGAACTTCCGCCTGTAGCAGTGAGAGGTTGAAAACGTCCTTGAATACTCCTGCCAGTTGGTTGGCACAAGTTTTTGAGCCTTACCAGGTACTCCATCAGGACCTTCTGCCTTGCGAAGATTTACCCTCCTTAAAGACAGCCTAACATCAGCCTCTGAGATAGAGACCACAGGGTCACCAATTAATTATTATTTATATTTATTATCAAGAAGACAGAAAACAAGGTACACAGATTTGTCAATGACACAAAACTACATGGAAGTGCAAATTACAACAAGGATATTGTGACCCTGTAAAAGATGTAAAGAGTGAGTGGGTGAAAATTTAGCAAATGGAGTTTAACATGGGAAAGTGACTTCTGTTACAGAAATGAAAAGGCAGATTATTCTTGGTGGAACAAGATTCCAAATCAGTGATTCCCAGAGAGGTTGAGATGTTCTTGTGTTCAAATCACTTAGAAGTTCACAGATTGATACAAGTAGCTGGTAGATATGAGGTCAAATGGCATTTGGGTTTTTATTGTAAATATATTGGAATTAAGAAATAGTACTTATTTTACAATTGTATAAAGTGATGGTGAAGCCACAACTGGAGTACAGTGCACTTTTGGTCCCCTTACCCAGGGAAGGATAAGTTATGTTGGACACGGTTCAAATGGGATTCACTTCGTTAATGCAACGCATGCAAAATGCTGGAGGAACTCAGCAGGCCAGGCAGCATCTATGGAAAACAGTAAACTGTCACTGTTTCAGGTTGCGATCCTGATGAAGGGTCTTAGCCAAAATGTTGACTGTTTACTCTTATTCATAGATGCTGCCTGTCCTGCTGAGTTCCTCTAGCACTTTGTGTGTTGCTTCCAGTATCTGCAAATTTTTTCATGTTTGTGGTTCAATTCGCTAATTCCTGAAATGAGAGGCTAAACAGGTAAGGCCTGCATATTCGGGGTTGGAAGAATGATGTGATCTCATTGAAGCACACAAAAGTGTGAGGAAAAATGTCGACATTTTTGTTAATATTGAACAAGAGGACATAATTTTAAGAATGGGAAGGGTGGAGCACCACGGGAGAGATAGCAGAGAAGGAGCACGGGGCGGGGGGGGGTGGAGGGGTGTAGTGCGGGTACAGACACACCCAGCCCTGAGACACCAGGCAAGTTTATTTGATTCCCAACAATTAGGTTATTGATCATTAAAGAATGTTTCTCTTGTGCTTCCCACTCTCTGTCCAGGTTTATCATCACTCAGCCAAGATAACATTATTTTTTTTGTGGCAGCAGTGCAGTGGAATATATAAGATTGCTGCAGTACTCTGCAAAAATCTTGGGCACCTTAGCTCTATATACAATTGCAAGAAAAAGTTTGTGAACCTTTTGCATTATCTGGTTTTCTGTATTATTTTCTCATAAAATGTGGTCTGATCTTCATCTTAGTCACAATAATAGATAAACACCAATCTGTCTAAACTAATAGCACACAAACAACTGTACTTTTCATGTCTTTATTGATCATATTGTTTAATCATTCACAGTCTAGGCTGGAAAAAACAATTGAGCTCTTGTATTTAACTAGTGGAACCTCCTTTAGCTGCAATACTTCCACCAAACGTTTCCTGCAGCTGCTGATCAGACTTGCACAACAGCAAGGAGGAATTTTAGACCATTCCTCCATACAAAACTGTTCCAGTTCATCAGTATTTCTGGGATACCTTGCATGAACAGCCCTCTTCAGGCCATGATACAGCATCTCAATTGGGTTAATTTCTGGACTCTGACTTCGCCATTCCAAAACACAATTTTTTCTTTTTAAACCATTCTGTTTTGCTGATTTATTATTGTGTTTCAGATCATTGTCTTGTTGAATTATCCAACATCTGTTAAGCTTCAGATGATGGACCACTATGCTGACATTCTCCTGTAAAATGTCTTGATACAATTTTGCATTCATTGTTCCCTCAATGATTGCAAGCTGTTCAGGACCAGAGGCAGCAAAACAACCCTAAACTAAGGTGCTCCTTCCACTAGGCTTCACAGTTGTGATCAGGTTTTGGTACTGGTGTGCAGTGTCCAAAAAGTTCAACCTTTGTCTCTTCTGTCCACATAACATTGTCCTAGAAGCATTGTAGTACATCCAGGTGGTCTTTTGCAAACTTGAGACATGCGGCAATGTGGGTTTTTTTCTGGAGAGCAGTGGTTTCCTCCATGGTGTCCTTCCATGAATACCAGTCTTGTTCAGTGTTCTTCAGTGGGAGAGAGGCAACAGTACTGAGTTTCATCCACTTGTGGACAATTTCTCTTACTGTGGACTGATGAACACCCAGGTCTTTAGAAATGCTTTGTAGCCTTTTCCAGCTCCATGCATCTCTACAATTCTACTTCTTCTCAGGTACTTTGGAAGCTGTTTGGTTGAGGCATGATGCACGTAAACATATCTTTCTTGAGAAGAGCCGGTTCTGTCAGTAACCTGACTTTGTGTGTTTCCTTTATAGGGTGGGGCACCTGTACAACCCATACCTCCAACCTCACCCCATTAATTGGAATACCTGACAGGCTTTTTTAAAAGAAGGCATTACCCCAGAACTTGACTCTTTTTTTGAGCCGAGACTGTGATTGCTTAAATGGTGTACTCAGTATTGACAGGAAGAAAATGGTTTGTGTGTTATTAGTTTTAAGCAGATTATGTTTGTTCATTATTGTGATCAGACCACATTTAATGAGTAATTAATGCAGAAAACTAGATAATTGCAAAGGATTCACAAACTTGTTCTTGCAGCTGTATCTGACCAAGACTTTTGCACAGTACTGTACCTAGAAATAGATACAAATCTTTTTCTTTTTAAAAACAAATATTGGGAAATTGAAGGCTATGGGATCTAGAACAATGGGGGGGAGAGAGAGGGGATGGGGGAAGGGGGGGGAGAAGATCAACCTTAGTCATACTCTATGGAGGGACAAACTCGATAGGCCAGCAGGCCTAATCCTGCTCCTATTTTCTAGTGTTCATCTAGCTGTGAGACTCCTGGCTCCAAACAGCCCAGCCAAAAGAAACAACATCCCAAAAAAAAAAAATGAAGTGGTTATCTGAAATCATTAAACTCAATACCAAATCCCAAGGGCTGCCAAGTACCCAAACTGAAAATGAAGTGATTTTCCTTGATTGGACAATGAGAAATACTGAGGCAATATAGCAGTTAAAGGCAGATTGATTTTCTCTCTCATTCTGACTCAGATTTAAATGTCAGAGCACTGGAAGCTCAGGGTCACCTTTGCCTAATTGAGGTCTTCAAGAAGACTGTCACCCAATTTGCATTTCCCCTATATAGAGGAACTTAATCATGCCTGCCAAATGGATGTGCAACTGAATTGCTGAGGGAGTGGGAGGGATTGTATCCATCCCCGGATAGGGTCAAAGAGTAAAAAGGGTAGGTGTTGCACCATCTGTGGTTGCATGGGGAAGTATCAAAGGGGGAGGGGTGTTTAAGATGGAAATGCAAGGATGGAGCAGAGAGTCTCAGAAAGGAGAAAGTTATTTTCAAATGCTGAAAAGGGGAGGAAAAAGAAAGATAAACCTGGTACCTGAAACCTGTTGAAGGTGACCAAAAATATGGAAAGTGATTTGTTAAGTGCATAATCTGGTGTGGGGCTGAGGAAAGGAAATGATAATAGGAGGATATTCTGGCTGGAAAAAAGAGAGTAGCACCCAAAATAAACGGTATGAGGTTGTGGCACTATCAACTATGGGAAGAGGGAAGACGTTAAGAAAGGAAGACATCTTAAAGACTAATGTGAGAAAATCACATCACAGCAGTTAAAACAGAATTTGAGAGAATTGAATTAAATTTATTACTGGGAGCAAGATGTAGTCAACACGTAGGAACAGGTGGGTTTAGAAGAAATACTGCTGGATAATCTGCCCTTTGTGATGTTAAGGAAGTAAAAATGTCACATATGGACCATGCAAGAGCAAGAACAGCACAGAAAATGGCAAAGGTAATTAAATTTTAGAATGTTATGAGTACAAGCATCACCAATAGTCAATGTAATTTAAAGTACGTTGAGAGGAGGTCTGAATAGGACAAGGGGTATTTCCTGTATCCAGTGATGAGCCAGGTAAAGCTTAGACTGAAGTAATTCCCAATGCTGCAGCCTAAAGTAGCTTGTCTAATCTGCCATTGTCACAAAATCTTTAATTTTTAAATTAAAACCATAGTTACTTCTACAATTTTCCAGCATGCTGCTTCATTGTCCACTGCCACTATTAATAGTGTCCAAGAACCCACAATTTCAAAGGCAAAATATCACCATTTAGTACTGATAGGACACCCTATACAGAATGTCCACAATAAATATTCAACTTTAATACTTATTCTCTATAGAAAACACATTTGTGATAGGTGTAGTTTTCACAATATTAACAGGAAATTAATCTTCTCTTGGTTACTGATTGCACAGGAAATTCACTTTGTTTACTCGGAAGTCCAGTTTCACTTCACATTTGTTTTCCAGTAACAGGTTTAGATTTTTTGCTGGTGCAGCCTAGGAGCTTCTTGTTTAAAAACTCAATTTCCTTCCTCTGATAAAATGAGGCCTCAAGAATAGGAAACAATTGAAATAAGAAATTATTAGTAAATGATGATTATACTAAATATGCATGGTGGCTACTGTGATGAAAGGCATTGCTGCTGTAATGTAGTATACAGAATTTTTCATATGGCGTTGATGTAAATTTTGAAGTTGCCAAAACTAATTAGCAGTACAAGTCTAGTCACACTGCCAAAATTACTCCCTTCATAAACTCTTCAATAAGCAATTAAAATACAGGTCAATCTGCTTCATAACACACAAATGCCAAATTTTGACAAGTTTACTTTTCGTCAGCAAATGGAAAACAAATATACTTTAACATTTAAACCAGTGTAAACAGATTAATGTGTCATAATTAAAAAACACTAAAATAATGCAAAATTTAAAAATTATTTCAAAGTAACCTTGAAAACATCTGGAAAGAATACAATACTTTCAATACTCAATAAATTGAAAGCATTGTATTTTATGTAAACAGTATTTTGTTTTAAATAATTTCCCTTAAACTTGTCTCATTTAAGAATCAACAAACACACCCTGATGGCTGAATAGGTTTATGCAACAGAACAGATTAGTATAAAAGTCAATATTGTAAAGCTGATTTAAAATTTAACCGTCACTTTGAACCACTGCCCTCAGTTGGATAAGGTGGGAGAGGAATGTTGACACAGACTATGAGAGGCCCGCGTCGGGCATTTTCATGCCTTACAAGGCGCAGATTGGAAGTCTGTGGGGTGCCACTCCTCGCACAGACTACAGCAATGTGTGATTAAGTGCCTTGCTCAAGGGCACAAACACACTGCCACAGCTGAGGCTTGAACTAGCGACCTTGAGGTAACTAGACGAACGTCTAAGGTGAATAAACTCCTTACACTTGCCATTTAGAAATCTTGCAGAAGAGGTGAAGTACAGAAATTGGATGGGGGCAAATTTGCTTTAGTTACAAGGAACACAATGACCAAAAACAGTTTCAAACTCACTGCCATGACGGAGTGATTACAATTGGAATAGCAATAGATCCGAAGTATCTGTGAATACAGGTTTCAATGAGGAGCTTCTATGACCCAAAAAGCAAAGTTGTCGATGGAGAAATTTAAACAGTAATACATTTAATCAAGCTTGTAATTTATCAAAAGGAACCATCTCCTGAGGCTGATCCAGATTTTTACAATCTTTTGCCAACAGGTATCATGTGCTTCAGATGTTGACACTAAATTCCAAGTTTTAAATCCAATTTAATTGTCCAACCATCCCCTTGCATGCTCTTCCTCAAATATTTTTATTTTAAATTCTTACTGTAAGAAAAAATAAGCTGCTGCAATGGTTGGCAAGCTAAACATTGAATTCCACTTCAGCACAAATATAGATGCAACATTTTCCCTTCCTTTCCCATTCTAAGCATTTCACTGAAGCTTTCACATTCCCCACCTGAATATCCAGTTCCAGATGTGTAATTACTTGTAACACACCAGTAAATGACTGGCTAATTTTCAAGATTAAAATTTGTAAAATCTCTGATGCCCTTTCATTTCAACTGTGACCTGTAATCTGCTGCATTGACCATAAGTATGTTGCTTTGTCCAAATGTACAACTTCTGCAACTTTAAATCAAAAGGATTGTGTTAAATTGTGGGAAAGTTACAGTTATAAAACTGGCATGTGCCTTCTCAGCCTTTGAACCTGTAGATTAAGACAGCACATTTTAGCCACATGAAAGGTGCTGTGTTTTATGCCAAATTTACACTAATACAATTTACTTTCCCTCTCCAACGCAAATAAAATGGTCTCTGATACAGTGATGATAGCTAGAAATTGTGAACAAAGACACTTTCTCATGACAATGCACATCTATGATTCATCCCATACAATTAGGATTATTTAGCTCAACCATCCCAGGGTCTTCAGTTTGGCCAATATTTCTGCCTCCTTCTTCTCACTGCATTTCAACAACGGTAGCCTAGGTGGACCCAAAGGAATGTCAGAGATGAGTATCATTGTCGTCTTGTTTTCAGCCACACCAAAACCTGGGGGTGGGGGGGGGGGAATAAAATCGATAATGTACTGAATACAAATTTACAGCTGCCTTCATTCAAGATTGCTTGAAACAAATCCATAGTTTTTAAAAATCTAGATCAATTGTCACACTACAAAATAATTGCTCAATTCACCGCTTGCCCGGAAGATTAACAACTTCTCACATCAATAGAAACTAGGAACTATCACAGGTAATAAATTCTCTTTACAGCAATACAGGAGGCATGTCAAAAGAAAGCCGCACACTATTACAAATGAGGAGCAAGAGGACCATAACCTTGTCATTGGGTTTGGAGGCTTGTGTGCCTCAGTGACCTGGTAAGTTATGCTAGCTGGCAGCAGGGCCTTGTGCTTTGACTCCTGGTAGGGTCACCCGTGCCAAACAGGTCAAAGGGTAGAGGCCAGACTAAGAGTGGTCCACCGGTCCTCCAGGTTCAGGAGTCCAGCTCAGGGATAAGCTACTCAAAAAACAATTGTTATAAAAACAGCTATGAAGGTTCATTCGATATCTGTGTGTGACGGCATTCCCGAGTTTGCATGACAAACGGTAGTGAACACAGAGTGGAAGCTGCTAGCACAATGAAGGAAGCCCTGAACACCACCAAGACCAAACTAAAACTGGTTTCTGGAATGTATGACTGGTTGTTCGTCCATCGTTGACGTCGATGAGGACCTCGACACCATTATGATGGTGTCGAGACTAGCGCGTGATTTGGATTTAAGTGAGGGAGAGTTGCGCAGCGTCAGCCTCACTCTCTCTTCCCAATTCCCATCTGGATCCAGTGGCAAGACAGAGTCTAGATGGCTGGAGATGGGACTGGGCGCAGTGGATGACCAGGACGTCTTCTGTGTCTTGTCCTGCTCTACACGTTCCACGACGCTTGCAGAGACTGCCTTCTTGACCGTTGGACCTTCCATTGGTCTCATCCGCTCAATCCGCCGGAGTCTGTCTTCACATGCTGGGATAGACAACTCTCTATCACACCAAGGGTTTGAGACCCGTCGGCTGCCCTCATCTGGTTTAGCCGGCTTGTCGAAACCGTTCCGCGGGTTGTGGCCGCTGTCGCATGCAAACAGCTACGGGGAGCCACAGGTGACAGCTGAGTGCCAGGTGGGGACCAAAGGTGGACTAACCGCCCTGAAAAGGACGTGACATGTTCCCCCACCAGAGGTGCTACCCCTCCCTGACACCCCATACAACCATATATAACACTGGCATGCCAGCATAAATAACTGCAGAAATCCATCATTACAGCCTACATAGTCTGGGCATCAGTGAAAACAGATGGACTGGGTCTGGCAGACTAAAGGCAGCAACTGGTGAAACAGTTTTACACTTGGAAGGGAAAGATGTCAGCATCATGATGGTGTGGCTGTCATTTTGAAAAAAGGCCTCAAGCAGAAACCAATCAGTAGGCTGGTGAGAGTCAGGCTGAAAGGGAAGCAAGTGAACATGGCTAATCCAGTGCTATGCTCCAACTAACCACAGCAACATTGAAGAAAAGGGCGCCTTCAATGAAGAGCTGCAATCAGAGGTAGAATTAACACCAGACCTTGACATAATAATCCTGGGAGATCAAAATGCGAAAGTGGGAAGTAACTCAGTTCATTGGGGCCATAGGCATACATGAACGTGGAACGATGAACAATGGTGGAATTCTGTGCCATGAACAATCTGATCCAAGAAGGGACCATCTTTCCACACTGAAATCTACAAATTGACATGGTGCTCATCCAATGGATGCGACAAGAACCAGATTGACTATTTGATGATCAATGATACGTGGAGATGATCCTTGCAGGATGTAAAGGTGAAGAAAGGAGCAGATACAGGAAGTATCCACCTGTTGTAGCTGGGATGAAACTCAAGCCGAGAGGCACTGGAACCACAGCACATGTACGGAGACAATTTAATGTTGAGAAGCTCAAGGACACCTGTGTGAGACCTGCATTCACCGTTCAGCTTAAGAACAGAGTCCAGGCCTTGCAATACCTTGATGTGGATGTGTCAGTAGACAAGATTGCCAGTGTGGAAACCGATTGCCTCAGTCTTCAAGAAGAGCAGTGAGGCTTGTCTAGGATACAGAGCTGGAAAGAAGGAAAAAAATGGAAACATGGACAGCAATACAAGAAAGATGGAAAATTATCAAGGAAGTGCTAGATGGAAAACCAACTGGAATTAAAGTGAAACTTGAACTAGCATACACTGAAGCTAACATGAAAGTGAAGGGATTTGTAACAAAGGAAAAGAGTCTACGTGGAAGACCTTGCAGAGGCCAAAGCAGCAGGGAAATACATACAAGATTTTAAAACTGGTATGCGGAAAGTTCCAGGCCACATCCAGTGGTCCCGTGAAAGATGGGAACAGTCTGTTTCAATCATTGAAAAAAAACAGCAAGAAGCACGATACAGTATTTCAAAGAATTACCAAATGGAGCACAGCAGATGAAGAACTGGATATACACGAGGCTGCAGAGGACCTCAACATCACAGAAGCACCCAACAGGTTGTTGCTGCAATTCAATCATTAAAGCTCCCGTATATAATTTGAACACCAAACGTTCAAAGCTGAACCAGAAGTTGCAGTATTCATCCTACAACCACTGTTTACTCTAATCTGGGAACGGAGACCAGCACCCAGGAACCGGACAAAGGGAGTTATTGTTAGGATCCCAAAGAAAGGAGCGCTAAGTGATCGCAACAACTGGTGAGGCATCACACTTTTGTCAGTGCCCAGCATTATTCTCGCCAAGGTCATTGCCCAATGGATTAGATGCTGTGATATGTGATTGAGGAAAGAGCAAGCTGGGTTCAGGAAGAATGAAGGCTGAACTGACCAGAGCTTCACCCTGTAACATCATAGAACAGTATAGGGTGGCAGAGACAACTGTATGTGAATTTCATGGATGTTGAAAAGGCTTTCGATAGCATCCACAGGGAGTGCTGCTTGTGAATTCCCAGGTCACATAGGATCCTTTCCAAAATTGTCCATCTTTTGTCCACATTTTCTATGCTAATTTTACCTGCAGTTGGGGACCGCAATTTGAGCTTTGAAGTCAAGACAGGAGTCAGGCAAGGATCTGGGATGTTGGTGATGTTTCATAACCCACTCAATGAACAACAAGCAGGGAGACATTAGCTGGACTCTGTTCTCTACTTTAGAAGAGCTCGGTTGTGCGGATGACCTTGTATTACTATCACATACTTACCAGCACAAGCAAGAGAAAGCTCAGCTCCTGCAACTTTGGTGGATAGGTTAGACTTGGAGTCAGCCAGAGAAAGACCGAGAGCGTGACCTCAATGCAAGTCTCCAAGTCATCCTCCTCCTGTCATATGGTGTCGACTTACTCTGCTGATGCAGATTCACCTAGCTGAGCAGCATCCTTCAGCAGATGGTGGGGCCAAGGATGACATCCAGTGCAGACTGAAAGCTGGAAACATCTTCAGATCAATGAGCAACATATGGGGATCAACCGAGTACAGCGTCCACACCAAGGTGAAGCTGTACTAGAGAGGTGTTCTGTCAACACTTGTACAGGTCAGAATGCTGGCATATGACAGAACGACTTTGCCAAGCTGTTGCTATTCCATACCAAAAACCTCCAGAAGATCCTCTAAATTCTGGCCAAGGTCTCCAACCATGCCCTACACCTTCAGTGTCATCAAGGGGACATGGCCACAACTATGAGGAAATGCAGCAGATTGATTGGGCATGTGATGAGAAGACAGGCCAACTTCATCAAGACAGCACTCAACTGGAACCCTGAAGGGTAGAAGAAACCTGGGAGACCAAAGACAACTTGGCATTGTACTGCAGAGGCAGAAATGAGGACCCTGAGCGACACCCGTGGCACAACAGAGATGGAGGACCTTCATTGCAGCCCTAAACACCAGCGGCGTAATGGGCAGTAATTAAACAATTATGTAAATTGTCACTACAAAATAATGCTTAATTTTCTGCTTGCCTAGAAGATTAATAGCTTCTGACATCAATAGAAACCAAGAACCACAGGTAATTAATTTTCTTCACTGCAATACAGAAGGGACATCATGAAAGGAGCACACTGTTACAAATGCCAAAGTTTATGAATCCTTTTGATGAGATTAAAGAATCTTTCAAAAAATGTTTGAGGAATTGTTAAAAATTAATTTTTATAAAAAACATACACTATGGATTGAATTCAGAACACTGATATAAGTCATGGAAAATCTGATATTTCAAAACTGACCGTTTTCATAAAGTACTGCCACAGCCATAAAACATTCAGGCATATCCTGAAACAAATTTGATTGGCAATTTTCTATTATCAATATTGCACTCACACATTAACAAAAAGAATTATAGCGTAGTGATCAAGAGAGAGTATTCAAAGACAATTTTGCTTTTCTAAAATATTCATCACAGCAGTGAGCAGATCAGTCATGGATCAAACCTTAGTTTTGTAACAGGGAAAGAGTCTCCAGCACTGTAGTGCAGACAATCAAAATGCAAACCAGGAGTACATCTTGGAACAGTTAAGCACGAGAACTCACGTGTCATTAAATACTGACTTCAAACAGTACATTTATACCAGAGAGAATCTTGAATGTGTCAATCCACTCACCAAGTTTGCTCACATAACCAATGAATTCCTGAACTACAGCCTGCAAAAGAAAACAGTTCAAAGAAAAGTGCCCAATTATGCAGTCCTAAATGCATATATGTGACAGGAAAGGAAGCTGAAAATATGCAGGTATCCCATTCCCAGCAACATTTTTAAAAGACACACAAATATTCTATTTAATAAAAATTAAATCATTAGTTTCTCTTCAGATTTAAACATCCTTGCTTGTTTGACAATAAATTCAGAGCTGCTGCCACTTTGTCAAAGAATCCCATTCTGATTTCAGTTAAATCATTCTTTTACTTACATCCCTTAACTACTCTAGTTTTATATATACTAAAAGAGCAAAAATCAGTTACAGATTTAAGATTCATAATTGCTTTATCATAAATTACCATCAGAGGAAACAGCTCCAAAGCTCCCACCTGCTATTGCATGGCAGCTATTGTCAAACCCAGAGATACCATCTCAATATTCAAAAGAGAACCTTAATTTCTACCTCCGGCAGACAACTTTCACCAACACACAAAAGCCATGGATGATGTGGCCATTTTTTGGACAAATGAAATTTCTAGCCAAGTCAAAGCCAACTGTTATCATCTGCCATAAAGATTCCCATTAAAGTGACATGCCTATTGACTAGACTGGCAGACTAAACTGTTGTATGGAAGTTGACCAGAAACAAAGCTATGATTATGCTAGAATATGAAAGAAAAATAAAAATTTATGGAAATCAGGCAGCATCTGCTGAATATATATTAATTCTGTTTTAGTCTCCACAGACACTGCTTGCCCCATTTCCAGAATTTTCTGCTTTTACATCACACAGAAGGTCTGGATTTCATTATTTATTATTTTTAAACTAGTCCTCCTTGTCCTGGACTCTTGATGGAAATAGATTTTCCCTCCTACTAAAAGAGTTCCTTTAATATCATGAAACCTTCAATAGAAAAAAAGCCTGAAGCTTTCAAATTTCACAGCAAGAAAGAGGCGAGAGTAAGTATTGGACAGCTCAAAAATGATACTGGAGAGGTAGTAATGGGGGGGGGGGCAAGGAAATGGTGGACTAACTGAATAATTATTTTGCATCGGTCTTCACTGTGGAAGACACTAGCAGTATGCCGGAAGTTAGAGTGTGCTGGGGGAAGAAGTGTGTGAAATTCCCATTACTCGAGAGAAGATTCTTGGGAAACAAAGATCTGAAGGTGGATAAATCACCTGGACCAAATGGTATACACCCCAGGATTCTGAAAGAGGTGGCTGAAGAGATAGAAGGCATCAGTAGTGACCTTTCAAGAATCAATTAATCCAGGCATGGTTCTGGAGGAGTGGAAAATTGCAAATGTCACTTCACTTTTTAAGAAGGGAAGAGGGAGAAGAAAGGACATTATAGGCAGGTTAGTCTAACCTCAGTTGTTGGAAAGATGTTGGAGTCGATTATCAAGGATAAGTTGTCAAGGTACTTTGAGCCATATGATAAAATAAACCAGAGTCAGCATGGTTTCCCTAATGGCAAAATCTTGCCTGACAAATCCGTTGGAATTCTTTGAAGAAATAACAAGTAGGATAGACAAAGGAGAATCAGTAGGTCTTGTGTACTTAGGTTTTCAGAAAGCCTTTGACAAGGGGCCACACATGAGGCTACTTAACAAGTTGAGACCATGGCATTACGGGAAAGATACCAGCTTGGATAGAACATTGGCTGATTGGCAGAAGTCCGTGTTGGGACCACTTCTTTTTACTTTATTTGTCAATGATTTGATGACAGAATTGATGGCTTTGTGGTCAAGTTTGTGGATGATACAAAGATAGGTAGGGGGACAAGTAGTTTTGAGGAAGTAGAGAGACTTGGATGAGGAGAATGGGCAAAGAAGTGGCAGATGGATTACAGTGTTGGGAAGTGTATGGTCATGCATGTTGGTGATAGAAAGTGAAAGTGTAGACTATTTTCTAAACGGAGAGAAAATACAAAAACTGAGGTGCAAAAAGGACTTGAGAATCCTTGTACACGATTCCCTAAAGGTTAATTTGCAGTTTGAGGCTGTGGTGAGAAAGGCAAATGCAACATTAGCATTCATTTCAGAGGACTAGAATACAAAAGCAAGATGTAATGTTGACACTTTATAAAGCACTGAGGACTTACATAGAGTGTTGTGAGCAGTTTTGGGCTCCTTATCCAAAGAAGGATGTGTTGACATTGGAGACTATTCATTCATAAAAATGATTCCTGGATTGAAAATCTCACCTAGAGCAAACAAACACTCCTCAGATGACCTCTCCTCACTGGTGTTCAGAAGAATGAGCGTGACCTCACTGAAATCTACCGAGTATTGAAAGGCCTCAACAGACTGGATATGAGAGGATGTTTCCTATGATGGCAGAGGGGTGTCCTTTTAGAACAGAGATGAGGAATTTCTTTAGCCAGAATGATGAACCTGAGGAATTTGTTGCCACAGGTGGCTGTGGTGGTCAAGTCTTTGGGTACATTTTAGGCAGATGCTGATAGATTCTTGTTTAGTCAGGGCATGAAGGGATACGGGGAGAAAAAAGGAAATTGGGACTGAGAGGGAAGATGGATCAGATGTGATGAAATGGTGGAGTAGACTCGATGGGCCAAATTGCCTATTCTGTTCCTATATCTTACGGACTTATTTAAGTGTAATCTCATTCTAATTTCATTCTTGGAGTTACAGCATCAGTCTAAGTGTCTTATAAAGCATTTTCCAAAGAGTACAAAATGCAATAAATGATTGTACCTTGTGCATGATCCCAATTTTGGCAGAATATTTGATTACAGTTAGAAATAATGCTAATCAGCAATTTGCAAACCAAAATTCTGCAAAAATCTTAGATAACAATCACAAGTGAGAACAATGGCCACTATCACTCTTCTACAGTTCCTTTGCAGCTTGCTTTTCTGTAGTATTGATCCCATAGAATATGAAAATACCACAGGAAAAACAAACAAGTGCAGAAAAATGGAGATTGAAAGGTTGAAGAATGGGAATTTGAAGACATTTATTTTAAAGGTGGAAATTACAAAGAAGCAACTCAAAAGGATATACCAATTATTAGAAAATTAAAGGGTTATTAAATACAAGGCTTTTAGACTAGAATACTTGAGATGCAACTACAAAACATAATCCAGATCAATTGCTATTGTGTATTGACCTGTCAGCAGCAATAACCTAAATAACATCCAAGCAGGGATTCAAGTCATTTGTATACATCTCACATTTGAAACTGATGCAAAGCATCTTTATCTTCCCAGTGCGAGTTTTCTGCTTTTTCATGAATGCTAGAAAATGGAATACTAATGGAAAGAATATAAAAGGGTACGCTTTTTGTGCTAGTAAAAGTAAAATGTTAATGAGATTTAATTTACCTGCCGCTCTCCAGCTAATTTGTAGTCTCCTCTCTCAATATCCATCAGCATTTGGTTATACAACTTCCCAATGTAATTGTATGTGCTAAAGGAAAATGTCACATTAGAATTAGAAACACTGAAAAGTTTAAGGTTTTAAATTTTGTTAATTATTCAATAAACAACATTTTAAAAACCTGTGTAGGCTTTGTTTCCTTAGTGGTTTTCTACTAAAGAATTTATTAAGTTTCCCGAAATCTTAAACCCAAATGCTAATAATGAAAAACAACAAAAAGTAATAGCTCATAACCAAAGGCACCACCTTCGAGGGACTAAATAAATGAAATTTTATTTCCTCCTCAAAAAAATAACCAAGTGAAAGCCGGATACACAGGCAACAATTGCAGGTTTTACTTCAGCAAGTACTTCAAATGGAAATTGGCAATATTTTTATGAGAAGAAAAAGCATTTCAGGATACATATTGTATACATTTCTGACATTAAATGTGCCTTTGAAACCTTTTGAAATTTACTGGTTTATGAATAATGCTGTGATACATTTAAGGGTACAATGTGACACAGTGACATAACCTGTGGTCATCAGGAAATATTGGTAACATAACACAAAAACATACATACACTTCCTCAGTTATTGTTGGTTTGCATGTATTTGAGAGAGGTGAGGGAGGAGACTGTGCGAGAGTAAATGGGGGAGAAAAAGCTGTTTTGTACTCTTCTGCAACTTGAACTAAATGAAGTAGATCTGCCAGTTGAGGAAAGCCATTTTAAAATATTCCTATCTTTTCATTTTAAACAATTAGCCTATAAAATGAAATATTTTATTCACATTTAAAAGCAAAAATGTTTACAAAATGTTTCATTTTAAACAGCAATTTTAGAAATGATTTTTAATGTCTCCAAAGTATTGCTTTGGAGGTTTTATTTAGTTCTGCTCAACTTTAAGGGTGTGACAATCAAGTTGTAGTCAGTAATTTTCCTTTCAAAATTTCATTTAATGGATTGTGAACATCCTAACCATCTCAGGACACTCTCCTTCAACCCAAAGAGCCATCAGAACATTTAGGAACTTAACACTAAGAAACTCTTGCTTGTTTTTGCAAACTGCCACTGGGAGAATTACCCAAACTAAGTTGATACTTGATTGTCAGTGGGCAGTAAGAGACCCAACCACAGAAACATAAACAAAAAAAAAGTAACCATTACTTATGACAATAACCAATTTTAAAACTGCCATAGAAAAGGATCATGTTCTATACGTTGTTTAAAAAATGTGCTTTTACCAATGAACAGTAATCACAGCCTCAGTACTAAACTAACAAATCTAGTTATGTTAATCTTTACAATGTTTTGATTTTGTTTGTAAAGAGCATTCATGTTTACAGGGAAGCTACTGTAGAGAGGGAGTGTAGTTAAATCAACATAATTAAAGTGAGCTCCCAACAAACAAATGAGTAGCACAAGCTAAAAACATGACAGTCTTCCCCGGTAGTTCAAGATGTAGTCAATGCAAGCAGGATTTGCCGGTCGCAAGTCCTGCCCCCAAAAGGGCAAATAAAAGGAACCCCAAGGCTATAAAAATGTAAAAAGGGCAATTAGTGATAAAAGGACAAAAAGTGGAGATTAAAAGTACCAACAGCTAAACAACCTCAATAAATTCCTTGTTCTGCAACATATTAGAAGCAATGTTCCCTACCTCGAACACAATCTCGCATTACCTCACCAACCAAATTACCGCAGTGTAACATCACTAGCACTACATTACCTTAAAGATTCAAAATGGATTACTCATCTTATGAAAGACAACATTTATTCCTTCCTTCAAGAAGAGGCACATAAACAGGTGTACAGATCCAGATATTGGGATGAAAGAGGACATGCTAAAATATATTAAAGGCATAACACACCAAATGCATAATGACTTGTGGCTTGTGGATGCAGGTGGGATGCAATAGCTAAAAATAATGGCACAATTCCCAGAACCTCACAACAAAAAGTGAACTTACCAAGTCACCAAAAACTAATGCCCTATTGATGATTGTAATCAAGCAACTTCATTATTATCACTTTGAAAATATTCATACAAATTTGATGAAAATCAAAGGTTACCTGCCAACAGCGCCAGTTGCTCCCAATACTATTGCAGACAAGAGTATCTGGAGAACAAAACTTCTGGTTATATAAAAAAATTTTAAACTATCAAAGGTTTCCAAATTGCTAGAAGGGAATGGAGAAACGTCAAACCTATTACACTTGTATATCTGACCTGATTTATAGGACTAAAGGTCCTATATAAAAGTTAACACTAAAAAGCTTGCTCACTCTCGTTCTGCACAATGATTAAAGAGATTTGATGAAGACTCAAGGCAAGTTATTTCATCTTGCAAATACATTTAGAAATAAAAACATTAAGGAAAGAAATAAGCAAGGAAGCACAGAAGCATAGTGATTAACGGAACGCTTGACAGTGAAGGTTCAATTCCCACTGCTGCCAGTAAGGAGCTTGGGACTGCATAGGGCTCCTCCGGTTTCCTCCTGCAATCCAAAGACACACTGGTTGGTAGGTTAATTTGTCATTGTAAGTTGTCCCATGATTTGGCTAGGGTTAAATCAGGGGATGCTGGGCCTTTTCCACATTGTATCTCAATAAATAAAAAAAGTAAATAAATTTAGAAAACACAAATTTACTCATAATTGGCTATGTTTTCCTTTACCAAAGCATTAAAACACAGACTATTGTTAAATCTAGGGTTTAATTAATGTCCTGTACTAATTTGTTATTTCACTAGTCCTTGAGTGACTAAATTTTAAAACTGTGCAGAAATCAAAAAAATACCCAAGGAATGAGATGTTCAAAAAACCGCTAACAAATGAAGGACAGACACATTTACTTAAAGTGTACAACTCAAGGAGAGCTGTAGCAAACTGGAATGGTTCTCCTCTTCCTCCTGGTATGGTCGAGTACTTACGACTTGGATTTGCTCAGGCAAAGAGAATGCCTTTTCCTATCTGCTGGGGTTCACCTTCCATTGTCTTTTAAACCAACGATGCTAATCTGATGGAAAGCTCTTGAATGCACTTTCAATAAATAAAGTAATATTACTGTGCTGGGTTGAGCATCAAGCTAGCAACTGTGCCGCCAAATAAATAAATAAATAAACAGACAAAAATACTAAAGGAACTGAAAGATTGCCACCCGAAGTGCCACAAGGTGCAGAAGGGAACAACACTATCAACATTTAAAGAAACTCTTTGCAAGAAAAAAAATGCATCCTTCAAATTACAAGTTGACTTGAAGTATTCTTTGTGAAACATTGATTTGGCATTTATTTTTTTCTCTGAATTTTTATTAAAAGTTTCAAAGTACATTTTATTATCAAAAAATGTACAAGTAACACTCTCTTGAGATTTGTTTGCTTCCAAGCAGCCACAAAGCAGGGAACCTGAAACCTGTAATAACCCAGTTTAAAATAAACAATATCCCATGTGCAGAGAAAAGGGGAAAAAAATCATGTAAACAATAGAAGCGAGGAACAACATTCTGAACCAAAATGAGTCCTTAGATCCAAACACAGGAGTAATCGAGAGTAGGCCCAAAGCCTCGATATCAGTTCATCATATTAGCAGGTACAGCTAACAGCAGCCGGGGCAGTCTTCATAGCCTCAGTGCCATGGAGTGAGGAGTAAACATCATGGGAGAGCGAGCAAGATTGGCCCTCACTTCCGATCCTGACACCCTGTCTTTCCAGTCCATCTGGGCCAATGCTTAAATGGGCCAAACAACATATTGTACCTCGCACTACGACCTGAGCACTATTGCAGCAAAAGGCTCTGGGCCTAGACCACACCGCCTAGCAACTTGCTCCAGGCACAGATTTCTCCACCCGGTCCGAAGCTGCTCTTGATTTCTCCAAACAACAGGAATTCTGCAGATGCTGGAAATTCAAGCAACATACATCAAAGTTGCTGGTGAACGCAGCAGGCCAAGCAGCATCTAAAGGAAGAGGCGCAGTCGACGTTTCAGGCCGAGACCCTTCGTCAGGACTAACTGAAGGAAGAGTGAGTAAGGGATTTGAAAGCTGGAGGGGGAGGGGGAGATGCAAAATGATAGGAGAAGACAGGAGGGGGAGGGATAGAGCCGAGAGCTGGACAGGTGATAGGCAAAAGGGGATACAAGAGGAGCACCAGGCCATTGTCACCCACACCATCACCGACTTTATCCGCTCAGGGGATCTCCCATCCACTGCTACCAACCTTATAGTTCCGACACCCCGCACTTCCCGTTTCTACCTCCTACCCAAGATCCACAAACCTGCCTGTCCTGGCCGACCTATTGTCTCAGCTTGCTCCTGCCCCACCGAACTCGTTTCTGCATACCTCGACACTGTTTTATCACCCCTTGTTCAATCCCTTCCAACCTATGTTCGTGACACTTCTCACGCTCTTAAACTTTTCGATGATTTTAAGTTCCCTGGCCCCCACCGCTTTATTTTCACCATGGATGTCCAGTCCTTATATACTTCCATCCCCCATCAGGAAGGTCTCAAAGCTCTACGCTTCTTTTTGGATTCCAGACCTAATCAGTTCCCCTCTACCACCACTCTGCTCCGTCTAGCGGAATTAGTCCTTACTCTTAATAATTTCTCCTTTTGCTCCTCCCATTTCCTCCAAACTAAAGGTGTAGCTATGGGCACCAGTATGGATCCTAGCTATGCCTGCCTTTTTGTTGGGTTTGTGGAACAATCTATGTTTCGTGCCTATTCTGGTATCTGTCCCCCACTTTTCCTTCGCTATATCGACGACTGCATTGGCGCTGCTTCCTGCACGCATGCAGAACTCGTTGACTTTATTAACTTTGCCTCCAACTTTCACCCTGCCCTCAAGTTTACCTGGTCTATTTCCGACACCTCCCTCCCCTTTCTAGATCTTTCTGTCTCTGTCTCTGGAGACAGCTTATCCACTGATATCTACTATAAGCCTACTGACTCTCACAGCTATCTGGACTATTCCTCTTCTCACCCTGTCTCTTGCAAAAACGCCATCCCCTTCTCGCAATTCCTCCGTCTCCGCCACATCTGCTCTCAGGATGAGGCTTTTCATTCTAGGACGAGGGAGATGTCTTCATTTTTTAAAGAAAGGGGCTTCCCTTCCTCCACTATCAACTCTGCTCTTAAACGCATCTCCTCCATTTCACGTACATCTGCTCTCACTCCATCCTCCCACCACCCCACTAGGAATAGGGTTCCCCTGGTCCTCACCTACCACCCCACCAGCCTCCGGGTCCAACATACTATTCTCCGTAACTTCCGCCACCTCCAACGGGATCCCACCACTAAGCACATCTTTCCCTCCCCCCGTCTCTCTGCATTCCGCAGGGATCGCTCCCTACACAACTCCCTTGTCCATTCGTCCCCCCCATCCCTCCCCACTGATCTCCCTCCTGGCACTTATCCGTGTAAGCGGAACAAGTGCTACACATGCCCTTACACTTCCTCCCTTACCACCATTCAGGGCCCCAAACAGTCCTTCCAGGTGAGGCATCACTTCATCTGTGAGTCGACTGGGGTGATATACTGCGTCCGGTGCTCCCGATGTGGCCTTTTATATATTGGTGAGACCCGACGCAGACTGGGAGACCGCTTTGCTGAACATCTACGCTCTGTCCGCCAGAGAAAGCAGG
This sequence comes from Mobula hypostoma, assembly GCF_963921235.1. Lineage (NCBI taxonomy): Eukaryota > Metazoa > Chordata > Chondrichthyes > Myliobatiformes > Myliobatidae > Mobula > Mobula hypostoma. Next base: position 48,884,051 of record NC_086108.1, on the reverse strand, counting down.
ATCTCCCAGTGGCCACACATTTTAATTCCACATCCCATTCCCATTCTGACATGTCTATCCACGGCCTCCTCTACTGTAAAGATGAAGCCACACTCAGGTTGGAGGAACAACACCTTATATTCCGTCTGGGTAGCCTCCAACCTGATGGCATGAACATTGACTTCTCTAACTTCCGCTAGGCCCCACCTCCCCCTCGTACCCCAGCTGTTACTCATTTTTATGCACACATTCTTTCTCTCACTCTCCTTTTTCTCCCTCTGTCCCTCTGAATATACCTCTTGCCCATCCTCTGGGTCACCCCCCCCCCGTCTTTCTCCCTAGGCCTCCTGTCCCATGATCCTCTCGTATCCCCTTTTGCCTATCACCTGTCCAGCTCTCGGCTCTATCCCTCCCCCTCCTGTCTTCTCCTATCATTTTGCATCTCCCCCTCCCCCTCCAGCTTTCAAATCCCTTACTCACTCTTCCTTCAGTTAGTCCTGACGAAGGGTCTCGGCCTGAAACGTCAACTGCGCCTCTTCCTATAGATACTGCTTGGCCTGCTGCGTTCACCAGCAACTTTGATGTATGTTGCTTGATTTCTCCAAGTTGGCTCAGTGCCCAGATCCAATCTTGCACCCAGGTCAGTTGTATGGGCATCAAAACTCAACAGCCTCAGCTTCTCTCCAAATGACTCACACCATCTGCGTTTATTCTGCACCGTATCAGCATGGTTCATCCTTTGCCTTCGCTTGCCTCTTCATTGTTTGCAGAGAGAATTCAATCACAATTTACTTTAGAAAAGGCGTTATTAGTAATGTTTAGTCAAATTTCTTGCCTTTTGAACTGGCAGTGAGCTGTTGCACGTGCTCGGTAGCACCATCTTAAACCAGAAGGATATCTTAGGAAGGATATGGATGCCCCCTCTCCACCCCACCCTCCCAAAAACACTTCTCCGAATCAGAATTAGGTTTATTATCACCGGCATGCGTCGTGAAATTTGTTAACTTAGCAGCAGCAGTTCAATGCAATACACACTATAGAAGAAAAATAACAATAAAATAACTAAGTAAATCAATTACAGTATATATATTGTACATATATAGAATATAGAATGTATGGTGATATCCAGAAAGAAGGAGAATCCTATCTACAGGCTGAGAATAAATGGGGAAGACATAAAACAAGTACAGAACTTTTGCTACTTAGGAAGCTGGGTGACATCAGATGGCAGGTGCGACATGGACATCAAAAGAAGAATAGGGATGGCAAAAGACACCGTTACGAGAATGAAGAGTATACTGACCAATTCTAAACTAGGCATGACAACCTGCCTCAGGGTACTGAAATGTTACGTTTAACCAGTTATGTTATATGGCTCAGAATGTTGGACAATATCTAGTAACATGAGGAAACGAATTGTAGCAGCAGAAACGTGGTTTTTGAGGAGGATGCAAAGAATATCTAACGAGGATGTCATGAACAGAGCAAACACAAAAAGAGAAATGACGTATGTGATCATGAAAAGGCAATGCAATTTCATTGGACATGTGATTAGCAAAGAGGAGTTAGAATGCACGGTAATTATGGGAAAGATTGAAGGGAAGAAAGCAAGAGGAAGACAAAGACAAATGATGATGGAGACAGCAGCCAGAGAACTGGAAATGAATACCAATGAATTGATCCACTTGATCCGAAACAGGAGAGTGTGGGCCATGGCAGTCAAAACTCAAACTGGGCATGGCACCTGATGACGATGATGATAATGATATATATTGAATAGATTAAAAATAGTGAAAAAAACAAATAATATATTAAAAAAGTGAGGTAGTGTTCATGAGTTCAGTGTCCATTTAGCAATAGGACGGCAGAGGAGAAGAAGCCGTTACTGAATCGTTGTGTGCCTTCAGGCTCATTCTCTTTCTTTCCATTACACACAAATGCCATATTATTATTCCAATAAAAGACTAATGCAACATAAATGAAATGTAATTAATAATCAATTAAAACTTCCATACCTCATCCTTTCCAAACAGAAAGTCAAACTTATCCTTGTAATTGTTAACACACAGACCAAAATCCAACAAGTCACTGCTGGTGAACTTCAACCCCTGGAAGGTTGGAATCTTTCTTTCAATCCCATCTAGCAGATCCACAACATTGACTGCAAGGAAAAAAAGCTCTATTGGATTTTAATTACCATGACAGTTGTGAATTCCAGCTGTACAGTTCAATACTTACAAGATACTCCAGTCATTTCAGGAAGATGGTAATAATAGAAAGGAACACCAGGAGCAGATGATGCCACTTTCTTCAGATACTCCACCAAAACATCTGAAATAACAAATGTGTTTACCAGCTTTATTCCTGATGAGAACATTGTAAGCCATTGCATTTCACTGTAAAATGTTCTGTAATGTTAAAATATAATAATTTCTTTATTATTGGTAAATTCCCTATTGTTGCTCATGGTAAAATTACTGATAGAACTCCTTGCTGTGGCAAAAGACATGAGGAAAAAACAGAGTGGGAAATTTTGTAAAATTGGTTTAAAATTCACATCCATATTAAGTGCAAATGTTAGGGATGAAGTCGTTTCAGAAAGGCTGAAATTTTCAAGAATGCGGTTAATTGGTGTTTCTTAGAACAAAAAAAAGATCTTTCCCCTCAAGTTACGTGTGAGAAATCTACAGTTACTTGCAGAAAGTCATTTGGATAATTATTTTAATACCATTACTAGAAGTTTTCAGTGATATTAAAACAATGGCCAAGATAATTTCTTCAAAATTGGTTTTGAGCCACTCTTGAAAATTCAGTTCTGGCATTCCCAAAATGTTAAGATCTAAGCTCAAAGTACAATTATCCAAGTATGTATACTTTATACAACCTTGAGATTAGTCTCCTACAGGCAGCCACAAAACAAAGCAACCCAATAGAACCCATTAAAACAGAAGACCGTCAAACACTCAATGTGCAGAGAGAAAACAAAGCCATTGTGCAATCAATAAAAACAAGGAAATAGCATTCAGATGTGAAGCATCCAAAAACGAGTCCACAAACATTAAGGCAGGCACAAGTGCAGCAGACTCAGGAGCAGGCCACTGCCTCAGTTCAGCACAGAGCCGAGTAAATGCCGTGGAGAAGTAAGCTGAATCAGCCCATCTCTTGGGTGCAGCTCAGACACCCTGATCTTTTCAAACTGGTATTGGGAGAAAATTCCAGGTAATCCTCATCTAAAATTTCCATCTTTAGCTTCACTCCCATCTTCTCCAACCCCCTTTGCAAATCCATCTTGCAAATTCACCTGCTGATTTCCCAATCCAGTTTCCAATGAACCACTGACCACCCAACCTCCCTCTGTGGTCTGCATTTTAGCTGATTTCATCTCCTCAGGATCATAACCTTCATCATCTATCCTCAAAATCCTTCAGACTTCTGACTTTGCAAGCCCCTTTCCAAACCTCCCTTTCTTTTCCCTAAACATTTCAACACATGACTTTACAAATCCATGTACTTGAACTCCTCTTCAGAGTCCCTGTATTCAGGTTAATCTTGACCAATACAAAAATATCACTGACCAAAACTACCTTTGACACCCTTTGTCATTACAATGAATATAACCTACATTTCATTAGTATTCCTAATGCCTGCAACCTTTGACACAACTGCCAATACCACTCTCTCTCTCTCTCAATACCTGTACAACTCTAGTTGCATTTGACCACATTTGCCAGTTCCATTTTTACTCTCCTCAATTTGTAACCAGAGCTACTGCAAAAAGCTTCCCATCCTTTGTGAAAAGCCAACATTACAGTACCCAAGGATCCATCCTTAACCCTTTCATTTATACTGATCCTCATGAATTTCAGAGCATATATTTCCTGTTCTGTACTGAAGAAAGTCAATTCCAGTTCATTACCACTAATTTATCACCATTACTGTTCAATATAATGGAGAAGTTTCCCCTTGGTAAATATTGGGAAGATTAACATCAGCATCTTCTATCCCAGTTAGCAGATTGCTTCCCTTGCAACGGGCTCCACTCCTTGCTCAGCTTCTGCAATTGAACCACACCACACAGAATTAGAAACACAGAAAATAGAAAATAGGTGCGGGAGTAGGCCATTCGGCCCTTCGAGCCTGCACCGCCATTCAGTATGATCATGGCTGATCATCCAACTCAGAACCCCGCCCCAGCCTTCTCTCCATACCCCCTGACCCCCGTAGCCACAAGGGCCATATCTAACTCCCTCTTAAATATAGCCAATGAACTGGCCTCAACTGTTTCCTGTGGCAGAGAATTCCACAGATTCACCACTCTCTGTGTGAAGAAGTTTTTCCTCATCTCAGTCCCAAAAGGCTTCCCCTTTATCTTCAAACTGTGATCCCTCGTTCTGGACTTCCCCAACATCGGGAACAATCTTCCTGCATCTAGCCTGTCCAATCCCTTTAGGATTTTACACGTTTCAACAAGATTCCCCCCTCAATCTTCTAAATTCCAACGAGTATAAGCCTAGTCGATCCAGTCTCTCATCATATGAAAGTCCTGCCATCCCAGGAATCAATCTGGTGAACCTTCTTTGTACTCCCTCTATGGCAAGAATATCTTTCCTCAGATTAAGGGGCCAAAACTGCACACAATACTCCAGGTGTGGTCTCACCAAGGCCTTGTACAATTGCAGTAATACTTCCCTGCTCCTGTACTCGAATCCTCTTGCTATGAATGCCAGCATACCATTCGCTTTTTTCACCGCCTACTGTACCTGCATGCCCACTTTCAATGACTGGTTTATAATGACACGCAGGTCTCGTTGCACCTCCCCTTTTCCTAATTGGCCACCATTCAGATCATCTGTTTTCCTGTTTTTGCCACCAAAGTGGATAACTTCACATTTATCCACATTAAATTGGATCTGCCATGAGTTTGCCCATTCACCCAACCTATCCAAGTCACCCTGCATCCTCTTAGCATCCTCCTCACTGCTAACACTGCCACCCAGCTTCGTGTCATCCGCAAACTTGGAGATGCTGCATTTAATTCCCTCATCCAAGTCATTAATATATATTGTAAACAACTGGGGTCCCAGCACTGAGCCTTGCGGTACCCCACTAGTCACTGCCTGCCATTCTGAAAAGGTCCCGTTTATTCCCACTCTTTGCTTCCTGTCTGCCAACCAATTCCCTATTCACATCAATACCTTACCCCCAATACCATGTGCTTTAAGTTTGCACACTAATCTCCTGTGTGGGACCTTGTCAAAAGCCTTTTGAAAATCCAAATATACCACATCCACTGGTTCTCCCCTATCCACTCTACTCGTTACATCCTCAAAAAATTCTATGAGATTCGTCAGACATGATTTTCCTTTCACAAATCCATACTGACTTTGTCCGATGATTTCACCGCTTTCCAAATGTGCTGTTATCACATCTTTGATAACTGACTCTAGCATTTTTCCCACCACCGATGTTAGGCTAACCGGTCTATAATTCCTCAGTTTCTCTCTCCCTCCTTTTTTAAAAAGCGGGGTTACATTAGCCACCCTCCAATCCTCAGGAACTAATTCAGAATCTAAAGAGTTTTGAAAAATTATCACTAATGCATCCACTATTTCTTGGGCTACTTCCTTAAGCACTCTGGGATGCAGACCATCTGGCCCTGGGGATTTATCTGCCTTTAATCCCTTCAATTTACCTAACACCACTTCCCTACTAACATGTATTTCCCTCAGTTCCTCCATCTAACTGGACCCTCTGTCCCCTACTATTTCCGGAAGATTATTTATGTCCTCCTTAGTGAAGACAGAACCAAAGTAGTTATTCAATTGGTCTGCCATGTCCTTGTTCCCCATAATCAATTCACCTGTTTCTGTCTGTAGGGGACCTTAACCAATCTTTTCCTTTTTACATATCTATAAAAGCTTTTACAGTCAGTTTTTATGTTCCCTGCCAGTTTTCTCTCAAAATCTTTATTCCCTTTCCTAATTAAGCCCTTTGTCCTCCTCTGCTGGACTCTGAGTTTCTCCCAGTCCTCAGGTGAGCCACTTTTTCTGGCTAATTTGTATGCTTCTTCTTTGGAATTGATACTATCCCTAATTTCCCTTGTCAGCCACAGGTGCACTACCTTCCCTGATTTATTCTTTTGCCAAACTGGGATGAACAATTGTTGTAGTTCATCCATGCGATCTTTAAATGCTTGCCATTGCATATCCACCGTCAACCCTTTAAGTATCATTTGCCAGTCTATCTTAGCTAATTCTCATCTCATATCTTCAAAGTTACCCTTCTTTAAGTTCAGAACCTTTGTTTCTGAATTAACTATGTCACTCTCCATCTTAATGAAGAACTCCACCATATTATGGTCACTCTTACCCAAGGGGCCTCTCACGACAAGATTGCTAATTAACCCTTCCTCATTGCTCAATACCCAGACTAGAATAGCCTGCTCTCTAGTTGGTCCCTCGGCATGTTAGTTCAAAAAACCATCCCACATACATTCCAAGAAATCCTCTTCTTCAGCACCCTTACCAAGTTGGTTCACCCAATCTACATGTAGATTGAAGTCACCCATTATAACTGCTGTTCCTTTATTGCACGCATTTCTAATTTCCTGTTTAATACCATCTCCTACCTCACTACTACTGTTAGGTGGCCTGTACACAACTCCCACCAGCATTTTCTGCCCCTTATTGTTATGCAGCTCTACCCATATTGATCCCACATCCTCCTGGCTAATGTCCTTCCTTTCTATTGCGTTAATCTCCTCTCTAACCAGCAATGCTACCCCACCTCCTTTTCTTTCATGTCTATCCCTCCTGAATAGTGAATATCCCTGAATGTTGAGCTCCCATCCTTGGTCACCCTGGAGCCATCTCTCTGTGATCCCAACTATATCATATTCATTAATAACAATCTGCACTTTTAATTCATCCATCTTGTTACGAATGCTCCTTGCATTGACACAAAACGCCTTCAGGCTCGCTTTTACAACACTCCTAGCCCTTATACAATTATGTTGAAAAGTGGCCCTTTTTGATTTTTGCCCTGGATTTGCCAGCCTGCCACTTTTACTTTTCACCTTACTACTTTTTGCATCTACCCTCATTTTACACTCTTCTGTCTCTCTGCACTTGTTCCCATCCCCCTGTTGTGAACTAACCTCCTCTCTCCTAGTCTCTTTAATTTGATTCCCACCCCCCAACCATTCTAGTTTAAAGTCACCTCAGTAGCCCTCGCAAATCTCTTTAATAGTGTCCTATTACTCCTGATTCAGATCTCACATCCAAGTTATAAGACTGCCGATTTAAATCTAAATAAAATCACTCACATCCACTCTCAGCTCACCAACTGTCATCATTTTCCTTACTACTTTTGTTAACTCTTACCAGCCCACTGCGTTCCAGGCTGGCCTGACCAGTCCTCCGGGCAAACCAGAGTTTATTCAAAACACTTCTTCCTGCATGCTAACTTGCACCAAGCTATGTTCACCTAGCACCATTAAACTGATGACAAAAAAAACAGTAGAGTTTGTCCCAAGTTCCTTGTCATAATCAGGTTTAACAGTAGTAATTAAACTAATTCACTCGCATCCAGAAGCCTCAGCTAATAATGTGAAGATGTGTTCCAATACCACCACGCAACATGATAAACTCAAATCCTAAAATTATCTGGAAACAAAATAAGAGAACAAAATAGTAAAGGCAGCAAGCGGGAATATTCTGAGGGGTAAAGCAAAAAGCAAAGCAAGACAGCATGGGATATCAAATGAGAAATTATAACAGAAATTGGGAGAGAGCGTGAGGGCAAGCCACTGAATACAGGTCTCCCCGGATTAGCAAATATTGGCTAAATGGAAGGTTTCATTTAATCTGATTCTTCATACAGGATTTCAGTCACTACATGAAACGATAGAGAATCCATTTCACTTCTTGAGACAGTCAAATGATGCGATATCAACACTGAAACCCAGCAATTCCATTGAATAAGTACTCAGTAACAGTGATATAGCTGGATTCAATGAGCAATATTTACAAGACAGGTCTGCACTAATTGAATTGGACCAGCCCTGTCTGAATAAGCTTCCCACCTGCTGGATTATGCTGCCACCAGACAATGAGCTGCCACACCAAGAACAACAGGTGCAAGTACTTACCTGGGAATTGGTGTTTGCACATGGCAACCGTGTAGGGAGCAATTCCAATTGGGACTGCAGTGACTTTTCATTCTAATGAAGTGCCGGAGATCAACCAGTTGATGGTTGTGGGTCAAAGAACAGCAAACCACCTCCTCTTAGGCTGCCTCGGGAGCACTGGATACACCAATGAAGAGGCCGCATCGGGAGCATCAGATATCTGGTGGCTATTTCCCGCTGGTTAACCATTTCAAATCCAGCCCATTCTCACATATTGATTCATGGCCTCTTCTGCCACGATAATGCCACTCTCAGGTTGGAGAAGCAACACTTTTCTGTCTGGGTCACCCCCAACCTGATGGTATGAACATCAATTTCTACTACTTCCAGTAAGATCACCTCTCCCCCATCTTCCATTTCCACTCAGGCTCTCCTGTTATCTCTTCACCTGCCAATCACCTTCCCCAGTGCTCTTCCTGCTCTTTCTCCCATAGTCCACTTTCCTCTCCCACCAGATTCTTTCACCAGCCTTTTACACCCATCACCTCCCAGTTTCTTACTTCATCCCCCCCACCCCCAACCACATGACTTCACCTGTCACCCATCTTGCACACCTTCTCCTCTCCCTTTTTATTCTGGAATGTTCCCCCTTCCTTTCCAGTCCCAATTAAGGATCTCAGCCTGAAACCATGACCATTTATTCTTTCCCACAGATACTGCCTGACTTCTAGCATTTTGTGTGCTGCAGAAATAATTTCTCAACCTTATCTCACTGTATCATTGCCATCAAGCCAAGAGATTTACCCAGTTTCACAAGCATAATCAGTGCCAAGAGTAGCACCAGGTATATACAGAACTGTGATATTGTTTTTACCAAACTGATATGCAGAAAATGCAAAGTAAGCAGCACAGGAAACCGACCACTAATAGAACTTCTTAATCTCAAAATTAACAGCCGTTGTAGCCCAACATACAACTGAGTGATGGTGGACAAACACGGAAGAACAGCCCTTGTGCTCAATGATAGCAAGACCAGTAACCAAATACAATAAACACAGCTGAACCATCTGCAATCACCTTGAACCAGAAATGTCAAGAGTTGATCCACCTGTCTCCTCCCAGTAGCACTGAAGATGTCCAGTAGCCAACCAAATGAACTCAAAATTTGCCAGCAGAACTCCAAGAATTGCAAACTCCAATACCAAAACAGCCATGGTGACAAGTGTACAGGAAAAGCAGAAACTGCAAACTTCTCACCAAATCGATTACCACAGCTGGATGCCACAATATGGATGAAGATGACTCCTCCCCCCAACAGGAAAATCCTAATTTTAAGACAATTAAGTATTTTTCAACATAACGGAGTAAAAATTCTGGGACAATATATATTCATTCTTCAATATATATATATTCAAACTTCATTAAGTTTGCAATGGTTCATCACATCCCTCAAGTATTATCAGGAGAAAAGTTAAATGCTACCTCATCAGCAATTTCCATGTCCCATGAGAAGAATAAACACGCAATCACATGACACCAAAAAGGGTCGGCTGCTGGCCGTGATACTCAAAAGCCTTGATTCTCAAGAGCACCGAGGTGAAATGTTGGGGAATTCATTGAGTTCAGGTATGTGCAGCAGGAAAATTTTCCCTTTAGACAAGTAGGAGGTGGAAAGAAATGAAGAGGCTCATTTAATTACAAAACCAGATTCATATTCTTTACAGTTTTTCCCTCACTCCAAAAATAATGTGGATGCATTCAAATTATATGATTCAATTAGATTTTTACAAATAAAATATTTATAAAGTGCTATTTCAATTATATCATTGTGGGTCCATTGTGCAAAGAAACTAATTTTACATGGATCTACTTTATATTGTACAAGCTGCACAAGGTAGCTACATTTAATATTGCAATTGTGTGGAATAATAACAAATAAACAACCTGCACTTTGAGGCTTGAAAAAGAACGGCGAGATGACGGCTATCCCAGAAGCTCTGCACTTGGCAGCATGTTCTGCCTGAAACAACAAGAACAAAACAAACTGAGTTACTTCATTTCAACCCTTGTGTGTATGAACTTCAACCACAAAATTATACATTTTTAAGATTAAAAATGATACTTTTTTTGAGTACACAGATCCATAATAACAAAACATGGTTAGATAGAAGACATTTTCCCCAGAATAGAACCTCATTTTCTTAAGGCCAAATCTGCTTAAAGTTTCAAAGTGTAACAATTATAGTTTATTATTAACAATTCACTTATGCAGTTTATCAAATCTTGAGCAGTTATTGCACAAACTGGAAAGAATCACTTCACTTGCTCGAGTCTACTACATGAATAAAGATAAACAGTTGTTGATTTTTTTTTAAAAACCATGTCAATAATTCTACTCAGTAGAGGTTCCCCTGCCACCCGCAGGTAGAGCGTTCCTATGAAACAGTTCGTAAGCTGAAATGTTGTAAAGCAAAGTAGCAATTATCATTTATTTATATGGGAAAATTTTGTGAGCGTTCGCAGACCCAAAAATAACCTACCAAATCATGCCAAATAACACATAAAACCTAAAATAACAGTAACAAAGTAAAAGCAGGAATGTGATAAGTACACAGCCTATATAAAGTAGAAATACTTTTCCACAATCATTGCCGGCACTGTTCTCCGTAGCAAAAATCTCACGCAAGCGCCGTCGGCTGAAAATCTCACGCAAGCACTGTTGGCAAAAACATGGTGCAAGCGCTGTCCGGTAAGCTTTAAACTATGGAGCTGCCAAATCATACCAAATAACACGTAAAAATACACAGCCTATATAAAGTAGAAATAATGTATGTACAGTGTAGTATCACTAACCTGAATTGGGAAGACAGCGCAGAGCACACTGATGATGGTGTGTTAGACTGAGTCGTCACAGGTTGGGTGGTGCAGTGGCCCCCACCCTCCAGGCTGCCGACCGATACATTGCCGCGAAGCACGCAGGGGTCCAGCGGTAGCCGGAAGGTACACAGCACATCTTTAAGAAAAAAGCCGAAATAAACAAGCTAATTAATTAGGTGCCGCCCGACACATAATTAATTAGCTTGTTTATTTCAGCTTTTTTCTTAAAGATGTGCTGTGTGCCTCCCGGCTACCGCTGCATTCTCCGCGTATTGGTATGTCTCCGTGGCCCGGGGGTTGGGGTGGTGGGACACTGGGGTGTCATCTCATCGTCATCTGTTTCCATTAGAGCAGGCGGCTCATCTTCTCCTATGACTGCCCACCTCAATGTCGAAGGTCGAGGTTCGTCGTCTGCTGTGGCTGATGTGGAAGGCTTGGTTGACTGCTGAGCCTCGCACATTTTTCTATCATACAGCTCTTTGTAAGCACTCAAACCATCCTGCAAATATCCCCTAAACCTACGTATGCTTTCAAAATTAAAGTCGTACTTTATCATTGCAGCGAAAATCTCACGCAGTTGCTTTACGTTCATTTCGCTACTGCATTCGGTTTTGAATGTTATCCTTTCCTCTTCCAATTGCATCAGCTCTTCATCTATCAGTTCTTGGTCATGGGATGCCAAAACCTCTTCAACATCATCTTCATCAGCTTCCACAAGCCAAACTCACTTAGTCCTTACTTCGTTCACCACGATCAAAACGCTTGATTATGTCTAGTTTTATGCTAAGTATAACACCCTTACAAGCTCTTTCAGGCTTTTCCAATACCTCAGAACTCATCTTGCAAACGGCTGTTCACAGGCATGTGTTAAAGCAATGCCGTTCCGAATCCGGGGGAGAGCGGCTGCTCGGGGCGCACACTGCCTTTTATCACGTGCTGATTTTTTTCGTAACAGTGAAAACACCTTCTGTTAGCGAAAACAGGGTACTAATGTAGGCACGTGGAATTCTGCAGATACTGGAAATTCAAGCAACACATATCAAAGTTTCTGGTGAACGCAGCAGGCCAGGCAGCATCTCTAGGAAGACGTACAGTCGACTTTTCGGGCTGATGGGACAGGAGGCCCAGGGAGAAGGAAAAGGGGGAGGGAGGGGAAACCCAGAGGATGGGCAAGGGGTATAGTCAGAGGCACAGAGGGAGAAAAAGGAGAGAGAGAGAAGGAATGTGTGTATATAAATAAATAACGGATGGGGTATGAGGGGGAGGTGGGGCATTAGCAGAATTTACAGAAGTCAATGTTCATGCCATCAGGTTGGAGGCTACCCAGACGGAATATAAGGTGTTGTTCCTCCCACCTGAGTGTGGCTTCATAGTTACAGTAGAGGAGGCCGTGGATAGACATATCAGAATGGGGTTGTGGATAGGCATATCAGAATCCTTTTTCTCCCTCTGTCCCTCTGACTATACCCCTTGCTCATCCTCTGGGTTTTCCCCCCCACCCCTTTTCCTTCTCCTTAGGCCTCCTGTCCCATGATCCTCTCATATCCCTTTTGCTAATCACCTGTCCAGCTCTTGGCTCCATCCCTCCCCCTCTCGTCTTCGCCTATCATTTTGGATCTCCCCCTCCCACTTTCAAATCTCTTACTAGCTCTTCCTTCAGTTAGTCCTGACGAAGGGTCTTGGCCCGAAACGTCGACTGTACCTCTTCCTAGAGATGCTGCCTGGTCCGCTGCGTTCACCAGCAACTTTGATGTGTGTTGCTTGTACTAATGTAGGTCTTTTGTAACAGTGAGGTTTCGTAAAGCGAACGTTCGAAAAGTGGGGGACACCTGTAATAGGGAGGTTTCTACATAATGCAAAAGGGAAGTGTTGCCCTATCAGGTTGTCACATAGTCACTCAAAAGATAATGAATTGAAGCTGGTCTGTATCCTAATGGCATGAATGTTTTCTAATTTAGGCAACTTTCCTGACCCTCCAGTCCTCCCATTACCCACCCACCTCCAGTTCTCCCAAAACCAGTCCACCTCTCGGTTCTAGTCACCCACAACCCATACGGTTTCCACACCAGCTTCTCCTGTTCACATCCTCCTCCCTCTCTTAACAGGCCCCCTCACCACCTTTTAGCCATCCACCTATAGTTCACGTTATAACCTGCTTAACCTGCATACCTCCTTTGTATTCCAATCACCTTCTCTCCAACCTTCACCCTCCTCTCCCCCACCCAATTTCCTCCATCTACCCCTTTTGCTTTCATCTCTGTCTACCCCCACCTACAACTGTCTCCCAACTCCACACTCCTAACCCCCCACCATGACACATCCTATCCATCATCTGTCACTTCTCCTCAGAACACCAATCACCTTGGTATCCTGTCTCACCATTCTTTTTCTTTATACTGACCATCTTCCTTCTCACTCCCAGTCCTGATGCAGGCTCTCGACCCAAAACACTGACAATTCCTTGCCACCTATCATCCCCACCCACCATCGGTACTGCCTGATCCACTGAGTTGCTCCAGATTGTTTGTTGCTCCCATTTCAACACAAAATGAAAGTGTTGACTCTGAGCTGTTTGTGTGGTATTCAGATGACCAAGTTATTAGGCGTTCTCCTTTGCACAAAGCCTTATCCGAAAGTTAAGTGAACATGCATGAGATTTTCAATTTTTTTTTTAAAACATTGGACTCTGACTAAAAATATAAAGCAGCTGACCTGATTGTTCGTAACATGACTTTTGGGAGCTTCTACATGGACATTATGGTCGCAGGAAGTGAATAGACAAGCAGTGACACACAAAATGTTTAAGGAACTTAGCAAGTCAGGCAACATCCATAGAGGAGAATAAACGGGCAATGTTTCAGACTGTCAGTCCTGATGAAGTGTCTCAGCCTGAAACATCGCCTGCTTATTCCACAGATGCTGCTCGACTCGCTCAGGTCATCCAGCATTTCGTGTGTTGCTCAAGATTTCCAGCATCTGTTTGAGGAAAACAGTCATAATGCTTCTAAAGTTCAATTTGGTACAATGCCCTTTCTAGTACATTACTGTGTATGACTATATAGCTGCAGATAAAGATATCAAAGTTCAATACTTTCAGAATCTTGAAGTTATGATAACATGATCATCATTCATCTAATGAAGCCAAAATAAACACCTGTTTTCACTGTGACAACTCTGCTGTTTCTGTTGCCATCACTAAAAACTATGATGCTTTAATAATGCGCAAGATTACCAAAGACATTACAATGCCCAATAGTGAAAAGGTGCTGCAACTTCAATAAAATATAAACTATTGGAACCACATCTTACTGCATTTTCACTGTCAACTTTCCTGACCAGAGGATTCTCCAGGGAGCGCTCATGGAGTGAAGTTGTCTTTGGCTTCGCTCCAATCCTGTTACTTTTTCTTTCAACTTATGATCTCCCTTACTTAACTAATTTTTGCCTAGACGATTTATTCTATACTACTGATCTTTCCTTGAACTGTAACTGTGAAATCTGAAGAAATGAGCAAAAAAATAAGTACAAGATCCAAAGTGCGTGAAACAAAAGATGGGAAGGATTCCGACGGGAACGGAGGAAAAAGGTGATCCTAAGCAAACGGAGCTATCTTATGAGATTATGAAGAAGCTTTTAGATGAAAAATTTGAAGAACAACATCAAAGTTTAACTGAGAAATTTGAACAACATCATAAAAGTTTTAAAGAAAAAGTCAATCACGGACTCTCTGAAATCGCTTGATTGTGAAGTTAAACAACATCGAAGTAAAATTATTGAATTAGATGCTGAATCTCAGAAGAGAGATTTAAAAATCGAGAAATTGGAGCAGAATTTATCTTTGACCACTAAACAACTGGAACATTTTAAATCCAAGATTATTGATCTTGAAAACTGATCTAGAAGACAGAACTTACGTATAATTGGTCTCCCTGAGGATGTCAAGGAAGGAGACCCTTCAATATTCTTTTCTCAATTTTTAAAGGATGTGTTTAGTTCTGTATTCCCCAATAATCCTCCATTGCTCGACCGCGCCCACCGCACATTGCATCCAAAACCGGTATCCTCTGAATCTAGACCGAGGCCAGTTATTCTCCGGTTCCATTACGTTAGCGTTAAAGAACATCTTATCCGTATTGCCCGCCAGCAAGGCATGATTAAATATTGACAACATCAATTCCGTTTGGTCGAGGACTACAGTCCCGAAGAAACAAAGGCACGGCTGGCTTTTAAACCTTTGACGTCGGAATGCTACCAAAAAAATCTCAGACCGGCTTAATTGTGTTCTGCATGTTTAAGAATTTCTCTTTCGGACTGATCTCATCGTGTCTTCCATTCCACAAGTGTGGCTCGAAGTTTTTTGGATGAGCACTACTCATCTGCTACGGATACCATGCTTTAATTAATGTTTTGCGCTCTCAGCATCGGCTCTGTTTTTCAGGTGCTTTTTTTTTTAAAAAGCCTTCGATTATTGTATGAAGAAAGTCTTTTATAAGTTCAAGATTTTCGTCTTTGGTTAGTAGTGTAGGTACTTTTCATAACTCAATTAAAGTTTATTTTCCCCGCAGATGATTTTACTTTTCTTTAATTCATTATTTTTTAATTATTTGATTTCAGACATTGTCATCAATGACTTGATGGTAAATTTTGACTGTATGGAGGAACATTTTCTTTATTTTTAGCTTTGTATAATTAAAATGGCGGTCTGTTTCCCTTTTCTCATAAGTTCCTTTGTTCTTTCTGTCTACGCCATTTTCTTAAGTTTCTTCTTCCCATAATTCCTCTTTTTTGAAGTGCCATTTCCAATTATTTATGTTTCTAATCGATTAATCATATGTATCGGCACTTATTTTTTTTTCTCGTTCATTTTAGAAATCATAATATGTAGATTATTATAGTACAGTTTAATTTTTTTTATTGGATTTCAGGGGGGTTCTTTTTAACATATATTTTTGGAGTTACCTTCTGGAGAAATGGGGTTAGATTTAGTATTAGTTCTTACTCTAGCCTTCTCTGGCTTAGCTTGGGGATTTCAGGGGTGGAGGGTGGGGGGGTTCTTTTTTTCTTTCTTATTAATTTTTTCTACTGGGCTGATTTAGTACCACAAAGATGTCTGCAGTGTCGTGATTTCCGGTTCCGCTCCCGCTCTTAATATTTATTCCTCTTCCGATCTCATGAGTTTACATTATGGTTAACTCTTTATATACCAAAGGGTTAACATTAAGTTATGGCTCACATTGTTAATTTTATCTCTTGGAATACAAATGGTTTAAACCATCCAATAAAACAAAAACAGATTTTTAAAGTATTCCAAAGACTAAATGCTCACGTTATTTTTGCACAAGAAACTCATGTGAGGAAAGAGGATAATCAAAGATTCTTTAGGTTTTGGAAAGAACAACAGTACCACTCGAACTCCCAAGGTAAAGTGAAAAGAGTTTCAATTTTTATAGATCCCTCAATAACATTTACTCATCAAGGTATGATTTCAGATCATAGTGGTAGATTTTTGTTAATTACTGGGTTACTTTTTAATTTAAAAAAGTTGCTATGGTTAACGTTTATGCTCCAAATGTGAATTATCCTGAATTTTTTAAGCACTTATTCACTTCCTTCCCTAACTTAAACGAAGATATGTTGATAATGGAGGGTGATTTTAATTGCTGTTTAAATCCCATGATGGATAGATCCATATCTAGTCCGGCTTTACCAAATAAGGTGGCTACTCTTATTAACTCTTTTATGATTGACTCTGGAATTTCAGAAATTTGGAGATTTCGACACCTTAAGGATAAAGAGTTTTCATTCTTCTCACATGTTTATCATTCTTATTCTTGAATTGACTACTTTTTTATTGACTCTCATTTAATTTCATCTGTAATTGATTGCAATTATGACATTATTGCCATTTCAGATCATATAACCATATAACAATTGCAGCACAGAAACAGGCCATCTCCGCCCTTCTAGTCCGTGCCGAACTCTTACCCTATCCTAGTCTCACCGACCTGCACTCAGCCCATAACCCTCCATTCCTTTCCTGTCCATATATCTATCCAATTTAACTTTAAACGACAACATCAAACCTGCCTCATCCACTTCTGCTGGAAGCACATTCCACACAGCTACCACTCTCTGAGTAAAGATGTTCCCCCTCATGTTACCCCTAAACTTTTGTCCTCTAACTCTCAACCCATGTCCTCTTGTTTGAATCTTACCCACTCTCAATGGGAAAAGTCTAACCACGTCAACTCTATCAATCCCCCTCATAATTTTAAACACCTCTATCAAGTCCCCCCTCAACCTTCTACGCTCCAAAGAATAAAGACCTAACTTGTTCAACATTTCTCTGTAACTTAGGAGGTGAAACTCAGGCAACATTTTAGTAAACCTCCTCTGTACTCTTTCAATTTTATTGACATCTTTCCTATAATTCCGTGACCAGAACTGTACACAATACTCCAGATTTGGCCTTACCAATGCCTTATACAAATTCAACATTACATTCCATCTCCTATACTCAATGCTCTGATTAATAAAGGCCAGCAAACCAAAAGCATTCCTCACTACCCTATTCACATGAGATTCCATCTTCAGGGAACTATGCACCATTATTCCTAGATCACTCTGTTATACAGCATTCTTTAATGCCCTACCATTTACCATGTATGTCCTATTTTGATTAGTTCTACCAAAATGTAGCATCTCACGTTTTTCTGCATTAAACTCCATCTGCCATCTTTCAGCCCACTCTTCTAACTGTCCTAAATCTGTCTGCAAGTTTTGAAAACCTACCTTATCATCCACAACACCAGCTATCTTAGTACCATCTGCATACTTACTAATCCAATTTACCACCCCATCACCCAGATCATTAATATATATTACAAACAACATTGGACCCAGTGCGCTGGGTCATGCTCCAATGAAACTTTCTATCAAGTTAATGGATACTTCTTCTACTATTAGACAATGGCAATTTAATTCTAATTTGCTTCAAGACCCAGATTTTGTTAAATTTATGAAAGAACAGATTGATCTCTTTTTTCCCCCCAACTAGTATTACGGAAGAAATTTCCAACAGGACAGCATGGGATGCTTTTACAGCTTATATCTGTGGACAGATTATTTCTTATTCCGTTGGTTTGAAAAAAAATATTGAGAATGAAATACTTCTGTTGGTTGACAAAATTAAAGAAATTGATAAGAAATATTCTATTGCTCCTCGTAAGGAGCTTTATAAACAGAGAGTCGAACTTCAAATGAAACACAGTTTATTATTAACATCCTCGATTGAAAATTAATTAATGAAAAGTAGAAGTGAATTTTACATTCATAGTGATAAATCGGGTAAATTATTAGCTAACCAATTGAAAATTACTAATTAAGCATCAAATTATCAAGATCCGTACACATGATGATACTTTGACAGTTGATCATGATGAGATAAACAAAACTTTTCAAGGTTTTTATACCTCTTTATACCATTCTGATTTTCCTCATGATTCTAACATCATGCATGACTTTTTAAGGAAATTGAACTTTCTGAAATTATCACCCAAAGAATGTTTAACATTAGAAACTCTTATTACAGATGAAAAAATAACAGCTGTTATTTCTTCAATGAATTCTGGCAAAGCACCTGGTCCTGATGGTTTTACAGTGGAATTTTTAAAGCCTTTTTCCCCCATTCCCCTCCTTGGTTGTCTAGAATATTTAAAGAAGCAATCAGATTAGGTAAATTACCACAATCATTTTATGGAGCTTCTATTTCTTTAATTCTTAAAAATAAAGATCCTACTGATTGTGCATCATACAGACCGATATCTATTTTGAATGTAGATTCAAAAATTTTTTCTAAAATATTAGCAACTAGGTTAGAAAAGGTACTACCTCAAATTATCTCTGTGGACCAAACAGGATGTATTAAAAACCATTATTCATCTTTTAATATCAGGAGGTTAATGAATATTGTTTATACTCCTTCACTTAGCACTCCGGAATGTATTATTTCATTAGATGCTGAGAAAGCTTTCCACAGAGTTGAATGGCCATATTTATTTAGTGTGTTTGAGAAAGTTAATTTTAGTCCGATATTTATATCTTGGATTAAATTAATATATCATACCCCTGTAGCTTCGGTTGGTACTAATAATCAAAGATCTCCCTTTTTCGTTTATCTCAGAGTACTAGGCAGGGATGCCCTCTTAGTCCATTATTATTTGATATCGTCCTTGAACCTTTAGCAATTAACATACGAGACTCACCTAACATCTTTGGTATTACCCGTGGAAATGAAATACATAAATTATCATTATATGCAGATGATTTGTTATTATATAGCTCTAATCCTGGGAAATCGATTCCCGTTATTTTATCTTTGCTGGCTCAATTTAGTAACTTTTCTGGTTATAAATTGAACCTTAAAAAGAGTGAACTATTTCCCCTAAATTTGCAGGTTCCTATTTATGGATGTTCACCATTCAAATTGGTTACTGATTCTTTTACGTATTTAGGAGTTTAAAAAAAAATCACAAAAAAGCATAAAGATTTATTCAAAGCTAATTTTTTTTATCTTTAATTGATCAGATTAAACTTTTGTTTACTAAGTGGTCACCAATGTCTCTGTCATTGATCGGTAGGAACAATGCTATCAAGATTATTATTTTGCCTAAATTTTTTTTAATATGCATTTTAAAAGGTGCCAATTTTTATTCCAAAATCCTTTTTTGATAATGTTGATTCCAAAATTTCCTCATATATATGGCAGAATAAAAATCCTAGGTTAGGTAAAAGACATTTACAGAAATCTAAAAAGGAGGGGGGTTTAGCTCTGCCAAATTTTAGATTTTACTATTGGGCAATTAACTTTTGATATTTAAAATTTTGGTTATGGGACTTGGATGTAATTTCAAGTCCACATTGGGTAAATCTTGAATGTAATTCTTTACAAGGGTTTTCGTTGGGTTCTATTTTAGGGACTTTGCTTCCCTTTACTCTTTCTAAATTGTATAAACAAATGGATAACCCAATAGTTAAACATACTTTACGTATATGGTTTCAATTTCAAAATTTTTTTTGAGTTGAATCAATTTATTTTAGCAAGTCCTATTACATCTAATTTCTTTTTTCAACCCTCTATTATGGATCAAGCATATCTGGATTGGAAAATTAAAGGCATAGTTCAATTTAGTGATTTATTTTTGGATAATTGTTTTATGTCCTTTGAACAATTAACTAATAAATATAATCTGCCTAGATCTCACTTTTTTTTTTAGATATTTACAGGTTAGAAATTTTTAAAATACTGTTTCTCCTAACTTTCCGAATTGATATTCAATGGATATTTTGGAAAAAAGTTTAGATTTAAATCTTTTTCAGAAACATGTTATAGCAATTATTTATAATACAATTATGAAATTATGTCCTGATGTATCTAATAAAATTAAGACTGATTGGGAAAGAGAACTTAAGATTATTGTACCGACTGAAAAATGGGAAAAAATTCTTCAATTAGTTAATTAATCCTCTGTATGTGCTAAACATGTGTTGATACAGTTTAAAGTAGTGCATGGGACTCATATGTCTAAAGACAAATTATCTCGTTATTATTCTTATATAAATCCTATACAGGTGTCCCCTGCTTTTCGGACGTTCGCTTTACGAAACCTCACTGTTACGAAAGACCTATATTAGTTACCTGTTTTCGTTAACAGAAGGTGTTTTCACTAATACGAAAAAAAGGCAGCGCGCGGGGAAAAGCAGCGTGCGCCGCGAGCAGCCGCTCTCCCCCGGATTCGGAACTGCATTCTCGCTGGCATTGCTTAAACACGTGCCTGTGAGCAGCCGTTAGCAAGATGAGTTCTAAGGTATCAGAAAAGCCTGAAAGAGCTCGTAAGGGTGTTACACTTAGCGTAAAACTAGACATAATTCAACGTTTCGATCGTGGTGAATGAAGTAAGGACAAAGTGAGTTTGGCTTGTGGAAGCTGACGAAGATGATGTTGAAGAGGTTTTGGCATCTCATGACCAAGAACTGATAGATGAAGAGCTGATGCAATTGGAAGAGGAAAGGATAACAATCAAAACCCAATGCAGTAGCGAACGGACCAAAAGTGAAGTCGTCCAGGAACTGAACATGAGGCAACAGCGTGAGATTTTCGCTGCAGTGATAAAGTACCACTTTAATTTTGAAAGGGTACATCGGTTTAGGGCAAATTTGCAAGATGGTTTGAGTGCTTACAAAGAACTGTATGATAGAAAAATGCTCAAGGTTCAGCAGTCAAGCAAGCCTTCCACATCAGCCACAGCAGACGATGAACCTCGACCTTCGACATCGAGGCAGGCAGACATAGAAGATGACCTGCCTGCCCTGATGGAAACAGGTGACAAGATGACACCTCAGTGGCCCCCACCCTCCGGGCAGCAAACTGATACCGATCTGCGAAGCATGCAGGGGTACAGCGGTGGCCGGGACGCACCCGGCACATCTTTAAGAAACACGCCGAAACAAACAAGCTAATTAATTAGGTGCCACTCGGCACGTAAATGTCGGCTCAGATCAGAGGCAATTGCCGATTGCGACATTTATGTGCCAGGCGGCACCTAATTAATTAGCTTGTTTGTTTCAGCTTGTTTCTTAAAGATGTGCCGGGTGCGTCCCGGCCACCGCTGTACCCCTGCATGCTTCGCAGATCGGTATCAGTTTGCTGCCCGGAGGGTGGGGGCCACTGCACCACCCCAACCTTCGACGACTCAGCCTAACACATCATCAGTGTGCTCAGTGCTGTCTTCCAGATTCCTGTAAGTGATACTACACTGTACATACTTTATATAGGCTGTGTATTTTTATGTGTTATTTGCTATGGTTTGGCAGCTTCATAGCTTAAAGGTTACTGGAGAGCGCTTGCGCCGTGTTTCTGCTGAGAACACTTGCGTGAGATTTTCGCTACGGAGAACAGTCTGGCAATGATTGTGGAAAAGTATTTCTACTTTATGTAGGCTGTGTATTTATCATATCATTCCTGCTTTTAATATATGTTACTGTTATTTTAGGTTTTATGTGTTATTTGGCATGATTTGGTAGGTTATTTTTGGGTCTGCGAACGCTCACAAATTTTTCCCATATAAATAAATGGTAATTAATTCTTCGCTTTACGACATTCCGGCTTATGAACTGTTTCATAGGAACACTCTACCTTAGGATGGCGGGGGAAAGCTGTATGTGATAGATGTCACTCCGAGATAGCTTCTTTAACCCATACGTTTTGGTCATGTTCTTTGTTGAAAAAATATTGGAAAAATATTTTTGATATTATCTCAACTGTTTTGAATATTGATTTACAACCTCAGCCAATTACTGCCATTTTTGGGTTACCAATGATAGAATCAAGTCATTTAACTTCTTCAGTTCGTCGGATGATTGCATTTCTGACATTAATGGCTAGAAGATCCATTTTGCTGAATTGGAAAGAGATTAAACCTCCTACCACATTTCATTGGTTCTCACAAATTATGCTGTGTTTAAATTTGGAAAAAAAATTAGAAGTGTTCTTTATAATCCCTCTATTAAATTTGAAAAGACTTAGGAGGCCATTTATTCAACATTTTCATATGATGTAATTTGACCTTTTCTAAACTTATTCTATTTCTTTGTAATATTTGTTGAGAGGAACGGAGTCATGACACTAATGGTTCCTTTTTTTTTTAAATGATGTGACATAACAGCCCATGTCTTTTTTCAGTTTAGTTGATTATCACTGTTTAGGTTAGTTTTTTTGGGGGGGGGAGGGCGTTATATTTTTATATTTTTTTCATGATTTTTTAAAAGATTTTTTTTGTTTTATATTGTTCATCTGCATCCTGTATGATTGGGAGTTTTAACATTTAAGTGTCAACTGGTCTTATATTTAACTATGTCAATTACAACGATGTATTCCCAATAACTTTGTATCAATACTATGCTATATTTATTATTATGAAACTAATAAAAAGATTGAAAAAGAAAGAACTTTCCTGACCAGCAGGATAAACATCAAGAAATTGAAATATTCAAAAGAAATCTAAAGGAAGGCCACAACAAAATTATGATTTTAGGAAATGGATATTATCACTCAATTGAAGATCCATTTAAAACTAAATTGTCAGAAATAACAAAAAACTGGAACCACTGAGAACATCTGTGGGGTGGGGGGGGGGGAAGAAAAAGCAGCATTCAAGTTTCAGGGTAAAGACTCCTCGCCTGAAGTCTAGTGAGTAAATAAGTTAAAATTTGGTTGGGGAAGGAATATACAATGGAAAATTCCTCATTATATATGGTCAGTATTGTTATAAATTACTCCAGCTTATCAAGCTACCTTGTTGATACTTTATTTCAAAGCTTTATATGCCTTTATTTTCTCTTCACCCACACTCACTAATCTTTTGACTGAATAGTTCCATAAACATTGAAATGCCCTCAGCAACGCTGCCCTCATCCAACAAAAATATTCCCATCTCTCCCTCACCACGTGCAAATCAAAACTAACTGGTCTTCATTTTTTAAAAAAAACACAAACACAAGGAAATCTGCAAATTCTGGAAATTCAAGCAACACACACAAAAAAAAATGCTGGTGAACACAGCAGGCCAGGCAGCATCTATAGGAAGAAGTACGGTCGGCGTTTCGGGCCTAGACCAGTCCTGACGAAGGGTCTCAGCCCGAAACGTTGACTGTACCTCTTCCTAGAGATGCTGCCTGGCCTGCTGCGTTCACCAGCATTTTTTGTGGTTTCATTTTCCCAGTTTGCATCAGGGTTGTACAGTCTGACCACAGATACCACCAGACCTGTTGAGTGTTACAACATTTCTGTTTTTACTTAGAATCTCCAGCAACTGCAGATACTGATTTTCATTTTCTGCTATTCACGTGCTGATTAAAAAAAACTTCGACCAAGATTGTCATAATTGCTTAATTATGTTCCAACGGGTATTACAACCTTTTAGAGAACTGTACTGACTTTACCAGTTAATTATTTCAATAAGGAGATTTATCGGCATTAATGGCACAAAGGCCTTCAGTGTTGCTAAATGTTTTGGTGTTAATACTGAAAAAATATACTGATGGCCAGCATCCAGTACATTCAACCCAGCCTCTGGGCTATATTCACTGGGTGGCACAAAGAACATGTTATATTCCATGCCTTAATGTTAACTGCACTGTGCAACGTTGAAACATTATCAGTGTGCCTGATTACATTGTTAAAGTTTCAAAAAATTATTTTAAACAGATCTGTAATGGGTAATGAATTGCAAGTTACAACTTGCTCAGGGTGGTTTATATTAAGTCTGCTTTAATTGACCAGCTGATAGTAAAGGTTGGATAGGTTAGGATTTTATTCACTAAAGAAGTGGAGAATGAGGAGAGATTTGATAGAGGTATACAAAAGTAGGAGGGGTAAAGATAGGGTAAATGAGGTCACGACTAGCTGCTATTTGATATGTCGAGGATGCAGCCAAAGACATTAGCTTGCCTTTGGAGTTCAATGTGTTGTGGGAGACAGAGGATCTAAGGCTGTGTGCCCAGAGACCCGAGATCTTTGGGCACAGAGCTCGGAAAAAGCAACGCAACGGACTTTTAACATCGTAAACCAGCGAGTTGTTTGCTGTCTCCCCCCTCGCTGTGAAACGGGACACCTCTTTCTCCCTTATTAGGGAGGGAGAGCCTGTGGTATGCTGAATACTGGATGAAAAGTACTCTTTGGGGTAATGCATGTCTGCATCTCTGCTGCATGCTTGAATGCTCGGTGGTGGGTGCTAATGCTTTTTTTTTAAATAATGCTGGGGGGGAGGATCATTGTTTTGCTGCTGCTTACAGGTGGGAGGGGGAGCTGGGAAGCAGTTTGGGGTTCTAACATTTACCTATGATTCCTTCTTTGGGGGCACTCCTGTTTTCACGGATGGTTATGAAGAAAAAGCATTTGAAGATGTAAATTGTATACATTTCTAACATTAAGTGTACCTTTGAAACCTTGAGACAAGAACTAGAGGTCACAGGTTAAGGGTGAAAGGAGAAATATTTAAGGAAAACCCAAGGGGAACTCTATTTCTCAGAGTGGATATGGATGGATCCGATTTTAACTTTTGAGAAGTTTAGTGAAGTACATGGACAGGTGTGGTATGGAGGGCTGGCGTTCAGGTGTGGGTTGATTGCACTAGGCAGAATAAGTTTGGCACTGCCAAAATGGGCCAAAGGGCCTGATTATGTGCTGTTGCACTTTATGACTATGAATAAAGGTATAGATTTTCTAAATGAAGTGCAGGGTTCCCTGAAGGGAAATTTGCAAGCTGGGCCAGTAATAAGGAAGGCAAATGTAATGTTAGCACTTATTTCCACAGAACTAGAATACAAACATCAGAAGTTGTAATGCTGAGACTTTATGTAGTGTGAGTTAATTAAGTCTGTTCTGCCAATTGACCATGGCTGATTTATCCTTGCACCCCCATCTTTCTGCTGTCTCCCTGTAACCTTTGACACTCTTCACTCAATGACTTGGCCTCCACAGCCATATACGTCAATGAATTCCACAGATTCACCACCCAAGAAATGTCTGCTCATCTCTGTTCTAAGGGATGTCCTTCTAGTCTGAGGCCATACCCTCCAGCTCTAGATTCTCACACTGCTGGAAACATCCTCTCCAAATCTACTCCACCTTGGCCATTAAATATTTGGGAGGTTTCAATGAGATCCACCTCCTCCCATCCCCACCCTCATTCTTCTAACCTCCAGCAAGTACAGGCCCAGAGAAGTCAAACGCTCATGTTAACACTTCCATCCCTGTAACCTCTGGCATATCCTTTCTTAGATGCGAGGCACAAAACTGTTCACTATTACCACCTTAGAAGAACAAGTTATCCTGAAACCCAAGGCATTATTGATTATGAATAGACTGAAAATTGGGGGGGAAACTGCTAATACAGGAAATAAAGCAGAAAATGCTGAAATAATTAGCAGATCAGGCAGCACCTGTGGAAAAAGAAGCTGAGTTAAAGTTTCAGGTTAAAGTACATCCTTTAGAATTGGGAAAACAATAAAAAACAAATACAAATTAGTTTCACATTGCAGAGATGAGGTGAAACAGATGGGACAGAGAAGAGTTCCCAACTGTCTTATATACATATGACTGAAAATAATTAATGCTCACCGACCAGACCTTGAGCTTCCATTTCAGGGGCGTATCTACGGAAAATAGTGCCTATGGCAAGCACTGAAACTGCACCCCTGTCCAAGCATCCGACACCCATCTTCTAGATAACTTTAACCATAATATCAGCTCAAAAATACAAGCTCGTTAATCTTTTAATTAACAAATTATGGCACTACATGAAAATTATAGCTGCACCTTCCTTGCTTTCACTGATGCAAATTGGTCTATGATGTGATCAAAGTCAGTTTTTTCCAGTTTCTTCTCTTTCTACACTCAGCAGAGCAAGATCACAGAGTCTGCCTTGACCCATGGAGGCTCTCAAATATGAAAGTATTAGTTTTAACTTGCTGAATGATCTCTCACAGCTGGCAATGGAAACTGCGACGGTTAGCATTATCTGAATAGCAATGCGAAGATTGGGGAAGAAATCATCTTCACACTGAACAATAAATTCAAGAAGCTCTTCAGGTCTTGATATTTTCATGTTGACCCACCTTGATAACAACATTCTGCAATCCAAAATTTCTTCATATAGCTGCTGTCCATCAACATCAGAACTGTACAATTCGCCCAAATTTCTGCACTTCTTTAGGTCATTACTGTCAGCACCGTAACACAGTCCCTCGACTGTGGAAGGAAACCAAACTTCAGTGTCGTGCAAACGAGTGAACCTTTTGTCCATTTCTCTGTGAAGACAGTTGTGTGCTCCCTTCATGACTCTTTCCATTTCCTCCTTAGCTTTTAACTCAGCGTCTTGAGTTCTCATCAGCCATTCGTTTCTTTCGTCTCTGACGTCTTTCAACTTCAATATTCCATTCTTGACAGAGACTAACTCCTTCTTTGAGTGGCTCACTGACCAACACTTCTCTTTCATCATAAAGATGATCTCAGAGGGCTTTCAAATCCAGGGCAGCATTGTGGAAGTTCGTGCCAGGATCCTGCAGCCTCTTTTGAATACGGTCAATATGAATGAGTACTTTGTTCCAAAATCCTAGCAAAATCAGAAAATCGTAACTCAACATGTGGTTGTACAGCTGCCTTGCGTCACTTCTTGTTTCACTGGTCTCGTTTTCATTGTCTATCATGTCCTGGAGAACTTGAACTATCTCTTCAAGGTACCTGCTCATGGTCTTCACTGCTTCTGTCCTTGCACTCCACCTGGTTTCGGACTCCGACTTAACAACCACAGGCACGGCGTTTCTGAGTTTTTCCCAGCGCTGTGTTGAACGAGAGAAAAACACAGAGAGCTTCGATGGTTCCAAAAAACGTGACCATCATTGTATCCTGCTTGGCTGCATGTACACCCATCAAGTTGAGTGAGTGATTGTCACAATTCACAAACACTGCCAGGTTGTTTTTCTCACTTATTGACAAACACCACTTCTGTGTCCAGCCATCACAGCAGCATTGTCATAGCACTGTGACCGACAATCTTGTAGCTCCATTTCGTCCTTCTCTAGCTGTCTTCAATCAAGATGTCTTCAATCAAGCTCCCAGCATCTTTCTGGCTTATCTGGATAAAACCAAGGAAGGACTTTCCAACACAGACTGTTTTCCTCTCAAAATCAACTTCTACGTACCTTACTACTTCTGACATCTGCTCACGGTGTGCCTGATCAGGAGTAGAGTTGAACATGAGACCATAGTACTTGGCTTTACAAATGCTTCTCAGTAAACTCTGGTGAACAGTGGATGCCATTATGTGGACGAATTCGTTCTGGACACCCAGTGAAAGACAAGATGTGGATCCAGGATGACTTTCCAAATGAGTGAGGTGTTCTTTTATGACAGGGTCAAAGATGGCCAGTAGTTTCAGTAAGCCAAGGGAATCTCCCACATTGGAGTCATCGTCTTGCTGAAGTGACTCCCTGTGTCCTCGCAAAGCCGGGTTTTGAGTCATAAGGAATTTTATGCAGTGAAGGATTCTCGTCAAGATATCACGCCACTTCTGCTTTTCCTTCTCAATCTGTGACTGAAATACTGCATCAATAACTCCCGTTTCCAGCTAAATTTCTTTCCATTTCTTTCCACTATGTGAAGCATTCCCGATGATTCTTGGCATTTGCATGAACACTAATCCTTTCAGGTGCTTTCCACTGGTTGAATCCACTTTCCTGCTCCAATCAGGATTGATGGTCTGACCGGGAATAGAGAAGACAACAGATACAAAACGCAGACTTTTTAAGAAGGGGAATAGACCAGCCATGAGCGAGTCACTTCCTCACCATGACCATTTCCCAATTTCCTCTTGAACCAAGTTTTGTTCATTGAGCAATTATTTGTTGGTAGGGAAGGCCCACCCCTCACTGTTCTGGGAATACTTCCAACCCAGCTTTATTATTTCTGTTCTCAATGCGTCAGGTAGAATTGCTTTTCCAGTACCCTTGTCGAACTTCAGAAGTCCAATGTCATGCTGTTCAATCACTTCTGGTTTGCCAGTTCGAGGCTCTTTGACACCATCCAGTTCACTAGGCTCAGTGTCGTCAGCTTCAATCTCGTCAGGTAAAATCTCATCAATAAACTCAACATCACCACCACCATCACCTTCCCCTCCTGTCATGTCCACGTTCTCTGTGGCAGCCTCACTCTTAATCCTGTCATACTCGGATTTATCTGACTTGACTTCCTCCTCGGCTTGTGACGCATTTGTACTTCATCCACCTTCGGATTCTAACAAACTTGTAGCAGGTGCAGGCGACTCCATGGAATGTGTCGAACTACTTGTTCCGGGGTTTTCAAAGAAGGGCATGAAGAATTTGCTCTTCTTGGCTTCCTCCACCTCCAACTTTCGTCTCTTCCGTCCTTCAGCTCCACTTTCCTTCTTCTTCGTGAAGAAACGTTTCATGGTCTTCTTACACAATGCTCTGAAATAAGGCCATCCTAGTGCTTCTCACCCATGATAATCAAAGACAGATCACACATCTGAAGAAAATTTTTTTTTTCCCACTATCTGAGGATGGCTTGTCTGACTTTAATAGAAATTGCTCAGTGGCGTCCAGGGAATGTGCCATACCTTAGATACACCACTGTTCCATTTCTTTTAGAAATTAAAACTATTTCCCATATCTTTGCACACGTCAGTCAATATAATGGCATAGATGCATTTAGCAATGGCAATTAAAGTACTCTTGATTTAATATCTTTCAGAAGACCAGAGTAAAACAAGTCTAAACAATGAGACCAAAAGTGTTTTCAGCACATGTAAAGTTCATTTTTAAATGTTCAAACTGTAATAGATTTGAAATGATGACCATTTATTTTGAGTGAGAAGCCTATTATACTGTTTCAGCAGGCCAACTTTAAGCCACCTGAAACAAAGGTGAAACTCCTCACTTTTTCCTCTCACGGTATTATCATTCAACATTCAGATTTGATCAAAGTATTATAATGCAATACAAAGTTGCTCACTACAGTAAAACCAGTCAGGTAGCAATTTATCTGAAGGCTACTTGTATTGTCTGGTTATAATATCATTATTTGCTCAGATTCTTAAGCAGCTTGCATAAGAGGTTTGATGTCCTCCTAATGACTTCCATAAAAAATACAGGCCTTAGAAGTGGTTGTTTGGATACAAGTTTTCCAGATTTTAGGCAAGGATAGAAGATAAAACAAGTCCCCTCAAAACAGTCACTTTAAAAGGAAAAGCAAACAAGCTAAAGAATACCATCTCAATCTAAAATGTTAACTAATAATTAAAACAATGCTGGAAACAGACATTTCAAATAAAATCTAAAAAGACAAAAGATTTATCCTCTTCTGCTGGGAATGGAAGATTAATATTTCAGCAATACTGTTTCAATTCTGATGAATCTTCTATGCATTTCAAAATTCTAATGTTTTCGTATCAGAAATTGTCAAAATTCATGTGTACTTTGCATCTCATTTTAAACCAGTTTTTTTTCCCTGCAAGTTGACTACAAACAAAATTTAAATGTACAACACCATTAAAAAACACTGGAAGATCTCTGAATTTATGAATGAAAATAAGCAGTCAATGTCTCAAGCTGAAATCCAGATTTGATGAAGGGTCTCAGCCTGAAACGTCAGCTGTTTATTTGCCTCCATAAATGCTGCCGAATCTGTTGAGATCCTCCAGTATTAAGTATGTTGTTCAAGATTTCCAGAATCTGCATAACCTCTAGTGCCTTCAAAATGTATACATAGCCATTTCATAAGTTATTGAAGCTCACCAATTCCTGAGATTCTTTTATACTCAAGGCACCAACGTGGATGATCACCTGATCTAACCTGCAGAGAAGGTGAGAAAGATAACATAATCAAGTTTAAAGTTCAAAAAGCAAGTGTCAACGTGACAAGTGGATGGAAAAACAGTGTTCAGGAATGAGAGATCAGCAACTGCAGTGTTCTATGGGCTTTTAGCACTACAGACTTATCAACAATTGAAATGGTAACAGCCTCCATGAATGATCAATGATAGATTCAAAAGGAGTTAAATGTAAACCATGTACAGAAATCAAACTAAAACTTGGCAACCACATCCTCGTCCTGAACAAGGGTAAGGGTCGTTGCCAAGTCCAGTATTTATTACTCAACCTCAAATTAATCCTGAAGATAAACTTTGTCACATGTACTGTACATCAAAGAAAATGCAGTGAAATATTTTGTTTGCACAATCATTTTACGAGCTGTCATGTTTCCAGCACCTACACAGTACGCCCAATTTGCCAATCCCACCGAATGAGAGGAATTTGGAGCACTCAGAGGAAACCGCAGTGGTTACAGGGAGAATAGCACCTTATAAACAGTGGCAGCAGTTTAACTTTGATCTTTTGATCACTGGTGCTGGTAAGTATTAAATTGCTATGCTATTATGCCTTGCAAGGTGGTTAAAGGGAAGAGAGAGTGAGGCTGACGCTGCACAACTCTCCCTCACTTAAATCCAAATCACGCGCTAGTCTCGACACCATCATTATGGTGTCGAGGTCCTCATCGACGTCAATGATGGACGAACGAACGGTTAAAGTGAACCACCTTATTAAACCACTGAAGCAGTTTTAGTGAAAAGCAGTTCATAGATTTCGATTTGATAATCATGAAGGAACGCTGATGTACTTCAATGACAGGAAGTATTTAATTTGAAGAAAACCTGCAGTCAATAATACTCACCTGAGGTTAATGCCTTTGTTATACTTAAACAGAACTAGTTTGCGAAGTCCCCTAGGTGAACAACAGCAATACATTTTACAGGCAGTAACACTTCAACAATGGAGGGAATAGGTGTTTATAGTGTAGATGAAGTGCCAATCATGCAGGCCGAATGTCAAGCTTCTTCAGAATTACTGGAGCTACATACATCAAGGTAAATTAACAGCAATCCAACACTCTCCTGATTTGTTGCAAGATACCCAGCATCTGACTTGTTCCGGTATTGATAAAGGTAGTACTGTTCTGTACTTGCTGCCTTTCTCATTCTTGATGAGAGAGGTTAAGTTTAGAAATGCTGTCAATATCTCTGTCTATATGAACTGAAAAATATTTTACAGATAGCAATCTAGAAATTTTAATTACCAGGGACTTTTGCAGGCAAACTTTTTTACCAATACACCTGTTGTCTACATTTTAGCTGCTTCATGTGCTCAGGAGTTGCGAATGGAATTGAAGATGATGCAATCATTTGTAAACATGCTCATTACTGACCTTACAATAGAATGCATTGATTAAACAGCTGAAAATGGTTGCTCCCCAAAAAAAACACTGAACCCGAGATTATTGATCCTCAACATCCATAACCATACTGCTTGATGAAAATTATCAAACAGCATTTTCCCCTCGACACCAATTCACTTCCATTTTCCCCTCAGACTCCATGCTCAACTATCAGATGATGGCTTGACATCCAGAGCTCATCTCTGTAATTTATACCTTGGATTCATTCTTGGACCAGGAACCTTAAAGTTAATCTTGTAATCTACATGCAAGGCAAAGGTATTCAAGTAATTGGCAAGTACAATTTAACATCACTGTTGATGACACATACTATTGCTCTGCTAAGGACTGAAAATAATTTAGCTGATGATTACTTGGATTTGGTTTGTCTGGCTTTTGTGAACAGGTAACACTGGACAATATTCAAGGTTTATACATGATACAGGTGCAGTTCATTCTGAAACAAATCTACAAATGGAAATGTTGTCCTGATACACAACTGTTTCTATTTCCACTGCGCTCAATCCTTTCTGACATCATGGGGAGTAATTGAAATTGGCTAAAGAATGACTTTTGTGATGGGGGGGGGGGAGGCATTTCAAGACAAAGCCAAAAATTACTCATTTACTTAGCATTTTCAGATGATCAGAATTGTAAACACTCATGCAAACAGAGTTAAAAAGTGGATGATGGGCCAAACATTAATGAGAATAAGCATGTCCTTGGAATCACCTCCTCTTGCTGGCTGATGAATAGTGAGACACAGCAGGGATGCAAGGGCTTATTCCAATTTATCTAGTCATTAAGCTCTATTATCTGTTGAGAATGCAGGGAGACCAATTCTGCAGCCTGAATGTCAAAGGCAAATTCTTTGAGTGTTGGGATGCCCTCCCAGGGGTGGTGGTAGAGGCAGATACATCAGACATTCAAGAAACCAAGACAAGCACATGAATGATAGAAAAATGGAGAGCTATGTAGCAGGGAACGTTAAGATTGATTTTAGACTAGGCTAAAAGTCAGCACAGCATCCTGGGCCAAAGGGATTGTACTGTTCTATATTCCGCGTTCTCCACTTCAACATATTTTTAGGCAATCCTATCGCTGGGCCCACTATGCCCTCTGAACTGAAGTTGATATTTCATTGTAGCAGTAATCTCAAGAATATGCCAGGACATAAAAGTTGTGGATACGAGTGGTGTACATTTCTGCTGATTTATGATCCTCAGAAACTCGTGAAAACTCAAGATTAGAGCTGCAGGTGTGTACCAAGTCTATCCGATTTAGTATAATTGTGTCATAACACAGTGGAGTGCCATTATCTTTTAACTCCAAAACAAATGTAATAAGAAAAATTACAATTACACATCTGCATAAATGCTAAAAGCGACCCTTTGAAAACTATCTACAGAGAAAAGACAAGAACTGTGGGGCACTACATTCTAAGGCATCTTCCCCCAATCCCAATGTGAGAGTCGGCCAAGGTCTTAGCTGCAAATAAGCAGTTATACAAGATCATAGAATGTTATTTTGAAATGTAATAAAATAAATAGAAAATATTTATTCATCGGACAAAGTTACCTGATAATTAGAATTCACAGGGCTTAGTGGGTGATAATTCATTGTTGAATTACAGTATCCCTGCATTTGAAAATTATTTCATATGCTCTTCAGCAGTTAAGGTCATCCAGATTGTGAAAGCCTCCATAAACTGAAATACTTATTTTTTTATATTAACATTTCATAGGAAAGAACACTATAGCTTTTTTTTATATAAATAAAATGTTGTGTAATTTAATATTCCAACTCATTAAATCAAAAAGATAAGGTCCTTTACTTCCCAAATAAATTCTAGTTGACCCAATGAACTGTAAGAATTATTTGTGCAGTCAAGTCATATTGACAAGATTCCTTTGCTGTCAACATGCAACCATCAAAACTCATGGAGCATACCTGATGTTCTTATGGCGAAGCCCAAGACTGGGATCTGCAGTACAATTTAAACAACAAGATTCTTAATCATTCTTAATAATCTAAATGAAAGTTGTATCTGTGACAAACCTATCAGAATTTTTTGAGGAAGTTACAAGTAGGCTAGACAAGGGAGATGCAGTGGATGTTGCAGTGAACAGAGCGGCGGACACCCCTGCTGAAATCTGGAGGAAAGCACACAGAGGATGCAGAGAGGGATCACAAAGGCGAGGAAAGAGGACCGGGTTGAGACAACAGAGACTTATGGAGAAGAGGAGTTCGGTGGGTAATGAAATGGACAAGTTGACAGCACTGGCCAGGAGTCGGAGAACATTTCCGGAGAGCAGAGTTGTGTGTTTTGCTGAAATGTGGCTGCACGAGGACATACCCGACCTAGACTTTTCCATGGAGGGCTTCCAGACCGTTCAGGCTGACCGGAAGTGCACTGAGAGCGATAGGCGTAAAGGAGTCGGGGGCTTGCTGTTCTGGTTAACAATGGATGGTGCAATCCTGGTCATATTACGATCGAGGAATGAGTTTGTAACCCGGATATTAAACGTTTTGCTGTTGGGCTCCAGCCATATTCCACTGAGATACCACACTGGGCTTCATGGGAGGTTGTTCCTGCCAGTGGCATTGAACTTTGCAGCTCATCCAGTGGAGGGTCAGACACCCTGAGCCAATAGGCTGGTCCTGGACTTATTTCCATCTGGCATAGTTTGCATATTGTTGTTTGATTCTTTGTGGTTTTTGTATTGCTATATTTATGCTCTATTCTTGGTTGGTACAGCTGTAATGAAACCCAATTTCCCTCGGGATCAATAAAGTATATCTATCTATCTATTTGGATTTTCAAAGGCCTTTGACAAGGTGCCACATATGAGGCTGCTTAACAAGATAAGAGCCCATGGAATTACAGGAAAGTTACATATGTGGATAGAGCGTTGGCTGATTGGCAGGAAACAGAGAGTGGGAATAAAGGGATCTTATTCTGGTTGGCTGCCAGTTACCAGTGGTGTTCCACAGGGGTCCGTGTTGGGGCCGCTTCCTTTCACTTTGTATACCAACGATTGGATTATGGAATAGATGGCTTTGTGGCTAAGTTTGCTGATGATACAAAGATAGGTGGAGGGGCCGGTAGTGCTGAGAAAACAGAGTCTGCAGAGAGACTTGGATAGATTGGGAGAATGGGTGAAGAAGTGGCAAATGAAATACAATGTTGGAAAGTGTATGATTATGCACTTTGGCAGAAGAAATAAACAGGCAGACTGTTACTTAAATGGGGACAGAATTCAAAGTTCTGAGATGCAACGGGACTTGGGAGTCCTCCTGCAGGATACCCTTACGGTTAACCTCCAGGTTGAGTCTGCGGTGAAGAATGCAAATGCAATGTTGGCATTCATTTCTAGAGGAATAGAGTATAGGAGCAGGGATGTGATGTTGAGGCTCTATAAGGCGCTGGTGAGACCTCACTTGGAGTACTGTGGGCAGTTTTGGTCTCCTTATTTAAGAAAGGATGTGCTGACATTGGAGAGGGTACAGAGAAGATTCACTAGAATGATTCCGGGAATGAGAGGGTTAACATATGAGGAACGTTTGTCCGTTCTTGGACTGTATTCCTTGGAGTTTAGAAGAATGAGGGGTGACCTCACAGAAACATTTCGAAAGTTGAAAGGCATGGACAGAGTGGATGTGGCAAAATTGTTTCCCATGGTGGGGGAGTCTAGTACAAGAGGGCATGACTTAAGGATTGAAGGGCACCCATTCAGAACAGAGATGTGAAGCAATTTTTTTAGCCAGAGTGTGGTGAATCTATGGAACTTGTTGCCACGGGCGGCAGTGGAGGCCAAGTCATTGGGTGTATTTAAGGCAGAGATTGATAGGTATCTGAGCAGCCAAGGCATCAAGGGTTATAGTGAGAAGGTGGGAGAGTGGGACTAAATGGGAGAATGGATCAGCTCATGATAAAATGGCGGGGCAGACTCGATGGGCCGAATGGCCGACATCTGCTCCTTTGTCTTATGGTCTTATGGAATTCAGCTCAAAATTTAAATTGTCAAAGGTAATGACTGAACACTTGACATGACCTTAGATACATTGGGCAAGAATGGAAAATAGCTGCCCTTCTTGCTTTTAAGCAACTTGTGTTGGGAAATGTGCATCATGAAGTTTAACTGTCGTACTCCTATCTCCATCTTTCATGAACATGGAGCATTTGAGGCAAAACAGTGGACAAGCATAGCTCATGACGATGTGCAACACACACAAAATGCTGGCTTCCTCGTGTTCGTGACAATGTGGCTGTGAAAAAAAAAATGCCTTCAACTGTATAAGGTCATGATGAATTATCTAAGAATGAGAAGCATCTATAACTACAGGTTTCCCCCGCCATCCGAAGGTAGAGCGTTCCTATGAAACGGTTTGTCAGCCGAAATGTCGTAAAGCGAAGAAGCAATTACCATTTATTTATATGGAAAAAATTTGTGAGCGTTCGCAGACCCAAAAATAACCTACCAAATCATGCCAAATAACACATAAAACCTAAAATAACAATAACATATAGTAAAAGCAGGAATGATATGATAAATACACAGCCTATATAAAGTAGAAATACTTTTCCACAATCATTATTGAACTATTCTCCGTAGCGAAAATCTCACGCAAGCGCTGCTGGCAAAAACACGGCGCAAGTGCTCTCCAGAAACCGTTAAGCTATGAAGCTGCCAAATCATACCAAATAACACATAAAAATACACAGCCTATATAAAGTAGAAATAATGTATGTACAGTGTAGTATCACTTACCGGAATCAGGAAAGCGCCGAGCACACTGATGATGGTGTGTTAGACTGAGTCATCGCAGGTTGGGTGGTGCAGTGGCCCCCACCCTCCAGCCCGCCGACAGATACCGAACCGCGAAGCATGCAGGGGTGCAGCGGTAGCTGGGAGGCATCCAGCACATCCTTAAGAAAAAAGCCAAAATAAACATGCTAATTAATTACGTGTCGGGCGGCACCTAATTAATTAGCATGTTTATTTCGGCTTTTTTCTTAAAGATGTGCTGTGTGCTTCCCAGCTACTGCTGCATTCTCCACGAATCGCAGGGTGGTGGGACACTGGGGTGTCATCTCATCGTCTGTTTCCATTAGAGCAGGCAGCTCATCTTCTCCTATGACTGCCTGCCTCGATGTCGAAGGTCGAGGTTCGTCATCTGCTGTGGCTGATGCGGAAGGCTTGGTTGACTGCTGAGCCTCGCACATTTTTCTATCATACAGTTCTTTATAAGG
Organism: Mobula hypostoma; assembly: GCF_963921235.1. Classification (NCBI taxonomy): domain Eukaryota; kingdom Metazoa; phylum Chordata; class Chondrichthyes; order Myliobatiformes; family Myliobatidae; genus Mobula; species Mobula hypostoma. Next base: position 48,846,965 of record NC_086108.1, on the reverse strand, counting down.
ACTCAAACCACCTGCAAATATCCCCTAACCCTATGTACCCTTTCAAAATTAAAGTCGTACTTTATCATCACAGCGAAAATCTCACGCAGTCACTTTCGGTCCGTTCATTACTACATTTGGTTTCGATTGTTATCCTTTCCTCTTCCAATTGCATCAGCTCTTCATCTATCAGTTCTTGGTCATGGGATGCCAAAACCTCTTCAACATCACCTTCGTCAGCTTCCACAAGCTGAACTCACTTAGTCCTTACTTCGTTCACCACAATCACAACGCTTAATTATGCCTAGTTTTACGCTAAGTGTAACACCCTTACGAGCTCTTTTAGGCTTTTCCGATACCTTAGAACTCATCCTGCTAATGGCTGCTCACAGGCATGTGTTTAAGCAATGCCGGCGAGAATGCAGTTCCGAATCTGGGGAGAGCGGCTGCTCGGGGTGCGTGCTGCCTTTTATCGTGCGCTGATTTTCCCCGTGCACTGATTTTTTTTCTTAACAATGAAAACATCTTCTGAAAGTGAAAACAGGGTACTAATGTAGATCTTTCGTAACAGTGAGGTTTCGTAAAGCGAACGTTCGAAAAGCAGGGAACACCTGTACTCACTTCCCCTTTCCTTGCTTAATCCATTCTTCAGCAACCAATTTTCTTTCTTCAACACTAAGTGACATGCCCTCCCCAGTTGTTCCATTCACTGGAAAGCAACAGAAAGAAAACATTGTGGCACAAGAAGTTCTTAAATAAATTCAATTCTGGAAATAATTGCAGTAGATAAAAATGTTACAATAGATAAAAAAATGTTTACAATTAGTACAAATACTTTATAGAGAACATTAAACACAGCAAATTTAGTTGAACATTTACTTGCATCCCAAATGAAGTTACCTCACCCAGGTACAAGGAGAGAAACTGCAAACAAAATGCAACTGCAGATACTGTACCACTGAGGTGGAAGAACCTACATTTTGATATATTTAAGAAAAAACAATATTTGCAGGATCTCAGCAGCATCTGTGGAAGTCAAGAGATGGTCACTGCTTTGGACTGAGACCCACATTAGGACAGGGTGCAGAGGGAATATGCCAGTATATAAAAGCGAGAAGGAGGGGTGAGAGGGAGGCTGATACACAATAGGTAGAACCAGATTAATGAGGTGGCAAGTAATTGGGGGGGGGAAAGAGGGAAGGGAATAAATCCGATTAACAAGGGGGAACAAAGGAAAGGAGAACCCATGTGGATTACTGGGAGAAAGGGATTATGGGTATTGATTACCTGAAATTGTAAAATTCAATATTCAACACAAGCAACATGCGTATTTTATGTACTCAACACAAGGTAGGAAGGAGGGTGTTTTTTCCCCTGATTAGCAGTCTAATCAGCAGTGTTCCACAAGGATCAATGATGGGATGTTGCAACTGTATATGCAGCAGTCACATTAAGAATTATATGCTTGTCCAGTCATCACAGTACAGAAAGGATATGGAGGCTTTGAAGATACTGTAGTGCCAAAGAGGTTCACCAGGATGTTGCATGGATTAGAGACTACTACCCACGAAGGAGTTTAAACAAAGCCAGATTGTTTTCTGTGGAGAGTAGAGGAGAGGGGTAAACTTAAAGGTACATAAACTCATGGGAGGCACATAGTGGTCAGAGTCTTTTTCCCAGGGTGGAATTGTCAAATACAGAAGAGCATAGATTTAAAATGGTGTGGGGGGGGTGGGGGGAGGAGAGATTAAAGGAGATGTACAAAGCAATGTTTGTTTAGTGTTTTTTTTAAAAAGCAAAAGGGGTAGGTGTGCCTTGGGCATCTTGTCAGGGGAGATGGTAGAAGCAGACACAATGAACATGAACAGGCGGGAAAAAGAAAAATAATATGGATCACATTCAGGAAGCCAAGTTTAGTTAGACTGGTATCATTCCTGCACAGACACAGTGGGTCAAATGTTCTGTTCCTACACTTATCAGTTCTACATCTTATGGTTTAGATCTTCATCTCAGTTCAATTTGATTCCTAAGTATGTATGTATGTATTTATTTATTTATTTAAACATCTTGTGCGCACGCGCATTCTCTCCACTAAACCACATGAAAGACTACACATCACTTAAAATATCATTATTATATTTGATCTATAATTATTCTTTGGATGGCCTTGCACCATCCTATTTCTTATATTATTCACTCATTAGACAGTCTGCAACGAAAGTATAGAAGCCAGGTTCTGAAGTGTTGATATTGACAATTTTGCACCAAACTAGTAACCTTGCTTAGGAGGAGAGTTTGAATACACTCATACAAATGATTCCAACTTCAGTGGTTGTACAAGTCGAAGTCCCTAACACACAATTATGACCCACGCACAAGTACTTCCTACCCAAAATCAGGATTGACAGATTTGGCTACCCAATCTATAGTTCAGCATCTTCATCCTTGTGATCTTCAAGCACACAATAAAAATGACATCCTAACTTCTAAAGACTGAGCAATGAAATATTTAACACATCAGATCTATTTTGATTTTTTTTAATTATATAATAAAATATAATATTTTGGGAGATGACAGCAGCAGAGGAGAGAGAAATTACAAAAGTAGTAAATTTGTACCTGGAGTTCCAGGATAAACTTACCAAAAATCTTTCTAACCCCTTGGATCTTTACCAGATAATCAACGTATTGACCAATGACAGAAAGATTTATTTCACTGCAAGACAAAAATAAATATACATTTTATTTCCGGAAAATAAATTTGCTGGGAGTTGAATTAATGAACAATATAGTTTGAATGATGGCCATCTTCTTACTTATCATTTGTCATGGGTGTAAAAGTTGCTGCTACCAAACCGCTAAGCCTGCTCTTGCACATTGCCATCTGAAGAGAAAGCACATTGATTTAACGTTCGGAAGTTCAAAACTCAACTGCTCAATACAACGTACGACTGAGGGCGCAGTTGCAAGGTGTGTCATGAGGATACCATAAACAAATTATAAGAACAGATGATGAAAGATATTAAAGAGGATGAAACAAGACAACCTGTGAAGATCGACCGGAATCAGACAACTCTGATGAATTCCCCCGGAGAATTCAATCGCAGCTCTCAAATTTGAACTTGAAACGAAGTGCGGAAGGCAGTTAATTAGATTAAAGACTATTTCTAATGGAGTTTTTTTTTATTAAGCCTCCGGTCATCAAAATCCTGCCAAGCCTGTTAAGTTGCATTAGTGCCAGTTACCGGGAAGTAAACAAACAACACAGAATATAAGTTTTGACTTGTTTCTTTGATACAACAATGCAACATGTTATATCGGGACTCGGTGTTCGTGACAAGCAGAATAGAAATAAGAGCAACAACACGCACACGGAGTGACGGAGCACTACCAAGGCAATATCACGGGATCCGGGCTCGCCGCAAAGACGTCCCGTGATCGAGCAGCTGGAAAGTGCAATGTAATCACTAGCCTAATCATCACCGAAACAAAGAACAGTCAACTCTGAAACGCCAATACTTGTAAACGGCGGGCTCCTAGCTTTTAGATACATCAGTAACTTGGAGGCAATGAACAGGAATGGATTTAAACACTTCCGATTCACTCTACACTGCCTTCCGCACATGCGCTACAATCCTCAAACACACCGAGATCCTCTTACCTCCAACACATGATCCTCCATTGTTAAAGTACCAAGCGCTCCGACCGCTGGATTATATACAGTACACCCCGCGCCGGCGCTCTATCGCCCTGTGGCCTCGGCCAAATTGTGTGTCAGCTGATCGGCTGGAAATCGAGTTCCCTCTCCGCAGGAGGTGGAGCTGTGGGTGTCAGCTGCCGAATGAGCCTTCCCCTACACAGTCCAGCACTGGAAAAGAAATCGCACTTTTGGATGGAGACAATAACTTATCAAATTCTCTGCTTTAGAGGGCTGAGCACATGCAATTTTGAATACATGCGCTATTGAAATTAATAGATAGAAAGACAGATACTTTATTGATCCCAAAGGAAATTAGTGTCACAGTAGCATTACAAGTGCACAAATATAAAAACATCAAAAGGGAAGTAAGAAGGGATAAAAAAAAAGTTACCTCAAATAGTCTGACAAGAGGGAGTCATCACTTCCACAGCTATAGGTTGACTAATTTTAGAGCCTATTGGCCGACGGGTAAAGATGACCTCTAAGCACTCTTTGGAGCATTGCAGTTGTCTCCACCTACTACAAAAAGTGCTCCTCTGTTCGGCCAAGGTGGCATCGAGAGAGTGAGAAACAATGTCCAGAATTGCCAGGATATTCCGTAGGGTCCTTTGTTCTATCACAGCCTCCAGTGTGTCCAGTTTGACTCCCATAACCGAACTAGCCTTTCTAATCAGTTTATTGAGCCTGTTGGCATCACCCTTGGTGATCCTATTGTCCCAGCACACCATCGCATAGAAGATTGTTCTGGCGACAACAGACTGGTAGAATATGTGAAGGAGAGGCCTGCATAATTCCAAAGGACCTCATTCCCCTCAGGAAGTAGAGGCAACACTGGCCCTTCTTGTACACAGCTTTTTTTGTTGGTGTTCCATCCAAGTCCGTCATCCAGGTGCATTCCCAGTACTTGTAGGTCCTCACCACATCCACATCCTCACCATCAACAGTAACAGGGAGCAGTGCAGGCTTATTCTTCTTAAAATCCATCACCATCTCCTTTGTCTTACTGATGTTGAGCTGCAGATTATCCAGCTTGCATCATTTGACAAAGTCCTCTACCAAGGCCCTGTATTCATCTTCCCATCCTCCCTTTATACACCTAGCTATTGCTGAGTCATCAGAGAATTTCCGTAGATGACATGACTCAGTATTGTATCTAAAGTCCGGGGTATACACGGTAAACAGGAAGGGAGCCAATACAATACCCTGTGGGGACCCAGTGCTGCTTATAGCCATGTCTGACACACAGTTCTGAAGCTGCACAAACTCTGCTTTGCCAGTCAGGTTGTCCATTATCCCGGATACAATGGAAGCGCCAACTTGCATTGAATGGAGCCTTTCCCCAGCAATGAGAGCTGTATGGTATTGAAGGCACTTGAGAAATCAAAAAACATGACCCTCACAGTGCTGTCCTGCTTATCCAAATGGGAGTAGGCTCTGTTCAGCAGGTAGATGACAACATCGTCGACTCCAATGTGTTCCTAGTAGGCAAACTGCAGGGAATCGAGGACTGACCTGACCAGGGGTCAGAGCTGAGCCAGGACCAGCCTCTCTAGGGATTTCGTGATGCATGATTCTTAGATGTTTTGACAATCAACTGGGAATTAGGGGTTTGTGCAAATTCCAAGGAACCTGGAAAAACTGGGCCTGGCATAATGGAAGGGGTCATGTGAATTACTTATGTGTGTTACGTTCTGAAGGATAATCACCCTTGTAGGCAATTACAGGAGAAAAAACATTTTTTGAATAGTAAGATAACTCAACACCTTTGAGCTTAATGACTAAAAGAATTCAATTTTGCTGCTGTTTGAGGTACAAATGGAAACCATTTTTCACTTTCCATACATGCTGGGTGTTGCTCGCACTTTCTGCTTTTTTTTTCAGATTTCCAGCATCTGAATTTTTTGATTTTCAAAATTGACATCAGGGGCATTTACAGGATTTAAAACTTGCAGGCTTTTGGAGGGGCATGCATATCCTTTGTGAATATTATGAGACTGATATATATATTAGATTGTTTGGCTTCTTTATTGACTCCAGCCAGACTTCTTTAAGCCAGCTCCTTACCCATATGCCTTAGTGACAGACTACATGATGATAAGTCAGTTAAGTTTTGTTGTGAACAGGATATTATATATTTGAGAAACTGAGCAGTCTGACACAGACTAAGTTACTATATTTCATCACCATGTTGGAAGCTATTTCAACCCATTGGGTCTATGCTGGTTCACAGAGCAATCCCTGTAACTAAGTCAACCTGCATTCCTATTAATGATTTCTTAAAGTTGTTATAGTGGGGGTGGGGAGGTAGTGGGGTAAGCCCCCACTACCTATTAAATGTTCCCAATGGCGTACATCTCGTATACCCTCTGACAACCAAGTCCAGCTCTTGGCCTTCATACATGACTTAACTACTAAGCCCGGTGAAACCATTTCTACCAACAGGAAAAGGGGCAAGGACGTGTTACTGGCGCCTCAAAACCAGTTGTTTCGGGCAGATGCAGCTCGTCAGCTGTAGTTGGCAGCTCTTCTAGGAGAAGGAAAACTGATCTCAAACTCCTGCTGCCTTACTGCTCTATCCGTTCATGGGGAAGGCTTTGAGTGGAAGCTCCAAGGAAAAACCCAGAGCAGGAATCCCTAAGGCAGTCCTACGTTGAGTTCAACACTGGCTGACAACCTCTGTGATGCTGCTGGTGCCAAACTGTATTGATCTCTGCTGTACTTTTAGATTTATCAGCTGTGTGGAGAGGAGGAGCCTGTTACATGGGCAACAGCTTGCTCTCCATATCCTACTGCCTTGGCTTGCGCATCACGTAGATGGCTAGGATGCAACATTCCTGGTTGACCTGGACCAGTGGAGGGCTCCTATTAACTGATGTACAAATGAAGGGTAAACTGCAGCAGCCAATGAACCCTATCAGCTCACACATCTTTGGGATTTGGGAGGAGGCAGAAGCTCACAGATCAAGTTGGTGGAGGTCGTAGGAAGAATGTGCAAACTTCACACAGAATTGAAACTGGGGTGCCAGAATTGTAAGACATCAGCTGTGATAGATCTCTTAGGAGGTAGGCAGATGCATATCTCCCTGATACAGTTAGAGGATGCACACCGCAAGATCAAAACCCCCATCCTCAATCCAAATAAGGACAGTTATAAAGGTATGATATTGGAGTTGTCTAAGTTGAAGTTGAAAACTAATCTAAGAACGTGGGTGGAGTGGAATCGTTCCGAGACTGCAAGGACCCAACATACTGAAACAAAGAAGTAATTCGGTGTCAGGAACCCGGTTTCTTAAAGCAGTTGATGAAGTGTGGTGCAAGTAGCAGAGCCACTTTTTCACTAAGGGAGACCGGGGTTGAATGCTGTCCTCAGTGAGGGGCTGCCTGCTCCACGTTCTCCCAGTGCTGGTGTGACTGAGGGAAGTGGGATCTCTTGAAAATGAGCCTGATGAATTAATAAAAAGAAACAAAATAAAAATGACAGATACATTAAATTAATTGTTTTCATTAGTCTCCACCAGGTAGGGCACTGCAAAATATCCCTAAGAGTAACAATGGGCCAACTTTAAATAACATGGTGCAACTTGTAAGAATCACATTCATAAGAGATAAGCTTTCAGATAAACTCACTAGGGTAAAGGCAAACAAATTGCTATGACTTAACGCTGTGCAAAGGATTTTAAACGAAATGGCTGCAGAGGCGGTGAGCTGATTGGTTGAAATATCTTGAAACCTGCTAAATTCCAGAAGGGACGAGAAGATTTTAAAACAGCCCTCGAACGGACGAGAAGATTTTAAAACAGCCCTCATTCAATTAGCACACATCAAAGTTGCTGGTGAACGCAGCAGGCCAGGCAGCATCTCTAGGAAGAGGTACAGTCGACGTTTTGGGCCGAGACCCTTCGTCAGGACTAACTGAAAGAAGAGCTAGTAAGAGATTTGAAAGTGGGAGGGGGAGGGGGAGATCCAAAATGATAGGAGAAGACAGGGGAGGGGGGGATGGAGCCAAGAGCTGCACAGTTGATTGGCAAAAGGGATATGAGAGGATCATGGGACAGGAGGACTAGGGAGAAAGAAAAGGGGGGGGAGAAGCCCAGAGGATGGGCAAGGGGTATAGTGAGAGGGACAGAGGGAGAAAAAGAACCTGTGTATATAAATAACGGATGGGGTAGGAGGGGGAGGTGGGGTATTAGCGGAAGTTTGAGAAGTCAATGTTCATACCATCAGGTTGGAGGCTACCCAGATGGAATATAAGGTGTTGTTCCTCCAACCTGAGTGTGGCTTCATCTTTACAGTAGAGGAGGCCGTCGATAGACATATCAGAATGGGAATGGGACGTGGAATTAAAATGTGTGGCCACTGGGAGATCCTGCTTTCTCTGGCGGACAGAGCATAGACCTTCAGTGAAATGATCACCCAGTCTGCGTCGGGTCTCGCCAATGTATAGAAGGCCACATCGGGAGCACCGGACGCAGCATATCACACCAGCCGACTCACAGGTGAAGTGTCGCCTCACCTGGAAGGACTGTCTGGGGCCCTGAACGGTGGTAAGGGAGGAAGTGTAAGGGCATGTGTAGTACTTGTTCCGCTTACAAGGATAAGTGCCAGGAGGGAGATCGGTGGGGGTGTACAGGAGCGAGATGTACCAGCTAGTTGAGTGGTGTCGCAGCAACAACCTTGGACTCAGTGTCAGTAAGTGCAAAGAGCTGATTGTGATTGAGGGTAAGATGAGGGAGCACGAACCAATCCTCATAGAGGGATCAGAAGTGGAGAGAGTGAGCAATTTTGAGTTCCTGGGTGTCAAGATCTCAGAGGATCTAACATGGTCCCAACATGTCAATGCAGCTATAAAGAAGGCAAGACAATGGCTCTATTTTATTAGGAGTTTGAAGAGATTTGGTTTGTCACCTAAAATGCTTAAAAACTTCTATAGATGTACCATGGAGAGCATTTTGACAGGCCACATCATTGTCTGGTATTGGGGGGCTACTGCACAAGACTGAAAGAAGCTACAGTAAGTTGTAAAATTAGTCAGCTCCATCTTTCAAAGATTCAAAAAACTTTATTGTCATTCTAACCATACATCAGCTCTGCAGGGCAGAATGAGGCAGCGTTTCCCAGGAGCAGTGCAATCATAACATAACAAACACAACACAAAATAACAAACATAACAATAAATAGTAAACCACAACAGCGACATGTTAGTTAAAATCAAGTTATAAATGTCCAGTGCAAGTTAAAAGTGTCCAAAGTAGAGTCAGGTAGAACAGCTATTTAGCAGTCTGACAGCCTGTGGGAGGAAGCTGTTTAGTAGCCTTGTGGTTTTAGTTTTGATGCTCCTGTAATGTTTGCCTGATGGCAGAAGAACAAATAGTTCATGGAGAGGGTGTGAGGGGACTGGCCTCCATAGTATCCAAGATATCTTCAAGGAGCAGTGCCTCAGAATGGCAACATCCATTGTTAAGGGCCCCCATCACACAGGGCATGCCCTCTTCTCATTGTTACCATCAGGAAGGAGGTACAGAAGCCTGAAGACACACATTTGGCGATTCAGGAACAGCTTCTTCCCCTCTGCTGTATGATTCCTAAATGGACATTGAACTCATGAACACTATCTCACTTTTTAAAAAATGTATACTATTTCTTTTTGCACTATTTTGAATGTATTTTTATATACATATATATTTACTGTAATTGATTTATTTCTATTTTATCATGTATTGCATTGTACTGCTGCTGCTAAGTTAACAAATTTGATGCTATATGCTGGTGATAATAAACTTGATTCTGATTCTGATTTAAGTACCTCTCGGGTCCCTGCAGTTTCTGCACTAGCCTTCCATAAGGTCCAAGGGAACACCTTGTAAGACCCTGGAGATTTATTCACCCTAATTTGCCTCAAGATAGAAAACACCTCTATGACCTCGCTGCTACATTTCCTCACATCTATAGACTCTGTATCCATCCCCGGAGTAACTACAGATGCAAAATATCTATTTAAGATCTCCTCCATTTCTTTTGGCTTCATGCAGAGATGACCACATTAATCTTTAAGAGGACCAATTTTGTCCCTTGCAGTTTTTTTTTTCTTAATATGTCTGTAGATACCCTTGGGATTCTCCTTCACCTTGTCTGCTAGAGCAACCTCATGTCTTCTTGTAGCCCTCCTGATTCCCTTTTCAGTGTCCTCTTGTATTTCTAATACTCCTCAAGTGCCTCATTTGTTCCTTGATGTTGCTACCTGCTATGAACCTTGTTCTTCTTCTCAACCAGGGCCTGAATGTCTCTTGAAAACCATTGTTCCCTAAACCTGTTAGCCATGCCTTTTATTCTGACAGGAGCATACTGTCACAAACCCCGTGACGGGAATAAAGAACCAGCAGAGATGGAAAACACTTTGGAGTCTCGTATTGCTATAAACTAATAATATTTATTAGTAACTACGCAATACAGTAATATAAATGTAGATAAGTCAAACAGGTTAGCAATGATTTTATATATATAAGTAAGTAAGTCAGTAAGTGTGGAAATATATGTATGAAAAACCAAGCTTCTTTAAGTCTAGGGGTAAAAAGATACAGTCTTACGATGATGAGTAAAGTTCAGTTCAGTTCAGTTCGTGGTATTGAGTTGAGTAGTGATGGAGAGAGAGAGAGAGAGAGAGAGGGAGAGATTTGAGTCTTCAGGTGAGCTGACGCCGTCGATCTTCTCGTTGTCCTTCAAACTCCTTTAGAAGTCACGGACTGTGACTTTAACAAAGGGGACAGGTTTTCTGTGGTGGAGCTATCCCCCAGGCGAGGGTGGACACATGGACAACTCCCCACCAATCAACCCTTTTCCTCTTTCCACTGCAAGAGCGATGGATCAATATGCCTGATCAATCCTCCAAAACCCACTTTTTCTGCAGGAACAACAATGCTCATTCAGTGTCCAAACATGTGTCTGAGGTCTGTATCATCTGACCTCCTATTTTATCTTCCCATACTGGGTACCACCTATCATTCAAATAATCCTTCCTTCCATTCTCTGTGAAAGAAATGCAAGCAGGCAAAAATCCTTGAAGAAATATCAACAACCTGCCTAAAATCATAACATCGAGTGTCCATTAAATAACACGGCCTTCGGTCACCATAGCAACTCACGAGCTGCTCGGTGCTGTCTCCAACTCCATACTCAGTAGAAATCCAAAGTTACTTCCAGTGCCTTAAAGTGACAGTCCCACAGTTAGTCTTTGTCTCTCTCTCTCTTTTACAAACAAGCTATCGGTGGTAAATAACTCTCTCTCTCTCTCTTTTCAAAAGCACAGTTAACAGGGGTACTTCAGGATCCCCTCACAATACAAACTCTGTACAGTTTCACTTTTATAGACCTCCCACTTTCCATGCACAAATTTGCCAGAGAAGAACCTTGTTCCAATCCACACTTGACAGATCCTTTCTGATGTCAATGAAATTAGCCCTTCTCTAATTTAGAATCTCAATCTGAGGACCAGTCCTACCCTTCTCTATAATTATTTTTCAACTAATGGAATTATGAACACTAGATCCAAAGTGATCTCCTACACACAATTCTGTCATCTGCCCTGTCTCATTCCCTAACGGGAGATCCTCTATTGCACGCTCTGGTTGGGACCTCAATGTATTGTTTAAGGAATCTTTCCTGAGCACATTCGACAAACTCTATCCTATCCAGCCCTTTTACAGTATGGAAGTCCCAGTCAAGATGTGGAAACTTAAAATCACCTCTTATCACAACCTTATGTTTCTTGCAACCTTCTGCGACCTCCCACCAAATTTGCTCTTAAACGTTGTCCTATCAAGAGAGGCTAAACAGCTTGAGTTTATACTCCTTAGAATTTAGAAGAATGAAGGGCGACCTTATTGGAATTTGTGAGGTAAACTGGGAAAAACAATGAAATATCAATCTTTCGTGGTACTGGTCAACTGGCTGGCACATCCTTTGTGGACTGCCACAGGGAGCAGCTTCCATCTCTGTGCCTTCTGGGTTAGCTGGTTCGAGAAGAGTGTGCTGAAAATCTCTACTTCTTATGATGAAGTGTCCATTGGTTCACCTCCTGAAACACTGATGCTGTCAGCAGAGGACACACTTCTGTAGCTTCCATGGGTCCCCCATCAATTCGCTGGCATATATGTTCATGACTGTAGAAACTGCCTCCTCTCGTCTGCTTTGGATGTAAACTTTAACTAAGCAAGTCTTTATCCTCAGTCTCTCCATTCCACATGCCAGAGGAACATAATTTAGGTCATAATTTCCCTTGACTATTAATGGACCACTAACACTATTGAACTCCTGAGAATTTGTGCACCATGACCACTTTGCACTAAACCTGACTTTCCTGTTATGATCATGCTGTTTCTTGCTGTCTCAGATTCACCGGATTCTGGCAAGGTTCTGGAGGATTGGAAAATAGCAAATATCACTCCACTCTTCAAGAAAGCAGGGAGGCAGAAGAAAGAAAATTATGGGCCAGTAGACTGACCTCAGTGGTTTGGAAGATGTCGGAGTCGAGTGCTAAGGATGAGGTCTCAGGGTACTTGGAGGCACATGATAAAATAGGCCAAAGTCAGCATGGTTTCCTTAAGGTGAAACCTTTTTTTTAGATATAATTTTTATTTATTTATTATAAACAAAAAAACAAAAAAAAATACAGTACATCCACAAAAACCACAACCATAACTAATTCAAATTAAATATTGAGCAGCAAAAGGGAGAAAAATATAAAGACAAAAGTAAACATACATAGCAGAAGGGCACTGCACCAAAAAACCTCAGTCCTCACCCCGTAAGAAAGTCCAATACAGGACCCCATATCCTTTCAAAGATGTCCCCTCTGTCCTCATTACATAGTCTCAGTCTCTCCAAATGTAAAGTATTTGCCAGTTCTCTCAGTCACAGATCGTACATAGGCACAGAGTCCATTTTCCACATTTGCAGGATTAACTTCTTAGAAATCACCATTCCAAACAATACAGCCATTTTTTCATACATATTGGCTGAAGATGGGGAGTTTGTTGCTCCAAGGATGGCTATGAGCGGGTCTGGTTCCCACCGCTTCCCAAAAGCCTCAGAGAAACAGTGAAAAATACTTTTCCAGTATGCATAAAGCTTACAACATGACCAGAATGAATGTGACAAATTACTATTATTGTTACTGTTCACAGATTTACATCTATTACAAACTGGTGAAACATCAGGGTAGAAAGAGGGTAAAGTCTTACCTGGTAAATCTGTTGGAATTTTTTGAGGAAATAACAAGCAGGATAGACAAAGGAGAATTGGTGGATGTTTTGTACTTGGATTTTCATAAGGTCTCTGATAAGGTGCCACACGAGGCTGCTTCCCGCCACTGCCTGTAGGGAGTGTATAGCTTCTCCCCGGGACCAGGTTGTTTCCTCTGGGTGCTACGGTTTCCTCTCGTAGTCCAAATTTGTACCGGTTGGTGCGTTAATTGGTCATTGTAAATTGTCCTGTGATCAGGCAAGGGTTAAATCGTGGGTTACTGGACAGCATGCCTCAAATGGCCGGAAGGGCCTATTCCACACTGTATCTTAATAAAATAAGAACCTGCGGTATTACAGGAAAGATGTACAGAGGACTGATTGATTGGTAAGAGGCAAAGAGAGGTAAAAAAGGGAGCCTTTTCTGGTTGGCTGTCAATGACTAGAGGTGTTCCAGAGAGGTCAATTTTGGAATCGCTTCTTTTTACATTATGTGTCAACAAATTGGATGCCAGAATTCATACCTTAAGGTCAAGTTTGCAGGCGATACAAAGTGGAGGGGCAGGTAGTGTTGAAAAAGCAGGGAGGAAGGACTTAGATTAGGAGAATGGGCAAAGAAGTGACAGATGAAATACAGTGTTGGAAGTGTAAGGTCATACACTTCAGCAGAAGGAACAAAGGCATAGACTATTTTGTAAATGAGCAGAAAGTTCAAAAACCTGAGGTGCAAAGGGACTTGAGCGGCCTTGTGCAGAATTTGCTAAAGGTCAACTTGCAGGTTGAGTCAGTGGTGAGGAAGGCAAATGCAATGATAGCATTCATTTTGAAAGGACTAGAGGGCACAGCTTCAGAATAGAGGGATGTCCATTTAGAATGGAGATGAGGAGGAGTTTCTTTAGCCAGAAAGTGGCGAACCTGTGGAATTTGTTGCCGCATTTGGCTGTGGAGGCCAGACCAATGGTTATATTTAAGGTGGAGGTTAATAGGTTTTTGATTAATCAGAGCATGAAGGATATGAAGGATAAGGCATTCGGATATGGGGAGAAGGCAGGAGAATTTGGTTGAGAGAGAAAATGGAATAGCCAAGATGAAGTGGTGAAACAGGCATATTGGGCTGAATGGCCTAATTCTGCATTTACTACTTATGGTCTTATGGATTCATTGGGCCAAAGGACCTGTATCTGTGGTTTATTGGTCTCTGACTTTATGACTCTGTCTCTAGGGGGCTCCAAAGGGTAGATGTTGAGATATTGAGGGAAGTCGAAGCTAATGTAAAAGTAAAAGAGAGGGCATACAACAAAGCAAAATTAGTGGGAAGTCAGAGGATTGTGAAGCATTTAAAACCCTATAGAGAACACCTAAAAGAATCATTAGGAGGGAAAAGATGAAATATGAAAGCAAGCTAGCAAACAAGGTCAAAGTGGATAGTAAAACATTTTTCACGTATGTAAAAAAAATAAGAGAGATGAGAGAGGATATAGGATATACTTTATACTTTATTGTCACCAAACAATTGATACCAGAACGTACAATCATCACAGCAATATTTGATTCTGTGCTTCACTAGAAAATGAGGCTGGAGTAATAATAATGGGGGACAAGGAGATGGCTGATGAAATAAATGAGTATTTTGCATCAGTCTTCACTGTGGAAGACACTAGCAGTGGGCTAGATGTTGAAGGGTATGAGGGAAGAGAAGTGAGTGCAGTTACTATTACAAGGGAGAAGGTGCTCAAAAAGCTGAAAGACCTAAAGGTACATACGTCACCTGGACCAAATGAACTGCACCCCAGGATTCTGAAAGAGGTAGTGTTAGAGATTGTGCCAGTATTAGTAATGATCTTTCAAAAATCATTGAACTCTGGCATGGTTCTGGAGGACTGCAAAATTGCAAATGTCACTCCACTCTTTAAGAAAGGAGTGAGGCAGCAGAAAGGAAATTATAAATCAGTTAGCCTGACCATAGTGGTTGGAAAGATGTTGGAGTCAATTGTTAAAGATGAGGTTATGGAGTACTTGGTGACACAGGACAGGATAGGATAAATTCAGCAAGGTTTCCTTAAGGGGAAGTCCTGCCTGATGAACCTCTTGGAATTGTTTGAGAGATTACAAGTAGGATAGATAAAGGGGATGCAGTGTATGTTGTATATTTGGACTCTCAGAAGGCCTTTGACAAGGTGCCACATGTGAGGCTGTTTACCAAGTTAGGAGCCTATGGTATTACAGAAAAGTTACTGGCATTGACAGAGCATTGGCTGATTGGTAGGAGGCAGTGAGTTGGAATAAAAGAATCCTTTTCTGGTTGGCTGCCAATGACTAGTGGTGTTCCGCGGGGTCAGTGTTGGGACCACTTGTTTCTATGCTGCATATCAATGATTTAGATGATGGAATAGATAGTTTTGATGGCAAGTTTGCAGATGATATGAAGATTGGTAGCGGAGCAGGTAGTGTTGAGGAAACATGAAGGCTGTAGAAGGACTTAGACAGATTAAGAGAATGGCAAATGATATACTGTCAGAAACGGCATGGTCATGCACTTTGGTCGTTGAAATAAATGTACAGACTATTTTCCAAATGGGGAGAAAATCCAAAAATTTGAGATGCAAAGGGACTTGGGAGTCCTTGTGCAGAACACTCTAAAGGTTAACTTGCAGGTTAGGTCAACAGTGAGGAAGGCAAATGCAATGTTAGCATTCATTTCAAGAGGTCTAGAATATAAGAGCAATGGTGTGATGCTGAGGGCTTGTGAGGCACTGGTGAGGCCTCACCTTGAGTATTGTGAACAGTTTTGGGCTCTTCTTTTAAGAAAAGTTGTGCTGGCATTGGAGAAGGTTCAGAGGAGGTTCACAAGGATGGTTCCAGGAATGAAAGGGTTATCATACGAGCAATGTTTGATACCTCTGGGTCTGTACTCACTGGAATTTAGAAGGATGAGGAGGGGATTTCATTGAAACCTTTCAAATGTTGAAAGGCCTAGACAGAGTAGATGTGGAAAGGATGTTTCCCATGGTGGAAGAGTCTAGGATAAGAAGGCAAAGCCTAAGGATAGAGGGGCATCCATTTAATACAGAGATGCAGAGAAATTTCTTTAGCCAGAGGGTGGTGAATTTGTGGAATTTGTTACCACAGATAGCTGTGGAGGTCAGGTTGTTGGGTGCACTTAAAGCAGAACTTCATAGGTTCTTGATTGGACACGGTATCAAAGGTTATGGGGAGAGGGCCGAGGAGTGGGGCTGAGGAGGGGATAAAAGGATCAGCCATGATAGAATGGCAGAGCAGACTTGATGGGCCAAATGGCCTAATTCTGCTCCTACATCTTATGCTCTTATGGTCTTATGGGTTTCACTCATGGGAGAGATACAAAAAAGGGACTTTTTTCCTCAATAAATGGCTGGTTATATGAAACTAGATGCTTAGAAATTTGTTTTCTCAGTGGACGTCTCTGACCCAGAGAGTGGTGAAGGCCAAATAATTTGATATGGTCAAGATAAGGATAGACAAATATTTGAAAGATTGTAGAATTGAGACTTTCAGGGGACTGGCAGAGAAGAGGAGTTGATGTCAGCATAGATCCGTTATAATCAAATGGAGTGGCAGGGAACCCGATACCACTGAAATGGCATTGGGCTCTCCGCCTGCAAAGTCCTGAACTCAAAAGGAGATTTTAAGCCCTATCTGATATAGGTATCTACAGGTAACTTCACTATAGGGAGATTTTACTCTTTCAGTCTACTCATCAAAGACTAGTTTACATTCCTGTCTCTGCTGTGAGGTGCAGTTATCAATACCCTCCATTTGAGTGGAGGGTTCCCCCTCCCCTGCCAAGGTGTTGAAACTTACAGCTAACGAAGTAGCTTCAATACAGCTTACTTTATTTTTAATAATGTTAGACTAATAGTTCTTACAACACATTTAAAACTCATTTATAATCTTTTGTTACTAGTTGATATTATCTGTATGTGATATTTTTCAGATACCTTTATCAGGCCAGGTGAATGCACTGTTTAATTCTATTCATTGTTTTTCTCTTGCTCAAACACAGTTTAATCTGAACCTCATTGTTTACTTGTTTACAACAATGACTGTCTGGTTTGGGTTTCTTCAGAAGTTAATTCTGTTAATAAATTTTCTATTATTTCTCTTCTTGGTTCTTCAATTCCTCTATCCTTAAGTAATTTAACTGATAATTTTGTAGTTAAACATTTTTTGAGGATTTGGTTACAATTTAGAAAATTCTTTGGGTTATTTGGTTTTTCACTCTCTAGTCCCATTTTTTCTAATTTTTTTTAAACCTTCTTTGACTGATGTAGTTTTTAAAGAGTGGAATAGATTAGGTATTAAATGTTTTCAGAATTTGTTTGTTGGAAATAGTCTTTCCTCATTTGATCAACTATCTATTAAATATAATCTTCGTAAAGCTCACTTTTTAGATATTTACAAATTAGAGACTTCTTGAATTCTCAACTTTATACATTTCCTAAATGTCCAGTTAAGAATTTAATTGATACAATTTTTACCTTGAAACTTTTTCATAATGAATCTATGTCTAATATTTATAGTATGTTGTTGGCATTGAGAAACATTCCGTTAGACAAAATTAAAGATCTCTGGGAACATGACCTACAGATTTCAATTGATGAGGATACTTGGAATGAAATTTTTAAACTTGTTCACACCTCTTCGTTATGTGCACGCCACTCTCTTTTACAATTTAAAGTGGTTCATAGAGCCTATATGACTAAAGATAAGCTCTCTTGTTTTTACTCAGATTTTTCTCCATACTGTAATAGGTGTAATGTCAAAGCAGCCTCCCTAATTCATGTGTTTTGGTCCCGCCCACGGCTTAATAAATTTTGGAAAGAACTATTTCAAACTTTCTCGGAGCTTTTTGAAGTAAACTTTAAACCCAAACCTCTGACTGCCTTGGTTGGCATTGTTGGAGGAAATGATTTTACTCTTAAGCTGAATGATTTGCATATTTTGGCTTTTATTTCCCTTTTAGCCAGGAGAGTCTTTTGCTTAAATGGAAAGATGTCACTCTGCCTACTCATGCCCATTGGTTGATTGATGTTATGTCATGTTTAAACCTAGAGAAGATTAGGTGTTCTATTTCTATACCGAGACAAGATTTTTTCACATTATGGGGACCTATATGTTTGAATTTACGACTATATATCTGAGATTTTTTTTCTTTTCTTTCAACCAAACACCTGTTTTTTTCTGTTTTTTTCTCTCTCTCTTTTTCTATTTTGTTATGGGGTTTTGATTTTGCTTTATATTAGAATAAAATATACATTTTCAATATTATGGTTAATTTAAACACAGCATAGATGTATGTACACAACTATACATAGTTATAGGGAAATTCAATCTTATTTCTGTTTCCATAATACTATAATGTATTTTGTATTCATCTATGCAAGCAATTAATAAAAATATTGAAAAGATACTTGATCTCACAGAAACATTCCGAATGTTAAAAGACCTAAATAGATTAGATATGGCAAAGTTATTTCCTATGATAGGGGATTCTAGGACAAGAGGGCACGACTTCATGATTGAAGGACGTCCATTTAGAACATAAATGCGGAGAAACTACTTTAGTCAGAGGGTGGTAAATTTGTGGAATTTGTTGCCACAAGCAGCTGTGGAACCAAGTCATTGGGTGCAGTTAAGGCAGAGATAGATAGGTTCTTGATTAGCCACAGCATCAAAGGATATGGGGAGAAGGCAGGGGAGTGGGGATGACTGAAATAATTGGATCAGCCATGATTGAATGGCAGGGCAGACTCGATGGGCTAAATGGCCTACCTCTGCTCCTATATCTTATGGTCTTATGGTTTACAACAAGAGGCTGAGCAAGGAATATTAATGAGAAGTTTAACTTTGTCAAAAACAACCCTGACCCTCAGGAAGGTCATGCAGCTGTGTTAGGAGGCTGAGGTCGGCAATGAGCTCCTTGGGTCCTGAGAAGTGAATATCCATCACACTACCCCATCCCAATTTTCTTGTGTTCTTGTGAGACAGCAGCTCTGCTAACTGCACCACTGTGCTGTCTTATAGCTAGACTAGTATTTTGCGTAGTTAGTAAAATACAAGTTAAACAACAACCTCTTAACAAAAAGTATGGACAATGACCAACAAAATAAGTGTTTTAGTATAATAAGGAGCATTGTATAAGCATTATCAAAAAAAAACTTTCCACTGTCCCTCATGAGGACCTATTAAAAATATTGCAAAAAATTTACTCAGAGAGGTAAAGCAAGGCTAAGCCTCATATACACTATACTTCAGTGTCAGGTGAAAACTGAAATAAAACCATAAAACTATTAAAAATAGGAACAGAATTAGGCTAATTAGCCCATTGAATCTGCTCTCCCATTCCGTCATGGCTGATTTATTATCCCTCTCAACCCCATTCTCCTGCCTTCTCCCCTTTACCTTTAAATACTCTGTGCTGCCTGCCTGGAACGCGGGTTCAGGACATCTTATATGACCTGCAGAGGAATCTGCAGTGGGAGGGGAAAGATCCAGTTGTTGGGGTCCATGACATAGGTAGAATGAGGAAAGAGGTTCTGCTGAAGGAATTTGAGCAGCAAGGGACTAAATTGAGCAGCTTGGCAGAACCAAAAAGGTGGTAATCTCTGGATTTACCGATCCTTGAGCCACATACAAATTGACATAGGGTCAAGAAGATTAGAGAGGTAAATGCGTGGCTCAAGGATTGGTGTAGGAGAAGTGAGTTTGATTTCATGGGAAATTGGCACCAGTATTGGGGAAGGAGGGAGCTGTACCAATGGGACGGGCTTCACCTGAACCGTGATGGGACCTAGATCCTAGCGAATCACATAACTAGGGCTGTGGATAGGGCTTTAAATAAAATAGTGGGGGGTGGGGTGGGTTCAACAGATTGGAGAAGTATGGATAAAGTAAAAAAGAAATGTGTGGATAAAGATAAAGTAAAAGCAAAAGAATAAAAAGAGAAAATAAAAAGTGGAGTGAAAAAAGTCAAGTGCAAAAGAGTAAAATATTACAAGATTTTGAAAGCATAATGAGTGTAAAGGCACTTAATTTTTTTGAACTGACAAATTCAAAACAAGGTCAGTGAACTTGTGGCACAAAGCAATACAAAGGGTATTTAGTGGTCATTACGGAGACGTGGTTGCAGGGTGGAGAGGATTGGGAATTAAATATCCAAGGATATCAGGTAATACGGAAGGATAGGCAGGAAGGTAAGGGAGGTGGGGTAGCGCTCGATTAAAGATGAGTTCAGGGCAATAGTGAGAAACAATATAAGATCTAAAGAGCAGAATGCTGAATCCCTCTGGGTAGAGATTAGTAATTGTAAAGGGAAAATAAATCACTGGTGGGAGTTGTCTCTTGGCCACTGAATAATAACATTACAGTGGCACAGGCAATAAACAGAGAAATATCTGAGACGTGTAAGAATGGAACAGCAGTTATAATGGGGGACTTCAACTTGCACATAGATTGGGTGAATCAAGTCGGTCGAGGCAGTCTTGAGGAGTACTTCATAGAATGCATCCATGATGGCTTTCTTGAACAGCATGTTACTGAACCTTCAAGGGAACATGCTATCTTAGACCTGGTCCTGTGCAATGACACAGGTAAAATTAGTGATCTTGTAGCTGGGGATCCTCTTGAAAAGAGTGATCACAGTATGAGTGAATTTCTCATACAAATGGAGGGTACAATAGTTTGATCGATGGATAATGAGGACATGGAAGACTTTCAAGGATATTTTTCATGGTGCTCAACAAAAGGTTCAAAGGTACATTTAATGTCAGAGAAATGTATACAATATACATCCTGAAATGTTTTTTCTTTGCAACCATCCATGAAAACAGAGGAGTGCCCCAAAGAATGAATGACAGTTAAATGTTAGAACCCCAAAGCCCCCCCAGCTCCCTCCTCCCACGCATAGGCAGCAGCAAAGCAACAATCCCCCCTCCCCCACCAGCAAAAAAAAGCATCGGCACCCCCCACCGAACACTCAAGCGTGCAGCAAAGCATCAATAAAGACATAGAATTGCAGTACCCCAAAGACTACTCGCTCACCTGGTATTCAACATACCACAGACTCTCTCTCTCTCTCTCCCTAATAAGGGAAAAAAGAGATGTCTCCATTTCATAGTGAGAAGGGAGACATAACAAACAACTTGCTGATTTACGATGTTAAAAATCCATTGCGTCGCTTTTCCCGAGCTCTATGCCCAAAGAACTCAGGTCTCTGGGCACACAGCCAACAGCCAGCTTGCTGCTTTCAATTTTCCATCTCCCATGACACACCAAATCCTCGCAGAGGTACTGACCATGAGTCCTTCCGCCTCAGCGCCACAAAATCCCAGAACTCCAAAGGCAAGCTAATCTTCTAGGTCACGTCCTTGGTATATCGAATAACGGCCAGTCGTGAGATCCTGAGAGTGGGTCCCGTTCCTGCAAAGAACCGAAGTCAGCATATAACTCCTGGTCAGGTTCTTCAAAGGAACCCTGAAAGGGAGAAAATAGAGAGATTAAAGATAGAAATAGAGCTGTTTCTGAAGATGTAAGCAAAGGAGTTGCTGTTAGGCGCCATTCTTTATAAAAGTATATTCCAGTTAAAAGCAAAGACAGTGAGGGTGGGGAGAGCCAGCCTTGGATAACTAAGGAAGTAAAAGAAGGCATCAAGCTAAAAGCTCGTGCGTACAAAGTCGCCAAGAGTAATGGGA
The DNA here is from genome assembly GCF_963921235.1 of Mobula hypostoma. NCBI lineage: Eukaryota > Metazoa > Chordata > Chondrichthyes > Myliobatiformes > Myliobatidae > Mobula > Mobula hypostoma. The sequence continues at coordinate 48,825,321 of NC_086108.1, read as the reverse complement.
AACTGGAAGATTGGGAAATCTTTAAAAGGCGACAAAGAAACACTAAGCCAGCAATAAAGAAAGGAATGCTAGTTTATGAAGATAAACTAGCACAAAATATAAAAATGGATAGTAAGAGCTTTTATAATTAAGCAGAAAAGGGTGGCTAAAGTGAATATGGGTTCCTTGGAGGACGAGGTGGGGAATTAGTATTGTGTAATGAAGAAATGGCAGAGGCTTTCAATGACTATTTGGTGTCAGAGGACACGTCTGACATGCCAAAGAGATGTTATGGATGTGTTGGGAGGTTGGGACCTCGATACAATAGCTATCACTAAAGCATAGTGCTGAGTAAACTTGTGGGCCTGAAGATAGACAAGTCCCCGGGTCCTGATGGAATGCATCCCAGGGTACTGAAAGAAATGGCAGATGTTATAATAGAGGCTTTGGTGATAATTTATTAAAATTCTCTGGATTCTGGGCAGGACTCGGTGGATTGGAAGATGGCGAGTGCCACGCCACTGTTCAAAAAGGATGTAGGCAAAAGGCAGGTATCTATAGGCCAGTTAGTTTAACATCTGTACTTGGGGAAATGCTTGAAGCTATTAAAGAAGAAATAGTGAGGCATCTGGAAAGAAATGGATTCATCAGGCAGACACAACATGGACTCAGCAAAGGCAGGTCCTGTGTGACAAGCTTATTGGAGTTCTTTGAGGATATAATGAGCACAGTGGATAGAGGGGAACAGATGGAGGTTATTAACTTGGATTTCCGGAAGGTATTCGATAAGGTTCCACATAAAAGACTTATCCATAAGATAAGAATGCATAGAGTTGGGGAAGATGTATTAGCATGGTTAGAGGATTGGTTAACTAATAGGGAGCAGAGAGTTTGGATACATGGGTGTTACTCTGGTTGGCAATCAGTGGTGAGCGGTGTACTGCAGGAGTCGGTGCTGTTCACGATATACATTAATGATCTGGAAGAGGGGACTGAGTGGAAGATACGGTGAGTCTGCAGAGAGATTTAGATAGGTTAAGTGAGTGGGCAAAGGTCTGGCAGATGGAGTACAATGTTGGTAAATGCGAGATCATCCACTTTGGAAAAAAAAAATGGAAGAGCAGATTATTATTTAAATGGCAAATATCACTCCACTCTTTAAGAAAGGAGTGAGGCAGCAGAAGGGAAATTATAAGCCAGTTCTCCTGACTTCAGGGGTTGGAAAGACGTTGGAGTCTACTATTAAGGATGCGGTTTCAGGGTACTGAAGGCAGATGATAACATAGGCCCAAGTCAGCATGGTTTCCTTAAAAGGAAATCTTACCTGATAAAATGTATGAAAGTGCATAGTCATGCACTTTGGCAGGAGGAATAAAGACATGAACTGTTTTCTAAGTTGGGAGAAAATTCTAAAGGGACTTGGGAGTCCTCATGCAGCATTCCCTAAAGGTTAACTTGCAGGCTGAGTCGGTGATAAGGAAGGCAAATGCAATGTTAGCATTCATTTTGAGAGGATTAAAATACAACAGCAAGGAAATAATGCTGAGGCTTTATAAGTCAGTCAGATCACACTTGGGGTGTTGTGAGCTGTTTTGGGCCCCTTCTCTAAGAAAAGATGTGCTGGCATTGGAGAGAGTCCAGAGGTTCACAAGAATGATCCCAGGAATGAAAGCGTTAACATAGGAGCTGCATTTGTTGGCTCTGCGCCTGTATTTGCTGGAGTTTAGAAAAATGAGACGGGACCTCATGGAAACTTATCGGATATTGAATGGCCTAGATAGGGAGGGAACATCAACTCAGACCATGAGAGGCCTGTGTCGGGCATTTTCATGCCTTACAAGGCGCATATTGGAGGTCTGTGTGGGGTGCCACTCCTCACACAGATTAGAGCAATGTATAATTAAGTGCCTTGCTCAGGGGCACAAACATGCTGCCACAGCTGAGGCTCGAACTAGCAACCTTGAGGTAACTAGACGAACGCCTTAATCATTTGGCCACATGCCCAACACATGTGATAGAGTGGATGTCAAGAGGATGTTTTCCCTAGTGCGGGAGTCTGGGACCAGAGGGCACAGCCTCAGATTTGAGGGACGTCCATTCAGAACAGAGATGAGGAAAAATTTCTTTAGCCAGAGGGTGGCGAATCTGTGGAATTAATTGCCACAGACAAGTATGCAGGACACCTTCAATGGGTAGATTTAATGCAGAGGTTGATAGGTTCTTGATTAATCAGGGCATCAAATGTTATGGGGGGAAGGCAGAAGAATGGAGCTGAGAGGGATAATAAATCAGCCATGATGGAATGGTGGAGCAGACTTGATGGGCCAATTGGCCTAACCCTGCATCGGTGTCGATCTTAAAAGGAAAGCTTTATCACAACATGGAGTGGCTAGAGTTCAGAGATTAGTTTCCAAAGTGTCTCAAAAGTCCAGAGTTGCAAGGCTGTTTGCACAAGAGCTTATCAAAGGATGATACAGTCAGCTTTGCAAATTGCCTATGTTTGTCTAACGTCCTTGGGAATAAGCATGTCTTTATCATATTCACATAGATGAGTCGGCTGAAAATTTGTAATGGAAAAACAGAGAAAAAATAAAGACCATTTCAAAAATAGAGACTTGTATAAATTTATTAACTCTTCATTATCCAAACCAATTTGAAAATAAGAATTACATTTTTAAAAGTGAGGTATTTGTAAAATTGAATCTCTTGTCTAATCCCTACGATTCGATTGAAATAACTCTGATAAAAGTTCAGAAGAAGAGTCTCAACCAGAAACACTGACTGTCCATTTTCCTTCATAGCAGAAACTGATTTCAGGGAGGTAGCACCACCAATTTGCAGGAGACTCCCAGGAGAGGTGGGACGTCTGCAATAGAGTAGCTCCTTAGCAGCTGGCCAGCTAGTTTAAATAACGTTAGCTATGCTAGTGAACGAATGACACCTGTTAAACTCACCTCAACATGTCTTTTACAGTCTTAACCCACCACGGGCAACAGAAAAGTCACTGTTGCAAACAGCGTAGCGAGAAACACTGTCATTATTTTTGACCCCTATTAGGCAGGGGTGCACTTTAGTGTAGTCTGGGGTGACGTACATTTTATATTTTTTTGGAACATTCTGCCATGGCGCGCTCTCGCTCGCGGTCTCTCGTGCTCTCTCTTGTGGTCTCTCTCGCTTGCTTTCTCACGTTCACTCGCTCTCAAAAAATTGATTTCTGTGATATTGTATATAATTTGCAGGCATCAGGGAGCCACTATTAATATGCAGGAGACTCCCGGAACTTCCAGGAGAGGTGGGATGTCTGTCATAGATACTGCCTGACTTGTTTAATTCCGGCAGTGTTTTTTCTGTTGCTCCAGCTACCAATATTTGCAGTCTCGTGTGCTCCAATAAACGTGAATAGTTTTTTTTCCTTCAGTGATTCTGACAAAAGTAGTCTATCTCTCATCGACTTTTTATGACATGTTTATTTTTTGATAGGATTTACCCCTGTACAATGCTCCTTTGCCCAACATCTCCTGGATAGACCCTGAAACCATATATTACACTTCTTTTATGTGTTTTCTGTTTGTTTTCATTCTTGGATGTGATTCTTGAACTGCTGGAGCCTGTGATTTGCTGTTTGGAGATCGTTTAGATCTTCTTGCCCTCTGCAGTCTCTCAGAGGGTTCTGGGAGGCAGAGACAGCACGTGGCAACCTCGTGGTGACAGGCTGCAAGCCGCTGTTCGACTCCATTTCGCTGATTAAATCTTCCATTGTTTGCTGATTAAAGCAATGAGGGAGATCGAAACATTGAGGCAAATGTGGAAGCTTTGAGGTTGTTTGGGTGCTTCAGCATCTGTACTCTCCCAGAGGATTCCAGGAAACACAAACAGCGTGTGCAAATTTCGTGGTGAGAAGCCTGTAGAGTGGGGCGCGAGCCACTGTCCAACTCCATTTCACTAATTGAAGCTTCCATAGTTCTCCGATTCCCGAAGAGGGAGATTGAAACATCGGGGCGAGTACAGAGAGTATGCGCCAGATGGCTGTCTTTTCATGGCTCTGTTACGGAGAGGGTAAGGTCTGCTGGTGGGCCCAGAGTGTTCCTCAGGCTTTCTGCATTTTGGATGTGGACTTGGACTACAGACTTCTTTTAAGTCTTATTGTTTCTTCTATATTCTGTGTTTTTTGCCTGATCTTTCTTGTTTTTTTTTGTGTTGGGAGCGGGATTTGGGGGTTGATGTGCCTGCTCTGTTTTATTCAGTTTTTTGGATGGGAGGAGGGATTTGGGGTTTGATGTCCCTGTTCCGTTTTGTTTGTCTCGTTTGTGTGGGAGGAGGGATTTGGGGGTTGATGTGCCTGTTCCATTTTTTGTGCAGGGAGGGGGAATTTCTGGGGGCTGATGATTGTGCTGCCTTTGTTTTCGTTCTTGGTTTCATGGGTACCCGGAGAAGAATTTCCAGTTAGATACTTCGATAATAAATGAACCTTTGAATCATTTTTCTGAACGTTTATGATCTCTTTTTCCCCACCAGTTTTGCACCAGAGTAGAAGTGAGTGTGGAAATGATTAAATTGTGTAAATTATAAGAGGTGAAACAAAAGGCAAGTCTGGAGAAATTTGTTTTGAAAACATAATCAACAGCAATTTGAATCAGTTCTGTTAGAAGAACCAAAGGCAGTTAAATTGCCAGCTCTAACTGCAAGTAAGGCCAACTGAATTTCTTATCTGAAAAGCAAAACACCTGCAGATGCTGTAGATCTCAACTAAAATGGAAAATGCTGGAGATACTCAATGGGCCAGGCAGCATTTCAGGTTGTTGGCCTTTCCTTGGAACTGGCAAGCTAAGAAAACAATTGTGTCCTGAATGCAGAGACTTAACAGAGAGAGACAGAGATAGAGATAGAGAGAGAGATAGAGAGAGAGATAGAAACAAAGCAAAGGTCTGTGATCAAGTCTAGAGTCCTGGTGAAGGGTCTTGGCCCAAAACATTTGACTGCTTATTTCCCTACATAGATGCTGCCTGACATTCTGCTTTGTGTGTTTGCTTAAGATTTCCAGCATCTGCAGAATCTCTTAAATTCCAAATGGTCCTTTGTTTCAGAGAAGGGGACGAATGCTTGTTAATGATTGGGGCAACTTAGAGCAATATGAATGAAGGCTCAAAGGAGATGCTGAGTTTTTCAGTTTTAGCTAATATTCCAGTAAGATGGCAGTACGCTCGATCGCAACAGCTTCTACAGGGTCAACCAAAGCTGTTATTGTCTTTTTTTAAGGACTCTTTATGATCGCAAGACCATGCTGGACATTAAGGACTTTAAGTTCTGCAGGTCTACCCCATCAGCGAGTTGCCCGTTGGTGGAGAAACTGAAAGAGCTGGACTTGGTGCGGATTGTGGTGCTGCCTGAATCAGAGAGGCATCGGTGCGTGAAGGTGGTGTGCAGTCTCACACCGAGTGATTGTCTTAATCACTTTTCTTGTGATTGCAAGACCCTGTTGGACATTGTGAGTGTGGAATGTTGCAAGTCCGACTCATTAATATATTGGCGGACAGCAGGAGAGCCACGTGGCCTTGGTTGTAGCAAAGACTAGGCCTCAAGCCTGTTTAGAGCCACCCAGGGAAGGGGTGTTAGAGTCGGTGCACTCCAGCGGAGACAGTGAGGCTGGAGTCGGTGCTCGCTCGGCAGAAGAGAAGTTGTATCAACACTCACAACATGCTGGAGGAACTCAGCAGGTCGGGCAGCATCCGTGGAAGCGATCAGTCGATGTTTCGGGCTGGAACCCTTCGTCAGGACATACCTGTATTGTGTTCGACTGCAGACAGCTGCAGCATTCATGGATTCAGGGTCTTGGGCTACACAGTTTTTTGTGTGTCTGTATTTTACTGATATCTTATATGTGCTGTGCGTGACTGTGTTATGCACCTTTGCCCCATTGTAACACTGTTTCATTTGGTGGTATTCTTTGGTATTAATGTATGGTTCAGTGATAATTAAACTTGAACTTGAACTTTCCCCACTTTTTGATTTTCTTCTGGTTGTTACATTTTTTTGTCTCCTTTCCCTGAATTCTGCACCTCCCCCCCCCACCCCGCTATCACCCCTTCCTGGTTCTATTCACCCACTGCATACACACAGTTCACCCACAGGTTTCACCCTCTCCTCACCCTATCCCCATCCCCAGCTGGTTGTGGTTCTGTTTGCCATTCACCTCTTCCCTGATAGTTCCCATTTTCACCTCCTTTATTTTCAGATTCCAGCCACTGTTAGCCCTTTGTGTTCCACCACGTTGAGTGATGAGGTTCTGCAAAGGGAGTTCAGCGAGTTAGGTGCTAGGTCAAAGGGCAGGTCAGGTCACTGGTCTGAGTGCTACTGATACCATGTAACCCAGTACTAGCTGTCGCATGGTCGGGTGGTTGACGATTAAACTGGCTCCCCCACCAGGCTTGCCTGGTGAGGAGGGTGGCTAGACACCCTGCAGGACGAAAAACGAGACCTGTCAAAGGGCGGATGAACCCTCTCGGAGGGTCAACGGCCATCTAGCAAACATGTACTGTGAAGCGCGGAAAGGGCATCCCTTGCATCAAAGCTTGGTCTGGCCACTCACTGAAACAGAACTTCCCCCAGCCGTCTTGGACCCCACCATGCCGCTGGATCCGGAGGGGGATGTCGAGAGGGTGGGTCTGGACCTGTGCAACCCCCTAAACATGTAAATCCATTCACGCACACGCTGTTCCTTTCTGAGAGTGGGGTCAACCCCACTAACTGACTGAAAGGAACCATCATCATCCTATGGGATGGATAGCCAGAGAGAGAGGGGTCAAAGGGCAGTACTTCCAGGGTTGTGATCTCCGGCTTACTACCCGTGTCATATCTAGTGAAGCCAGGAAGAGAAAGATTATACAGCTTAACGCATTGCTAAGGATTTGGTGTAGGAAGGAGGAAATAAGATTTTTGGATCATTTTACTCTCTTCCAGGAAAGGTGGGATTTGTACAGAAGAGTCAGTTTGCACATGACCTGGAAGGGGACTAATATCCCAGCAGAAAAGTTTATTACTGCTGCATGGTGGGATTTAAACGACGGTTACAGGGGGATGGGAATCAGCGTGCCAGAACAGATAGTGGAGAGATTGTGGAGGCAGCCTCAGACAAAGCCAGGAATCAAAAGGTTGAGTATGGTGCGACTAGTGTCCTGAGCTGTGTATATATCAATGCAAGAAGTATCAAAGGAAAGGCAAATGAGCTCAGGGCGTGGATCAACACCTGGAATTATGATATCTTTGCCATTAGTGAAACTCAGTTGCAGGAGGGGCAGGACTGGCAGCTCAATATGCTATGTCTCCGTTGTTTTAGACGTGACAGAGTGGGAGGGATTAAAGGAGGAGGGGTGGCGTTACTAGTCAAGAAAAATGTCACAGCAGTGCTCAGTCAAGACAAACTGGAGAACTCCTTTAGTAAGGCATTATGGCTGGAAATGAGGAATAAGAAAGGCACGACCACATTAATGGGACTATATTACAGACCACCCAACAGTCCGAGGGTTTTATAGGAACAAAGCTTTAAGGAGGTCACAGACTGTTGAAAGATACATAAGGCTGTTATTGTAGATGATTTTAACTTTCCACATATTGACTGGGACTCCCATACTGTAAAAGAACTAAATGGGATAGAGTTTGTCAATGGGTTCATTAAAGTTTCCTTAATCGGTACGTAGAAATCCCAATGAGAGAGTGTTTGAATCTTGATCTGCTATGAGGGAGCGAGACAGGGCAGGTGACAAAAGTTAACGTAGGGAAACACTTCATATTTAGTGATCACAATGCCATGACTTTCAAAGTAAATATGCAAAAAAATAGGTTTAGGGGTTGAGATTGTAGATTGGAGAAAAGCCAGTGTTGATGCTATGAAAAATAATCTGGCAAGTGTGCATTGGGACAGGCTGTTTTCTGGCTAAGGTGAATTTGGTAAGTGGGAGGCCTTCAAAAGTGATATTTTGAGAGTATAAAGCATGTTATGTGCCTGTCAGAATAAAAGGTGTACCCCTCAATTCTACAGGAGCAAGTGTAGAAATTGGCGGGGCCCTACCCGAGATATTGAAATCATTCTAACTGACAGCTGAGGCCCAAAGGATTGGAGAATAGTTAATGTTGTTCTGCTGTCCAAGGAAGGTTCTAAAAATAAATTAGGAAATTATAGGCCAGTGAGCCTGATATCAGTAGTGAGAAGGTTATTGGAAGGTATTCTGAGGGACTGGATATATAAATATTTGGATAGACAAGGACTGATTAAGGGTAGTTAGCATGGCTTCATGTGTAGTAGGTCATACCTAACCAATCATAAAGATTTTTTCAAGTAAGTTACCAAGGAAGTTGAAGAAGACAAGGCAGTGAAAGTTATACAGAGAGCTATTGACAATTGTATTCTATCCAGGACCCTGTCCATCACAAATGGGAAACATGTTGTATATCTGCATATTATGTCTAAGTGTGGGATATTATATGCGCGTGAGATATAGAAAAATACTGCTTCAATATTTGTAACTCAGTGGTTTTTCAACAGCAGAGTTCCAGGGTATGGTTGGGACTTGAAGACCCAGAAATGGCATGGATTAAGAGACAGGAAACAAGAATGTTGGTGAGAGCATGGTTACGTCCAGCCTCAGGGCATGCAGTATGTAAGGTTGAAGGCAGGGGGTCTCTGCTATCTCCATGTTTTCATTTGTTGATACAGAATGTGCATTTTTTTTTGGGATTTGGCTGCTCTGAGTGGAACAGGAGATGGACAACGTGGTGAACACATCATCTTCTGGAAGAACAAACTGAAAGAGGCATGGCACGTTCAGTTAGTGGACTTTGCCATTATGAATAATAGTGTGGTGTCACAGCAATAACACCTGAGGGATAAGCGAAAACTTAATGACCTTCTAGTTCACTCTTACCAGCAAGCTACGTTCATGGGTGCACACAGTCCATCTCTGGGAGCCATGGATGAGTCTAAGGAGCATTGTTATTTTGACCTCAAATAATCCAGCCCATATCCAGAGGGAGACAAATTGATTCTTGTCATTTACTTCAATATCAGGGTGGGAAATAATGCAAACTCTCAGACAATGGGATAATCAAGGAGGGTTAAGGGAAAGATAAGTCAAGGTTGTTTCCCTGACAAAATGCTTGCATTTTAGTCTCATTCTGATCAATTTCTTGTTTGACCAGAGAGAGCTGCCACTTGTTAATCACAAAAAAAGGGAAAGACCTTACGGATGTCTGCAATAATCTGTGCAGTGCCTACGACTGTTAACTATTAGGCATGCCACTGCCTAATTTTATTTTCTACGTCATTCTGTCCTTTCCCCTCCCCATCTAGATGATTCCCCAACTCAGATGATTCCGAACAGGAGCCAAATGTCTGGAGTCCATGATAATTAGCACCTGTAAATAGACTTTGTTGCCTGTGAACAGTAAGTCCAAACATTTTTGAGCAACAATAGGCTCAGCACAGGTGGCAAGAAAGAGCACACCACCTCCCAAAGAAACTTTTGCGAATGTTGCTGCTAGAGTTGTTGATAGGGTTACTGCTAGAGGGCATGGGACATATGAAGTATTGGTGAGTGTCCTACTGTCATGAATGATAGGCTTAGTTCTTTCAAAGGAAGCACTACCAAAATTGTTGCACTTTGACATAACTCTGCAAGGATCATGCAGAATTGCCAGTCACGGTGGCGGCATGTGAGAATGTGATATTCCGAGGTGCAAAGAAGTATCGAGCCATCAAGTTGGCTGGCTACATTTTTGTACTGAAACTGCTAGCGTGGAAGTGAGATGCATTCAGCTACTGGATTGGTGCAGGTAGGACCTGAAGCAGTACTGAGATCTTAAAGCATTCATACGTAAAGATGAAATGGCCTTAATAGACAGGTGGGTTTGACCTTATCAAGTAGTCTACGGCTGGCAAAGATGTTACTGGAATGGGAGGGTTTGAATTGTAAGGAGAGATTGGATAGGCTGGGTTGTTTATCCTGGAGAGCAAGAGGCAGAGGGATACAATCATGAGAGGCATAGATGAGGTAAATGCTCACTGCCTTTTCTCAAAGGTAAAAAAAAGTATAAAATAAAGGATATTGTTTTAAAGTGAGAAAGGAAAGACTTAAAGGGGGCCCACAGGACCATTTTTTCCACAAAAGGGAGGTGGTCATATGGAACAAATTACCACAGGAAGTGATATAGCATATGGGAGATAAATTGAAAATCTGGTTGAATGGTGCCACAACAACAACCTCTCACTCAATGTTAGCAACACAAAAGAACTGATTATTCACAACAGGAGGAAGATGCCAGACATCCATGAGCCAGTCCTCATTGGGAGATCGGAGGTGGAGAGGGCTCAGTAACCTTAAATTCCTGAGAGCTGCCATATCAGAGGATCTGTGCTGCAACCAGCATGTTAGTGCCATCATGAAGAAGGTATGACAATGCCTCTACTTTCTCAGAAGTTTGCATAAATTCAGCATATCATCTAAAACTTCGACAATTTTTTGAAGATGCACAGTGGAGAAAATCCTAACTGGTTGCAGCGTGGTCTGGCATGGAAGCACCAATGCCCAGGAATAAAAATGTCTACAAGAATATAGAACATAGAACATAGAATAGTACAGCACAGTACAGGCCCTTCGGCCCAAAATGTTGTGCTGACCCTCAAACCCTGCCTCCCATATAACCCCCCACCTTAAATTCCTCCATATACCTGTCTACTAGTCCCTTAAACTTCACTAGTGTATCTGCCTCCACCACTGACTCAGGCAGTGTATTCCATGCACCAACCACTCTCTGAGTAAAAAACCTTCCTCTAATATCCCCCTTGAACTTCCCACCCCTTACCTTAAAGCCATGTCCTCTTGTATTGAGCAGTGGTGCCCTGGGGAAGAGGCGCTGGCTATCCACTCTATCTATTCCTCTTAATATCTTGTACACCTCTATCATGTCTCCTCTCATCCTCCTTCTCTCCAAAGAGTAAAGCCCTAGTTCCCTTAATCGCTGATCATAATCCATACTCTCTAAACCAGACAGCACCCTGGTAAATCTCCTCTGTACCCTTTCCAATCCTTCCTATAGTGAGGCAATCAGAACTGGACACAGTACTCCAAGTGTGGCCAAACTGTCGTTTTATAGAGCTGCATCATTACCTTGCGACTCTTAAACTCTATCCCTCGACTTATGAAAGCTAACACCCCATAAGCATTCTTAACTACCCTATCTACCTGTGAGGCAACTTTCAGGGATCTGAGGACATGTATCCCCAGATCCCTCTGCTCCTCCACACTACCAAGTATCATGTCATTTACTTTGTACTCTGCCTTGGAGTTTGTCCTTCCAAAGTGTACCATCTCACACTTCTCCAGGTTGAACTCCATCTGTCACTTCTCAGCCCACTTCTGCATCCTATCAATGTCTCTCTGCAATCTTTGACAATCCTCTACACTATCTACAACACCACCACCTTTGTGTCGTCTGCAAACTTGCCAACCCACCCTTCTACCCCCATATCCAGGTCGTTAAATAAAAATCACAAAAAGTAGAGGTCCCAGAACAGATCCTTGTGGGACACCACTAGTCACAATCCTCCAATCCGAATGTACTCCCTCCACCATGACCCTCTGCTTTCTGCAGGCAAGCCAATTCTGAATCCACCTGGCCAAACTTCCCTGGATCCCATGCCTTCTGACTTTCTGAATAAGCCTACTGTGTGGAACCTTGTCAAATGCCTTACTAAAATCCATGTAGATCACATCCACCGCACTACCCTCATCTATATGCTTGGTCACCTCCTCAAAGAACTCTGTCAGGCTTGTTAGACACTATCTGCCCTTCACAAAGCCATGCTGACTGTAGCTGATCAGATCATGATTCTCTAAATGCCCAGAGATCCTATCTCTAAGAATCTTTTCCAACAGCTTTCCCACCACAGACATAAGGCTCACTGGTCTATAATTACTCGGACTATCCCTACTACCTTCTTTGCACAAGGGAACAACATTCGCCTCCCTCCAATCCTCCGGTACCTTGTGGAGTTGTGGATAATATCCAGTCCAACACGAGGAAATCCCTTGCTTTCGTTGAGCACATTTACGAGGAGTGCTGCCATAAGAAAAGAGTACCCATCATCAAGGACCCCCATCATCTCAGCCATTCTCTCTTCTCGCTAATACCATTGGTCAGAAGGTACAGAAATCTTAGGTCCCACATTGCCAGGATGAGGAACAGGTATTATCTTTCAACCATCAGGCATCAGGCTTCTGAACCAGCATAGATAACTTCACCCAACTCAATGGTAAGCTGACTCCACAACCTATAGACTTACTTTGAAGGACTCTGCAGTTCATGGTCTCAGTATTATCTATTTACTCTTGTTATTATTTGCATGATTTATCATCTTTTGCGCATTGGTTGTTTTTCAATCTTTATGTGTAGTCTTCTGTAAATTCTATTGTATTTCTTTATTTTCCTGTAAATGCCAGGATAAAAATGAATCTCAAGGTAGTATATTCTGACACAGACATACTTGGTAATAAATTTACTTTGACTTTGATAGAAGTGGATACAATGACCACATTTTAAACTCATTTAGACAGCAACTATGGTGGAGAAAGGTTTCGAGGGATATGGACAAAATAAAGGCAAACAGGACTATCTCAAGTTGTGATGGATATTCACTTTCTTGCTTTCTCATGTTCTGCAAAGATCACTTTCTAAACATAGCGGCTGCCACTTGTAAGTTAACAAATAGATGTAAGCAAACTTCCAAATATTGCTTTGTTTAGTTTCTGGTTGTAAATGGAAGTCAGTCTTTAGTTCTTAAAATGTAAGTGGCAAGCAGTAATCAGTTTGAAGTTAAAACAAGTAATGTCTAGAGAACAGCTTTGCATACATTCTGTCTGTACGAAATAGATGTTAGCTCATCACACTTGCTTTATTACTGCTCAAGAATGCAGGATAAGACAATGGGGTTGTTTAATTTGGCTTGTTTCAAAACAGACAAGTTAACTGGAGAAAAGGCCAAGTTCACTCAACCTATTCTCATAAGGCATGCTTCCCAAACCAGGCAACATCCTTGTAAATTTCCTCTGCACCCTTTCTATGGTTTCCACATCCTTCCTGTAGTGAGGCAATCAAAAGTTGCTTATTTCAAGGAAGCTTGCAGACCACTTAGCATATCAAATAACCGATCTATTATTGTCGGGAGATTTATGTACTCATGGAATTTAGCTTTACACAATTAGCTGAGATCTGTATCTCCAAGATGTTTTTAGACCATTTATGTAAAAAAGGTATCTGAGGAAATATGATAGGAGTGTGAAGTCACCCGTGGCAGGAAAAAGGTATCAATGTAGAGAGCATTTCAGACCTATTGGGAACAGGGTAAGGTACATCAAGAAATATGGAAGAAACCTGGGGTAAGCGAGAATTAATTCCTTTGGTTTCAGTTTCTGCGATAGACGATTTGTTTATCTGCATCATTGTTATATCTTTTTAGTTTGTAGTAATTGTACTTGTGTTTTGGAAATCCTTTATACTTTGTGTGTTAGAAATGGTTTGTGTTTTCAAAATCATTCATATTTTAGAGATGGTTTGGAATTTGGAAATGTTTTATGATACAAATCCTCTGTGAGTTCTAAATGTGTTTTAAGAATGTGGAGTAACACACACAAAATGCTGGAGGAACTCAGCAGGTCAGGCAGAATCCATGGAAATGAACAAACATTTTTGCAGGAGACAGGGTGGGAAGAGGTATAGGCAAGATAGCTGTTGGAATCATTAGGTTCATAAAAGATGTTGTTTGACAGCTTGTCCCCAGAGATGGAGACAGAGAGAGTGAGAAAGGGGAGGAAAGTGTCAGAACTGGAGCAACTGAATTTTAAGGCAGGGTGGAAGTTGGAGGCAAAGTTGATAAAATTGACAAGCTCAGCATGGGTGCATGAAGCAGAACCAATGTAATTGTTAATGTAGCTGAGGAAGCGTTGGGGAGTATCACAATGGAAGGCTTGGAACATGGACTGTTCTGCATAGCCAGTGAAAAGGCAGACATAGCTGGTACCTATGAGGGTGCTTATGGCTACCCCTTGAGTCTGGAGAAAGTGGGGGGAGCCAAAGGAAAAATTGCTGAGGGTGAGGACCGGTTTTCAGACAGAGGAGGGCGGTGGTGGAGGGGACCTGGTTGGTTGGTTATTGAGAAAGAAGTGGAGAGCTTTGAGGCCTTTTTGATGGGGGATAGAAGTGTATAGGGACTGGACATGATGAAAATCATGTGGTCAGGGCCAGGGAATTAAAAGTTAGTAAGAGATTGAGAGCATGAGTGATGTCGCTGACGTGGGTGGGAAGGGACTGAACCAAGGGGGATAAAATGGAGTTGAGGGATGAGGACACAAGTTCAGTGGGGCAGGAGCAGATAGAGACAATGGGCCTTCCTGGACAGTCAGGTATGTAGATCTCGGATAGGATGCAGAAGCGAGGAGTGCGGGGTAAGAGAAGTATGAAATCTTTGGCAGTAGATGGGAGTTCTTCAGAGTTGATGAGGTCAGTGATGGTGGACCAGACAGTTCTCTGATGCAATGTGATTAAGAATATGGTTTGGGCTTAAACATTTATCACTGAAAATAATTGAATTGTATTTTAAATTACTTTATTAGCTGGAAGTATCATCTCCTTGGTAGGGAAAGGGGACACACTGCTCAAATAGTGAGTATTGGCAGCTAAACTCACCATGGAGGATAAACAGGGGAGTAAACTAGTCTGTGGAGATTGGGTAGTTACAGAATAATCTCCTTTTAATGAGATTACTTGTGTCTAATACGGACCAGATTGCATACACTCCGTTAGACTAGTTTTGTGAATATCTTTGCCCCTTGGAGCATCTCGAAAGCCATATTCATGAGTGGAAGGGGGTAGCGATTTTTGGCCTCTTTGAGGTTTAATCCCCTATGATCAAAGTACATCTACGAAGAAGAAGCCTGTGCCAGTGGGTGCGGTGGAGGGTTGAATGAAGCCCGTGGCAAGAGCTTCCTTTATACTTTCCTCCATTGCGCTTCTCTCTGGGCCTGAGAGTGCATATAATTGATCCTGGCTGGGGGGCAGCAGGTCTATAGCGCAGTTGTAGGGTTGGTGTGGTGGAAACTTTGAGGCACTGCCCTTGTTGAAGACCTCCAAGTCCTTGTAGATGAAGGGATTTCAACTGGTTTGGGTGACCTTCCTTTGAGGCTGACTCATGAGGCTTCTTAGGTGACAGGGATGACTTGATAGACCTCAGAGTCCTCTCCTTAGGCTCTCAAAGTTCATTTGCAGAAGCAGTGGCCAAATCAGAATCCAAATCCCCGTCTGTATCCTCAGGCAACAGCATCTTCTGGAAACCTAGTCCAGTCCTCAAGAGCGGACAAGCCGGTTCTGGCCAACAGGATTGTGCAAGTCCCAACACTATCTAGTCGGGATCCCACAGGAACCAAAGAGGGGGAATCTATAATTTAGGCGAGGTCTGAAGCAATGGCTTGGAGCCTAGACTCCAAGGATCAACGGAAAGGAATCTTTCCTTTCCTTAAGACTTGGCAGCTCAATTCCTTAAACTTAGCAGCAAGTTTTCTAGACTGCTCGGGCATCTCCTTGGATCTCTCCTTGATCTGTTTTGTTGAATAGGAAGATAAGGTGGATAGATGCACTGGAGAAGAAACTAAGATAAAACATTTTTTTTCCTCCCTGGTCAAGTGAAATTGATAAATCCATTAAGCTTTGTAGAAATTTTAGTCCCATAGAATATTGTATCTACACAAATTTCTTATTTGCCCTGATCAAACAATTGTGAATAGTTTGTGCTGTTGTGCGAATAATACCTTACAACAAAAATTAGTTCAGAATTATTTATGTCCTATAAATTTAATGATATTTCAGAATCAGAGTCAGAATCAGTTTTAGCATCATTGGCTTATGTGATGAAATTTGTTGATAAGTGGCAGCAGTACATTGCAATACATAATAATAAAAAACTAAATTACAGTAAGTATATATATCATTAGTTAAATTAAAAACATAGTGCAAAAAGAAAAAAAAGTAGTGTTCATGAGTTTAATGTCAATTCAGAAATCTGATGGCTGAGGGTAAGAAGCTAATCCTGAATCGCCAAGTCTGCACCTTCAAGCTCCTGAATAGAGTCATAGAGTCATAGAAAAGTACAGCACAGAAATGGACCCTTCAGCCCATCTAGTCCATGCTGAACTGTTTAAACTGCCTACTCTCATCGACCTACCCTTCATAGGACCATAGCCCTCCATACCCCTACCATCCATGTACCTATCCAAACTTTTCTTAAACATTGAATTCGAGCAATCAAGATGATTGTACTGCCACGATTTCTTTATCTTTTCCAGTCAATTCCATGTTTTATTCCTCTGTCATATTTTAAGCAATTGGTGTCAATTATTATACCCTTCATTTGGAATTATAATGCCATTAGAATTACTAATTGCCCAAGGAAGCAGGTGGTTTTGCCCTACCGAACGTTAAAATGTATTACTGGGCTGCCCACCTATTCATTCTTGCATGGTGGAAAAAAGGCCCACCCTCTAACTCAGACTCGTGCCCAGCATGGTTACTCATAGAGCGAGTGCTTTGTAAGAAGACATCCTTATCAGCTCTCCTTAATAGCCCCACTGCAGTTAATAAGTCACATTTTAGTAACAGCTTCGTGGTTGGCAGCACTATAAGAATTTGGAAGCCGATTCAACTACACATTAAGGCCCCAAAAACTTATATTGACACTCCGATTTGTGACAATCATTCCTTTTTGCTTGGCCTGAATGATACTGCTCTTTCTACCTGGAAACAGAGAGTCATCTGTACTGCAGGTGACCTATATATTGATGGAAACTTTGCCTCATTTGCACAGTTACAAGCAATTTACAATATCCCTGCATCTAGTTTTTTTTAGATATTTACAAATTCAAGATTATATTAGGAAATATATACCCAAGTTTGAAGTTTTAGACAAATCTGAGTCTCTGGAGGCAATAAATAAATTTGATTCTGTTAGTCGTAGTGCGGTATCCTATTTTTATCAGATCCTACATAATGGAGCTCGGGTGAATACTGCAGGTTTTAAACAGGCATGGGTGGATGAATTGAGTATAGAACTGATGGAGGAGGTCTGGGACGAGTGTTTAAAGAGTATACATGATTGTTCGGTCAACATCAGACACAGACTTATACAGTTTAAAACAATATGTAGACTCCATTATTCCAAAGAAAAGTTGCACAGTTTCTACCCTGATGTTTCACCAGTTTGTAATAGATGTAAATCTGTGAACAGTAACAATAATAGTAATTTGTCACATTCATTCTGGTCATGTTGTAAGCTTTATGCATACTGGAAAAGTATTTTTCACTGTTTCTCTGAGGCTTTTGGGAAGCGGTGGGAACCAGACCCACTCATAGCCATCCTTGGAGCAACAAACTCCCTATCTTCAGCCAATACGTATGAAAAAATAGCTGTGTTGTTTGGAATGGTGATTGCTAAGAAGTTAATCCTGCAAAAATGGAAAATGGACTCTGTGCCTACATACGATCTGTGGCTGAGAGAACTGGCAAATACTTTACATTTGGAGAGACTGAGACTATGTAATGAGGACGGAGGGGACATCTTTGAAAGGATATGGGGTCCTGTATTGGACTTTCTTACGGGGTGAGGACTGAGGTTTTTTGGTGTGGTGCACCTCTGCTGTGTATGTTTACTTTTGCCTTTATATTTTTCTCCCTTTTGCTGCTCAATATTTAATTTGATTTTGTTATGATTGTAGGTTTTGTGGATGTGCTGTATTTTTTTGTGTTTTTTTGTTTGTTTGTAATAAATAAAAATAAATAATTAAAACATTGAATTCGAGTTTGCATACTCCACTCGGTCTGGCAGCTTGTTCCACACTCTCACAAACATCTGAGTGAGGAAGTTTCCCCTCACCTTCCCTTTAGCCTTTTAACCTTTCACCCTATCCCATGACCTCTTGTTGTAGTCCCACCCAACCACAGTGGGAAAAGCCTGCTTGCATTTACCCTATCTATATCCCTCATAATTTTGTATACCTCTATCAAATCTCCTCTCAATCTTCTATGTCCCAATAATAAAATCCGAACCTATTCTATCTTTCCTTTTAACCTGGGTCCTCCAGACCCGACAACATCCTTATAATATTTTTCTGTATACTTTCAATCTTATTTACATCTTTCCTATAGGTAGGTGACCAAAACTGCAAACAATATTCCAAATTAGGTCTCACTAATGTCTTACACAACTTCAACATAACACTCCATGTCCTGTACTCAAACTTTGATTTATGAAGGACAATGTGGCAAAAGCTTTCTTTACGACCCTATCTACCTAAGCCGCCACTTTCAATGAATTATAGATGTGTATTCCCAGCTCTCTTTGTTCTTAGGCACTCTTCATTGCCCTACCATTTACTGTGTAAGACCTACCCTGCTTTGTCCTACCAAAGTGCAACACCTCGTACTTGTCTACATTAAATTTCATCTGCCATTTTTTAGCCCATTTACCCATCTTGGTGTCATCTGCAAATTTGTTGATCCAGTTAACCACATTACCATCTAGATTACTGATATGGATGACAAACAACAGTGAGCACAGCACCGATTGCTGTGGCACTCCATTAGTCACAGGCCTCCAGCCAGAGAGGCAACTATCTACCAACATTTGTAACTATTTATCTACTAATGCCGGAATTTGTCAAATGCCTTATTAAGGTCCATGTGGACAACATCCACTGGCTTGTCTTCATCAACTTTCCTGGTAACTTCCTTGGAAAAACTCGACAAGATTGCTTGGTTGTGACCTACCACGTACAAAGCAATGCTGACTATCCTTAATCGGTCCATGTCTATCCAAATACTTATATATCCAATCACTCAGAATACCTTCCAATAACTTTCCCACAACTGATGTTAGGCTCACTGGCCTGTAGTTCCCTTGTTTATTTTTAGAGCCTTTCTTGAACAACGGAACAACATAGACTATCCTCCAATCCTCTGGTACCTCAGCTATCGCTAAGGATGATTTAAGTATCTCTGCTCTTGCCCCTGCAGTTTCTACCCTTGCCTTCCGCAGGGTCCAAGGGAACACTTTGTCAGGCCCTGGGGATTTATCCACCATGATTTGTCTGATGACTGCAACACCTCTTCCACAGCAATCTGAATAGGGCCCATGAATTTGATGCTGCTTTGCTTGACTTCTATACACTCTGAGTCCATCCCCTGAGCAACTACAGATGCAAAGAATGATTTAAGATCTTCCCCATCTCTTTTGGCTCCACACTTGGATTAATCTCTCCCACTCTGCCGCATCTAAAACAGTAGAACCACAGAATACTGAGCTGCTAGTCCTGCCCCTCCTGCAACCAAGACTCAACCAAGTGAAATTAATGGCATTGTGATCGCTAAATGTAAGACACAAACTTCTATTATCTGCTCTGTCTCAATTCCTCATAGCAGATCAAGTATTGCGCACTCTCCTGTTGGGACTTCTGCGTACTGATTAAGGAAACTTTAATGAACATGCTGACAAACTCTATCCCATCTAGTCCTTTTACAGTATGGGAGTCCCAGTCAATATGTAGAAAGCTAAAATCACCTACTATAACAACCTTATGTTTCTTTAATCAGTCTGTGATTGCTCTACAAATTTGTTCCTCTAAATCACTCGGACTGTTGGGTGGTCTGTAATGCAGCTCCATTAATGTGCTCATACCTTTCTTATTCCTCATTTCCACCCATAATGTCTCACTAAATGAGTTCTGTCTGTCCTGACCGAGCACTGCCGTGACATTTTCCCTGACTAATAATGCCTCCCCTCATCTTTTAATCCTTCCTGCTCTGACACGTCTAAAACAATGGAGACCTGGAATATTGAGCTGCCAGTCCTGTACCTCCCGTAACCAAGTCTCACTGATGGCTACAACATCATAATTCCTGGTGTTGATCCATGTCCTGAGCTCATCTCCCCTTCCTATGATACTCCTTGCATTGAAATATACACAGCTCAGGACAACAGTTGCACCATTCTCAACCTCCTCCCTAATGATAGTAATGAGAAGAGGTCATGTCCTGGGTGATGGGGATCCTTAATGATGGATGCCACCTTTGTGAGACATTGCTCCTTGAAGATGTCCTGGATGATGGGGAGACGAGAGCCCATGACAGAGCTGACTGAGGTCACAAATCTCTGCAGCTTACCCTTTCTGAAGTCCAAAATCAATTCTTTGGTTTTACTGACATTGAGTGCTGTGACAGTGAAACCATTCAACCAGCTGATCTATCTTTCTCCCATACGCTTCCTCGTCACATATGAAATCCTTCCAATAATAAATGTGTCCTCAGCAAATTTATAGATGGTTTTTTTGACCTGTGCCTAGTCATGGGTGTAGAGAGCAGAGCAGTGAGCCAAGAACATTGCCACATCCTTGAGTTGTGGCAATGTTGATTATCAGTGAGGTGGAGATGTTATTTCCAATCCACCCAGACTATTGTCTTCTGGAGAGGGAGCTGAGGGTCCAGTTGTAGAGGGAGGTACACAGGCCAAGGTTTTGGAGCTTTTTCCTCAGTACTGTAGGAATGATTATAACATAGAACATAGAATAGTACAGCACAGTACAGGCCCTTCAGCCCACATTGTTGTGCCGACCCTCAAACTCTGCCTCCCATATAACCCCCCACCTTAAATTCCTCCATATACCTGTCTAGTAGTCTCTTAAATTTCACTACTGTATCTGCCTCCACCACTGACTCAGGCAGGGTATTCCACACACCAACCACTCTCTGAGTAAAAAACCTTCCTCTAATATCCCCTTTGAACTTCCCACCCCTTACCTTAAAGCCATGTCCTCTTGTATTGAGCAGTGGTCCCCTGGGGAAGAGGCGTTGGCTATCCACTCTATCTATTCCTCTTATTATCTTGTACACCTCTATCATGTCTCCTCTCTTCCTCTTCTCTCCAAAGAGTAAAGCCCTAGCTCCCTTAATCTCTGATCATAATGCATACTCTCTAAACCAGGCAGCATCTTGGTAAATTTCCTCTGTACCTTTTCCAATGCTTCCGCATCCCTCCTATAGTGAGGTGACCAGAACTGGACACAGTACTCCAAGTGTGGCCTAACCAGAGTTTTATAGAGCTGCATCATTACCTCGCGACTCTTAAACTCTATCCCTCAATTTATGAAAGCTAACACCCCATAAGCTTTCTTAACTACCCTATCTACCTGTGAGGCAACTTTCAGGGATCTGTGGACATGTACCCCCAGATCCCTCTGCTCCTCCACACTACCAAGTATCCTGCCATTTACTTGCAAACAACAGGAATTCTGCAGATGCTGGAAATTCAAGCAACACACATCAAAGTTGCTGGTGAACGCAGCAGGCCAAGCAGCATCTGTAGGAAGAGGTGCAGTCAACGTTTCAGGCCGAGACCCTTCGTCAGGACTAACTGAAGGAAGAGTGAGTAAGGGATTTGAAAGTTGGAGGGGGAGGGGGAGATCCAAAATGACAGGAGAAGACAGGAGGGAGAGGGATAGAGCCAAGAGCTGGACAGGTGATAGGCAAAAGGGGATACGAGAGGATCATGGGACAGGAGGTCCGGGAAGAAAGACGGGGGGGGTGACCCAGAGGATGGGCAAGAGGTATATTCAGAGGGACAGAGGGAGAAAAAGGAGAGTGAGAGAAAGAATGTGTGCATAAAAACAAGCAACAGATGGGGTACGAGGGGGAGGCGGGGCCTTAGCGGAAGTTAGAGAAGTCGATGTTCATGCCATCAGGTTGGAGGCTACCCAGACGGAATATAAGGTGTTGTTCCTCCAACC
Source organism: Mobula hypostoma (assembly GCF_963921235.1). Classification (NCBI taxonomy): domain Eukaryota; kingdom Metazoa; phylum Chordata; class Chondrichthyes; order Myliobatiformes; family Myliobatidae; genus Mobula; species Mobula hypostoma. The sequence continues at coordinate 48,803,470 of NC_086108.1, read as the reverse complement.
TGAGTGTGGCTTCATCTTTACAGTAGAGGAGGCCGTGGATAGACATGTCAGAATGGGAATGGGATGTGGAATTAAAATGTGTGGCCACTGGGAGATCCTGCTTTCTCTGGCGGACAGAGCGTAGATGTTCAGCAAAGCGGTCTCCCAGTCTGCGTCGGGTCTCGCCAATATATAAAAGGCCACATCGGGAGCACGGGACGCAGTATATCACCCCAGTCGACTCACAGGTGAAGTGTTGCCTCACCTGGAAGGACTGTTTGGGGCCCTGAATGGTGGTAAGGGAGGAAGTGTAAGGGCATGTGTAGCACTTGTTCCGCTTACACGGATAAGTGCCAGGAGGGAGATCAGTGGGGAGGAATGGGGGGGACGAATGGACAAGGGGGTTGTGTAGGGAGCGATCCCTGCGGAATGCAGAGAGAGGCGGGGAGGGAAAGATGTGCTTAGTGGTGGGATCCCGTTGGAGGTGGCGGAAGTTACGGAGAATAGTATGTTGGACCCGGAGGCTGGTGGGGTGGTAGGTGAGGACCAGGGGAACCCTATTCCTATTGTGGTGGCGGGAGGATGAAGTGAGAGCAGATGTACGTGAAATGGGGGAGATGAGTTTAAGAGCAGAGTTGATAGTGGAGGAAGGGAAGCCCCTTTCTTTAAAAAAGGAAGACATCTCCCTCGTCTGCCATTTACTTTGTACTCTGCCTTGGAGTTTGTCCTTCCAAAGTGTACCACCTCACACTTCTCCGGGTAGAACTCCATCTGCCACTTCTGCAACCTATTATATTAAATGCTGAGCTGTAGTCAATGAACAGCAGCCTGATATAAAACTAGTATTGTCCAGGTGATTCAAGGCCGCGTGAAGAGCCAATGAGATCGCATCCACTGTAAACCTGTTGTGATAATAGACAAATTGCAGTACCACCAAGTCCTTGCTTAGTTTGGAGTTCATTCTAGCCAGAACCAACCTCTGAAAGCACTGTAGATATGAGTTCTACTGTGTAATAGTCATTAACACAGCTCACATGCTCCCCTTGGGCACTGGTTTGATTGTTAGCCTTCTGAAGTAGGTGGCAACTTCCGACTGTAGAAAATACTTTTGAATACACCTGGCACAGGTTTTCAGAGCCCTAACAGGTACTCCATTGGAGCCTGTCACCTTGCAAGGGTTCATTCTCTTGAAAGACATTCTGATGTTGGCCTGCGAGACAGAGGTCACAGGGTCACTGGATGTTGCAGGGGTCCTCATAGCTGTAGTTTTATTTTCCCTTTCAAAACATGCATAAGAGTCATTGAGCTTGTTCGGGAGTGAAGCATCACTGCCGTTTATCATGTTAAATTTCACTTTGTAAGAAGTAATGGCCTGCAAACACTGCCAGAATTGATATGCATCCGATTCCACTTCTAGCCTCAATAGGAATTGCTCTTGCGATAGCCCTCTGTAAGTTGTACCTTGCCTTTTTGCATCATCCTGGATCAGGGGTCTATACACAGACTTGTATTTACCATTTATCTATTTCTCTGGTTTGTCCTCAACCCTGATAGAGTGAAGAGCAAAGACCACCCTGATCATGTTATCCGTCCTCTCCCTTTCCTAGACCTGAATACTAATGTTGTATGTATACGGATATGCATGTCTCTTGCTTCATCTTGGGCTGGCGGGGGGGGGGTGCGTTGGGATGTGTCTGTCTTGAATTATTGGTTTAATAAAATAACCTCAGAGAAAGATGAATCAACAAACATTATTTTATCACATACCTATTTGGATGTTGCTTACTTACTTTTTAATGTTGGTAACTTTTATATATATTGTTCTTAATATTTTATATAATGTACTTTGTAAATATGTTGTTCATTGCTAATGGTAGCATTGTGTTATCATGGTTTATACCTTTGACTTTTAAAACCATCTATCTTACTATATTTGTGTGTATAATGGTAAAAGACTTATCAGAAGGAGAAAGATAGCTACCCCAGAAGAATGCTATACTCCTGATACCATTTTTACTTATTCTGTTGTTATTTCTTCAGAAACAGAAATGTAATGCTAGCATCTTTGAGATCTACAAAGCTTTATATTGTTATAAGGTAGAACTATTTGAATGTGTATACTTGCAATTTTGGTATAAGCATATGTTGTGCATGTGGTACTCCTACAATGCAACAAATAGGACACCAGGCCTCCCAGTACTGCTATTCATGCTATATTTAAAGTTATAAGAACAATTTGTACATTTGGTTGATAAAATTCCATTGTTTGACAGAGCAGACTGAGTATTCTGGAAACCCACAGAAGTTGGGAAGAATGATCAATTCTTATCAATTAGGCCCAATACTTAACAGAGTAAAGGGGGAAACCTGAACAATTGTACCCAGAGTCCAGGGTCACAAAAATGGGAAGAAACTTATGCAGATGGTATTGTTGGTATTAAGTTACTGCTTACCAGTGGTGTTCACTCCCATGGGAGGGCCATAACCAACCCCTATGTTCTGACATTTTTTGTGGAGCTTAGAAATAAAAGTATAGACGGAATTTTAAACAGGACAACTGTATGCTTACTTCTGTAAATGTTTTGTTTTTAGGTATATTATTATATTGCAAAATCATGTAGCTGATGGATTTCATTTTCTCTAACCAAAATGTGAGATTACAAGTCCTTGGGCAAAAGATGACAGCACTACATAGTCAGTAACTTGTTTACAAGACTTGTTTTTTCAGAAAACCCAGGTGAAGTAGTGCACCACATTGAAAAGAATGGGAACATCCCCGTAAAAGCGTCGAACTATCTTATTGAAAGACATTGCCAGCTGACCTGATGAACTACCGGTGACAGAGACAGTGATTCAAAGTTGCATCAAGGAAATGGCAAGAATTGTTTGAGGAAGAGAATTTTAAAGATGGACTAATATGGACACTGATGTGCCGTTGCTGTGTATTTATGGAAAATTATAGAGGTGGCATTCCTTTCAGGTTTGGTAAATGTGTGCAGCTGAGATTAAGGAAGTTAGTACCCCAATGAGAAAATCATTGGGAAGTACTCAATGAATTCTTTGAGCATCCGATCGAAGAGAGCCTTTCCAGCACTGGTAACCTTGTGGAACGGCTGGTGGAATGATAGTCTGCTCCCAAGTGGAGTCTCAGCAGGAGTCACAATCTTGAAGCTGATACCCATTGGAAAAAGCTGGACTAGAAATTTTTGCTCAGCTGGGTGGGGATGGGGGGAGGGTGGTGTGATGGACATTCCCTTCCTTTCTGATATTTCGCAAAGCTCGCTTTCTAATCACAGCAGTTCTCAGCTGTAAGATCGCAAACCGATAAAGGTAAACTTCCATATATAGCTTTGCTTAGGCTCTGGTTGTAAATGGAAGTCAGTTTTCTTTTCTTAAAATGTAAATGGCAAGCAGTAATCAGCTTGAAGTTAAAGCTAGTATTGTTTATAGAGCAGCTTTGTGGACGCTCTATCTGTAGAAGCAGATGCAAGCTCACTACACCTGCTTTATTACCACTCAAGGGTGCAATATAAGGGGTTGTTTAAATTGGCTTCAAAGTTTAGAGTTGACAGTAAATTTATGATCAAAGTGCATATACATCTCCATATACAACCCTGAGATCCATTTCTTGTGAGCATTCACAGTAAGTTTGAGAAACACAATAGAATCAGTGAAAGACCAGCCTGAACAGAACAGGCAAACCAGCTATGTGAAAAAGGCAACAAACTGTGCAAACAACAACAACAACAATAATACTGACAGAAGGTAAAACGTATTTCTACCTAAAGGAGAAATCACAAATGACCCACCAAAATATCACTCTATTACTTGTTTACAAACTATAGGAAAAATTATATCATTATTTGTCTTGGAACAAATAACTCCTCTCTCGGACAACCACAATATACTGTATGCACAGAAAAGCAGAAAGGACGCTGTAAGCGCATGAAAAAATGTAAAGAACAACTGATAATAGATTCTGTAATTCTAAATCAAGCACAGTGGAAAAGCAGAAATCTTTCATGTTATTATATTCCTAACAAAAAGCATTTGATTCTGTTCCACACTCATGGTTAATGGAAGTTCTTTACCGTATATATATGTAAACTATCTCTTGCGAAATTCTTACAACATCTAATGAAGCATTGGCGTGTCCTGGACTTATTTCCTGGCATAATCTACATATTACTATTTAACTATTTATGGTTTTATTACTATTTATTATTTATGGTGCAACTGTAATGAAATCCAATTTCCCCCAGGATCAATGAAGTATGACTATGACTAAAAGCACACTATCTATTAACTAGCAAAAAAGAACAACCACTGTTACCATAATAAACCAAGTCGAATCCCTAAGCCCACCATGATTTTGTCTAGCTTTAAACCCACTCTAATTTACTGAACATTAAACAGAAAGAAAGGTGCAATAGAGAAAGTAGAATATAAAGCAGAGCAGCAGGATAAAATACAACTGTTGGATGAACATGAAATATATAAGTATCTGGAATATCAATAAGCAAGGAAAATAGGACATAGTGTGATAATGGAAAACTTTTGACAGAATTTACTTAAAGGCTTAAGAAAATCTGCCAAACAGAGCTCAATAATAAAAATACAACAAAGGCAATAAACAATTTCGTTATGCTCATATTAATGTATTCTTTTGGCATAATATCTTGGTCTGAAACTGATCTGTAAAATTTACAAAGAAAAATAAGAACTGAAATGCCAAATTTTAGAAAACACTATGTACAGTCAAACACACTTAGATTAACACTACCTAGGACAGAAGGAGGAATGGGGGTACGAGACATTAAAAATTACACAACAGTTAAATAAAACTTCTAAGGATATATTTTCAACAATGAAAACAGAATTCAGCACTCCATGCGAGAATATACAATTCTGATAAGTACCAACCACTAAACTTAAATGAAAGCAAAACCCAGAAAAATGACAAAATTATCACCATAGAAGGAAAAGTTAACCAATGGAAGAGCATAACTCTCCATAGAAGACATCCCCACGATCTGAGTGGAGTAGATGTTTACAAGAAAGTGTCAAATGCCTGCCTCAGAACTGGAAACCTCTTCCAAGAAACAGAAGAATCGGTTCCTTGTGGCAACACAGAACCAGGCAGTTAACACAAAAAATCATCAAAAATACATAATAAAAGACCAACAAATTTAAGATGATAAATGCAGAAATGCTAAGAGAAACCACAAACAATCCCCAACACAGTACAAGATCCTGCAACAGTTTAACTCAATCTGATTACTTACACAGGCATAATCAAGTGGAAAACATCATTCACCAAAATCTTGCTTTCATATACAAACTCACAAAAGACACCATAGTTTACTATAACTCCAAGCCTGATCCAGTTTTAGAGTCGCGGTGCTTCAAATTATATTACTACTGATCTCTTATTACAGATAGGACAATCCATAATAACAGTCCAGATATAAAATTACAGGATAAACAAGGAAGAACAACTTATTTAATAGATATAGACATTCGAAACACACACACAACATACAGAAATCAAGAAGTAAAAAAAAGCAGAAATATGCTTAATTAAAAGAGGAAATTGAAAAACTATGGAAAAGTAACAAGTAACACACATAAAAGTTGCTGCTGAACGCAGCAGGCCAGGCAGCATCTCTAGGAAGAGGTACAGTCGACGTTTCGGGCCGAGACCCTTCATCAGGACTAACTGAAGGAAGAGCTAGTAAGAGATTTGAAAGTGGGAGGGGGAGGGGGAGATGCGAAATGATAGGAGAGAACAGGAGGGGGAGGGATGAAGCCAAGAGCTGGACAGGTGATTGGCAAAAGGGATATGAGAGGATCATGGGACAGGAGGCCTAGGGTGAAAGAAAGGGGGAGGGGAGAAGCCCAGAGGATGGGCAAGGGGTATAGTGAGAGGGACAGAAGGAGAAAAAGGAGAGAGAGAAAAAGAATGTATATATATATATAAATAAATAACGTATGGGGTACGAGGGGGAGGTGGGGCATGAGTGGAAGTTTGAGGAGTCAGTGTTCATGGCATCAGGTTGGAGGCTACCCAGACGGAATATAAGGTGTTGTTCCTCCAACCTGAGTGTGGCATCATCTTTACAGTAGAGGAGGCCGTGGATAGACATATCAGAATGGGAATGGGATGTGGAACTAAGATGTGCGGCCACTGGGAGATCCTACTTTCTCTGGCGGACAGAGCGTAGGTTTTCAGCAAAACAATCTCCCAGTCTGTGTCGGGTCTCGCCAATATATAGAAGGCCGCATCAGGAGCACCAGACGCAGTATATCACATCAGGTGGGGTACAGGGGTTTTTTTATGGGATATGATGGATAAACAGGAATAGGGTACTAGGATGGTCAAAGATGGGAGGGTAAAGTGTAGGGGTGTGTGTGTGTGTGTGTGTGTGTGTGTGTGTGTGTGTGTGTGTGCGTGCGCGAGCGAGATTGGGTGAAGGGATTTAGATTATATGTCCAGTGCACATTCCAGAGCAGAAGGTGGCAGTAATGCATCATTAAGCTGGATGCCAACCACTGTAAAACAAGACACAGACAGACAGACTCACAGGTCAAGTGTCACCTCACCTGGAAGGACTGTTTGGGGCCCTGAATGGTGGTAAGGGAGGAAGTGTAAGGGCATGTGTAGCACTTGTTTCACTTACAAGGTTAAGTGCCAGGAGGGAGATTGGTGGGGAGGGATGGGGGGGAACGAATGGACAAGGGAGTCATGTAGGGAGCGATCCCTACAGAAAGCGGGGGGTGGGGGGGGAGGGAAAGATGTGCTTAGTGGTGGGATCCCGTTGGAGGTGGCGGAAGTTATGGAGAATTATACGTTGGACCCAGAGGCTGGTGGGGTGGTAGGTGAGGACAAGGGGAACCCTATTCCTAGTGGGGGTGGCAGGAGGATGGAGTGAGAGCAGATGTCGGTGAAATGGGGGAGATACGTTCAAGAGCAGAGTTGATGGTGGAGGAAGGGGAGCCCCTTTCTTTAAAAAAGGAGGGCATCTCCTTTGTCCTGAAATGAAAAGCCTCATCCTGAGAGCAGATGCGGCGGAGACGGAGGAATTGCGAGGAGGGGATGGCATTTTTGCAAGAGACCGGGTGAGAAGAGGAATAGTCCAGGTAACAAGTATACATTTTCTTAATTCTGTAGTAATGCTTACAAATGGTGTTATCCCAAAGTCACTACACAATAGCGTTAAACAATTCAGCTGATACAGAAATATTTAAGTAAATCTCCATAAAGTCATGATACTAAATGCCACCAGAATTGTCCAAAAGTTCCTAGCAATTGAGAAATGAGTGTGCTTGGCCATGTCCATACCTCGGTTTTTACCAGCTTGAGCTGAGAAAAAAATAAAAAATATAATAACAATAAATTAATAAGAAATAAATATCAAGAACATGAGATGAAGAATCCTTGAAAGCGAGTCCATAGGTTGTGTAGGAAGAGGTGCAGTCGACGTTTCAGGCTGAGACCCTTCGTCAGGACTAACTGAAGGAAGAGTGAGTAAGGAATTTGAAAGTTGGAGGGGGAGGGGGATATCCAAAATGATAGGAGAAGACAGGAGGGGGAGGGATGGAGCCAAGAGCTGGACAGGTGATAGGCAAAAGGGATATGAAAGGATCATGGAACAGGAGGCCCAGGGAGAAAGAAAAGGGGGGGGGGACCCAGAGGATGGGCAAGGGGTACTTAACTGAAGGAAGAGTGAGTAAGGGATTTGAAAGTTGGAGGGGAGTGAGTAAGGGATTTGAAAGTTGGAGGGGAGTGAGTAAGGGATTTGAAACGTCGACTGCACCTCTTCCTAGAGATGCTGCCTGGCCTGCTGCGTTCACCAGCAACTTTTATGTGTGTTGCTTGAATTTCCAGCATCTGCAGAATTCCTGTTGTTTCCATAGATTGTGTGAACAGTTCAGTGATGGGGAGAGTGAAGTTATCCCCTCTGGGTCAAGAGCCTGATGGTTGAGGGGTAATAACTGTTTCTGACCCTGGAGGTGTGGGTCCTGTAGCTCCTGTAATGGGAACAGAACACGGCCTGGATAGTGGGGGTCTGTGACGATTGATGCTGCTTTCCTGAAACAGCAGTCTGTACAGATATGCTCAGTGGTGGGGAGGACTTTACCTGTGATGGTCTGGGCCATATCCAATACATTTTGTAGGCTTTTCCATTCAAGGGCATTAGTGTTTCCATACCAGGCCATGATGCAAGTGACAGTCTATATACTCTCCACAATACATCTCTATAAGTTTGTCAAAGTTTTAGATGACATGCTGAATCTTTGCAAATTCCAAATAAGTTATAGCCACTGCTCTGCTTCCATCATAATGGCACTTTGGTGCTGGATCCAGGACAGGTACTCTGAAATGATAACACCGAGGAAAGTACAGTTACTAACTCTCACCATCTGATCCCCAGATGAGGACTGGCTCATGGACCACTGGTTTCCTTCTCCTGAAATCAATGATCAGCTTGTTTCAAAACAGGCAAGTTGACTAAGTTGCTTAGTTCAAGGAAGCTTGCAGATAGGGTTGTCAACTATCTTACTCCCAAATAAGGGACAAAAGTAGCAGTCAAATACGGGACACAAGGAAACTGGCAGATACTGGAATTTCAAGCAACACACATAAAAGTTGCTGGTGAACGCCGCAGGCCAAGCAGCATCTCTAGGAAGAGGTACAGTCGACGTTTCGGGCTGTACCTCTTCCTAGAGATACTGACTGGCCTGCGGCGTTCACCAGCAACTTTTATGCGAAATACGCGACACCCCTGTATACCCCATGAAAGACTACCATGACCATGAAGCCTTGCGCGGGCACCTGTGTGCGCATGCGTAACGTGTGCTTATGTGATGTGCGCCTGCGCGTACGTGCCGATTCCCCCCCCCCACCCAATCGGTTTTGGCTTAATCTTCCCGACTATACTGTACCTGTACATACATTGTTTCTACTTTATATAGGCTGTGTATTTATCATATCATTCCTGCTTTTACTATATGTTAGTGTTATTTTCAGTTTTATGTGTTATTTGGTATGATTCGGTAGGTTATTTTTTTGGGTCTGGGAACGCCGAAAACATTTTCCCATATAAATTAATGGTAATTGCTTCTTTACCTTACGCCATCTCGGCACGAAAGGTTTCATAGGAACGCTCTACCTTAGCGGGGGAAATACGGGACAAGAACGGTCCCGTATGGGACAAACCAATTTAGCCCAATATACGGGATGTCCCGGCAAATACGGGACAGTTGGCAACCCTACTTGCAGACCAGTTGGAAGCAACACTCAGCATATCAAATAATAGATCTAATTGTTGGGAGCTTTTGTCACAACCACGGATTCGGCAGCGCAGCAGACACGGCGACTGCGCTTGTGAATATGCACGTGTCAGCTAATTATTATTTCATTGTGATGGTATTTAACTCCATTCAGAAAATTCCAAGTGCACAACATTAACCAATTCTATCCTGCTTGTAACTTCTTCAAAGAATTCCAACAGATTTGTCAAGCAAGATTTTCCCTTGAGAAAACCATGCTAACTACAGCCTACTTTATCAAGTGGCTTCAAGTACCCCGAACCCACATCCTTAACAATCGACTCCAACATCTTACCAACCACTGAGATCAGACTAACTAGCCTATAGTTTGCTTTCTTCTGACTCTCCCCCTTCTTGAAGAGTGGAGTGACATTTGCAATTTTCTAGTCTTCATACCAGAATCTTGTGATTCTTGAAAGATCATTACTAATGCCTCCACGATCTCTTCAGCCACCTCTTTCTACCTATCTACTTTCAGACCATTCAGTTTTCCAAGAACCTACTCTCTGGTAACTTCATACCCACTGACATCTGGAACTTCTACCATACTGCCAGTGCCTTCCACGGTGAAGATTGATGCAAAATACTTATTCAGTTCATTCGCCATTTCCTTGTCCCCCATTACTACCTCTAATGCCATCCTTCCCATAGCTGGTGACCAGAAATGCACACAATTCTCCAAGTATGTACAGTTGTAATATGACTTTCCACATCTATGCCCTGACCAATGAATGCAATGATGCCAAAAGTCTTCTTAATCGCTAGGTAATCTATGGTAACCTACATGTAATTCAATAATAAATTTAGAATCAGAATCGGAATCAATTTTATCACCGGCACGTGTCATGAAATTTGTTAACTTAGCAGCAGCAGTTCAATGGTAACAGTGAGAAAAGGTCATGCCCTTGGTGTTGGAGGTTCTTAATAATGGACGCTGCCTTTCTGAGACACCGCTTCTTGAAGATGTTCTGGATATTTTGTGGGCTAGTACCCAAGATGGAGTCGACTAAATTTACAACCTTCTGCAGCTTCTTTCGGTCCTGTGCAGTAGCCCCTCCATACCAGACAGTGATGCAGCCTTTCTGAGTGCTCTCCAATGATACATCTATAGAAGCTTTTGAGTGTGTTTGTTGATATACCAAATCTCTTCAAACTCCTAATGAAGTATACACGCTGTCTTGCCTTCTTTACAGCTGCATAGATATGTTGGGACCAGGTTAGATCCTCAGAGATCTTGACACCCAGGAACTTGAAATGGCTCACTCTCTCCACTTCTGATCCCTCTATGAGGATTGATATGTCTGCCTTTGTCTTACCCTTCCTGAAGTCCACAATCAGCTCGTTCATCTTACTGACGCTGAGTGCCAGGTTGTTGCTGTGACGCCATTCAACTAGTTGGCATATCTTGCTCCTGTATGCTCTCTCATCACTATCTGAGATTCTACCAAAAATGGTTGTATCATCAGCAAATTTATAGATGGTATTTGAGCTATGCCTTGCCACACAGTCATGTGGATATAGAGAGTAGAGCAGCAGGCTAAGCACACACCCTGAGGTGCATCAGTGTTGATCGTCAGCGAGGAGGATATGCTATCACCAATCTGTACCGATTGTGGTCTTCTGGTTAGGAAGTCAAGGATCCAATTGCAGAGGGAGGTACAGAGGCCCAGGTCTGTAACTTCTCAGTTAGGATTGTGGGAATGATGGTATTAAATTCTGAGCTATAGTTGATGAACGGCATCTTGACATGAGGAAATCTGCAAATGCTGGAATTTCAAGCAACACAATAAAAGTTGCTGGTGAACGCAGCAGGCCAGGCAGTATCTCTAGGAAGAGGTACATTCGATGTTTCGGGCCGAGACCCTTCGTCAGGACTAACTGAAGGAAGAGCTAGTAAGAGATTTGAAAGTGAGAGGGGGAGGGGGAGATCCAAAATGATAGGAGAAGACAGGAGGGGGAGGGATGGAGCCAAGAGCTGGACAGGTGATTGGCAAAAGGGATATGAGTGGATCATGGGATGGGAGGCCTAGGGAGGAAGAAAACAGGGAGGGAGGAAGCCTAGAGGATGGCCAAGGAGTATAGTGAGGGAGACAGACAGAGGGAGAAAAAGGAGAGAGAGAAAAAGAAGCAACACACATCAAAGTTGCTGGTGAACGCAGCAGGCCAAGCAGCATCTGTAGGAAGAGGTGCAGTCGATGTTTCAGGCCGAGACCCTTCGTCAGGACTAACTGAAGGAAGAGTGAGTAAGGGATTTGAAAGTTGGAGGGGGAGGGGGAGATCCAAAATGATAGGAGAAGACAGGAGGGAGAGGGATAGAGCCAAGAGCTGGACAGGTGATAGGCAAAAGGGGATATGAGAGGATCATGGGACAGGAGGTCCGGGAATAAAGACAAGGTGGGGGGGGGGAACCCAGAGGATGGGCAAGAGGTATATTCAGAGGGACAGAGGGAGAAAAAGGAGAGTGAGAGAAAGAATGTGTGCATAAAAATAAGTAACAGATGGGGTACGAGGGGGAGGTGGGGCCTTAGCGGAAGTTAGAGAAGTCGATGTTCATGCCATCAGGTTGGAGGCTACCCAGACGGAATATAAGGTGTTGTTCCTCCAACCTGAGTGTGGCTTCATCTTTACAGTAGAGGAGGCCGTGGATAGACATGTCAGAATGGGAATGGGATGTGGAATTAAAATGTGTGGCCACTGGAAGATCCTGCTTTCTCTGGTGGACAGAGCGTAGGTGTTCAGCAAAGCGGTCTCCCAGTCTGCGTCGGGTCTCACCAATATATAAAAGGCCACATCAGGAGCACCGGACGCAGTATATCACCCCAGTCGACTCACAGGTGAAGTGTTGCCTCAACTGGAAGGACTGTTTGGGGCCCTGAATGGTGGTAAGGGAGGAAGTGTAAGGGCATGTGTAGCACTTGTTCCGCTTACACGGATAAGTGCCAGGAGGGAGATCAGTGGGAAGGGATGGGGGAGACGAATGGACAAGGGAGTTGTGTAGGGAGCGATCCCTGCGGAATGCAGGGGGGGGGGAGGGAAAGATGTGCTTAGTGGTGGGATCCCGTTGGAGGTGGCGGAAGTTACGGAGAATAATATGTTGGACCCGGAGGCTGGTGGGGTGGTAGGTGAGGACCAGGGGAACCCTATTCCTAGTGGGGTGGCGGGAGGATGGAGTGAGAGCAGATGTACATGAAATGGGGGAGATGAGTTTAAGAGCAGAGTTGATAGTGGAGGAAGGGAAGCCCCTTTCTTTAAAAAAGGAAGACATCTCCCTCGTCCTGGAATGAAAAGCCTCATCCTGAGAGCAGATGCGGCGGAGACGGAGGAATTGCGAGAAGGGGATGGCGTTTTTACAAGAGACAGGGTGAGAAGAGGAATAGTCCAGATAGCTGTGAGAGTCAGTAGGCTTATAGTAGACATCAGTGGATAAGCTGTCTCCAGAGACAGAGACAGAAAGATCTAGAAAGGGGAGGGAGGTGTCGGAAATGGACCAGGTAAACTTGAGGGCAGGGTGAAAGTTGGAGGCAAAGTTAATAAAGTCAACGAGAGAGAAAAAGAATGTGTGTATATAAATAATTAAATAACACATGGGGTACGAGGGGGAGGTGAGGTTTCCAAGAAAGGATATATGGCTGTGATAGCGAGTCTGAGTCAAAATGTGGTCAAAAAGTTGAAGAGCCAAAGAAATTACAGATGGGGAGCAGTGAGAGATGGTTTCACTGAACTCTCGTCGAAGAGAAGATTTAAACTTCTTCAGTGTAGGCATCACTGGAAGAGGCTTCCTTCAGTGTAGGCATCACCCGTTATTCATTTATTTATATACACACATTCTTTTTCTCTCTCTCCTTTTTCTCCCTCTGTCCCTCTCACTATACCCCTTGCCCATCCTCTGGGCTTCCCCCCTTCCCCTTTCTTTCTCCCTGGGCCTCCTGTCCCATGATCCTCTCATATCCCTTTTGCCAATCAACTGTCCAGCTCTTGGCTCCATCCCTCCCCCTCCTGTCTTCTCCTATCATTTCGGATCTCCTCCCCCTCCCACTTTCAAATCTCTTACTAACTCTTCCTTCAGTTAGTCCTGATGAAGGGTCTGGGCCCGAAACGTCGACTGTACCTCTTCCTAGAGATGCTGCCTGGCCTGCTGTGTTCACCAGCAACTTTTATGAGCATCTTGACGTAGGTGTTTGTGTTGTCCAGTGGTCTGAAGCCGTGTGAAGAGCCATTGAGATTGCATCTGTCGTTGACCTATTGTGGCGATAGGCAAACTGCAATGGGTCTAGGTCCTTGCTGAGACAGGAGTTCAGTCTAGTCATGACCAACTTCTCAAAGCATTTCATCACTGTAGATGTGAGTGCTACCAGGTGATAGTCATTAAGGCAGCTCACATTATTCTTCTTACTCACTGGTATAACTGTTGCCTTTTTGAAGCAAGTGGGAACTTCTGCCCTTAGCAATTAGAGGTTGAAAAAGTCCTTGAATACTCCCACCAGTTGGTTGGCACAGGTTTTCAGAGCCTTACCAGGTACTCCATCAGGACCTTTTGACTTGGGAGGGTTCACCCTGTTTAAAGACAGCCTAACATCAGCCTCTGAGACAGAGATCACTTTGAACTTCTTCACTACCCTATCTAACTGTGTCACCATATTCAGGGATTATGCACTTATTTCTGTTCTGCAAATATTTTTACGTGTATGTCAATAATTTGGATGCTGGAATTAATGGCGCTGTTGCAAAGTTTGCAGACGATATGAAGACCGGTGGAGGGGCAGGTAGTTTTGAGGAAGTAGAGTGGCAATAGAAGGACTTTGATTAGGAGAATAGGCAAAGGAGTGGCAGATGGAATACAGTGTTGGGAAGTGAAAGGGTAGACCATTTCTAAATGGAGAGAAAATACAAAATTCTGGGTGCAAAGGGATTTGGGAATCCTTGTGCAGGGTTCCCTAAAAGTTAATCTGCAGGTTGAGTTTGTGGTGAGGAAGGCAAATGCAATGTTAGCATTCATTTCAAGAGGACTAGAATAGAGAAGTAAAGATGTGATGTTGAGACTTTATATAGCAGTGATGAGGTCTCACTTGGAGTATTGTGAGCAGTTTTGGGCTCCTTATCTTAGAAAGGATGTGCTGAAACCGGAGAAGGTTCAAAGGAAGTTCGCAAAAATGATTCCAGGATTATACATCTTGTCACATGAAGAGCGTTTGATGGTTCTGGGATTGTATTCACCGGAATTCAGAAGAATGAGAGGTGACCTAATTGAAACCTATTGAATGTTGAAAGGCCTTGATAGAGTGGAAGTGGAGAGGGTGTTTTCTATGAGTCTAAGACCGGAGGATACAGACACAGAATAGCGGGGCGTCCTTTTAGAACGTAGATGAGAAAGTATTTCTTTAGCCAGAGAGTGAAGGAATCTGTGGAATTCGTTGCCACGGGCAGCTGTGAAGGCCAAGTCTGTATGTATATTTAAGGTTGATAGATTCCTAATTGGTCAGAGCATGAATTGATGCAGGGGGAAGGCAGGAGATTGGGGCTGAGAGGAAAAATGGATCAGCCATGATGAAATGATGGAGCAGACTCGACAGGCCAAATGGCCTAATTCTGTTCCTATATCTTATGGTCTTATACTCTGCCTGGGTTTTACAGGGAAAGGTTTTACAACCATCTTCAGGGTCCTGCCACATCTTGGCCTATTTTCCCAGTTGATTAAATCCTGTTGCTGTCTCAGACAATTTTCTTCACTGTCCTCCACACCACCATCTTTGGTATCATCTGTAAATTTGCTTGCTATGCCAACTACAGTCTCATCCAAATCATTAATGTCATTGACAAGTCAAAACAATCGTGTGTAGGTCTGCACATAACCAATTTGTTAATTTTATACATATTATCACTTCTCATGATGTAATTTAATGTACAAGGGGAATTAATGTTTTCTTACTTTAAAGAAAACAATCTAAGTGTAAACAACAGGAATTCTGCAGATGCTGGAAATTCAAGCAACACACATCAAAGTTGCTGGTGAACGCAGCAGGCCAGGCAGCATCTGTAGGAAGAGGTGCAGTCGACGTTTCAGGCCGAGACCCTTCATCAGGACTAACTGAAGGAAGAGTGAGTAAGGGATTTGAAAGTTGGAGGGGGAGGGGGAGATCCAAAATGATAGGAGAAGACAGGAGGGGGAGGGATAGAGCCAAGAGCTGGACAGGTGATAGGCAAAAGGGATACGAGAGGATCATGGGACAGGAGGTCCGGGAAGAAAGACAAGCGGGGGGGGGACCCAGAGGATGGGCAAGGGGTATATTCAGAGGGACAGAGGGAGAAAAAGGAGAGTGAGAGAAAGAATGTGTGCATAAAAACAAGTAACAGATGGGGTACGAGGGGGAGGTGGGGCCTAGCGGAAGTTAGAGAAGTCGATGTTCATGCCATCAGGTTGGAGGCTACCCAGACGGAATATAAGGTGTTGTTCCTCCAACCTGAGTGTGGCTTCATCTTTACAGTAGAGGAGGCCGTGGATAGACATGTCAGAATGGGAATGGGATGTGGAATTAAAATGTGTGGCCACTGGGAGATCCTGCTTTCTCTGGCGGACAGAGCATAGATTGTTCAGCAAAGCGGTCTCCCAGTCTGCGTCGGGTCTCGCCAATATATAAAAGGCCACATCGGGAGCACGGGACGCAGTATATCACCCCAGTCGACTCACAGGTGAAGTGTTGCCTCAACTGGAAGGACTGTTTGGGGCCCTGAATGGTGGTAAGGGAGGAAGTGTAAGGGCATGTGTAGCACTTGTTCCGCTTACACGGATAAGTGCCAGGAGGGAGATCAGTGGGGAGGGATGGGGGGGGGACGAATGGACAAGGGAGTTGTGTAGGGAGCGATCCCTGCGGAAAGCGGGGGGGGGAGGGAAAGATGTGCTTAGTGGTGGGATCCCGTTGGAGGTGGCGGAAGTTACGGAGAATAATATGTTGGACCCAGAGGCTGGTGGGGTGGTAGGTGAGGACCAGGGGAACCCTATTCCTAGTGGGGTGGCGGGAGGATGGAGTGAGAGCAGATGTACGTGAAATGGAGGAGATGCGTTTAAGAGCAGAGTTGATAGTGGAGGAAGGGAAGCCCCTTTCTTTAAAAAAGGAAGACATCTCTCTCGTCCTAGAATGAAAAGCCTAAGTGTAAATTTAATTTTAAGAACTGAGCACCACCTTTACTCATTATTTACAGAAGTGGACTCATCTGTTTGACCATAGCTGCCAACAGTTATTCTATTGCGAGGTCTATCTCATCTGCCCCGAAGACGTTCATTAAAATTGGAGGCGGCCATCGGGATAGATCATGGGCCGGTGTTTTTCCGCATTCCTGAGCACGGACGCGACAGCCGAAGCGCGAGCTCAACCGGCTGCGCGACGGCTGTTGGGAATTGTAGTTCAGTGGGGGGAGGACACAAAAGTACAATGTAATGTGTGGAAGATTCTGACCACGGTTGATGACCGTGAACAGCTCCCTGCATTGCGTGTGTGTAAGAAAATCTTGCAGGGAGGTGGTATTGCCTGCATTTTCCGGATTACATTTGTAGCTCCCCAAGGGAAATACGCGCTGACTTGCGTAGGCCTGATTCACAAGAGGCGCCTGTGGCGCATCGTAAGTGACGTCCCTGACGTGGCGGGCGGCGGGCTGGTTGTCGGCGCAGATGGTAACATGGCGGCGGTTGTGTTGCAGCAGTTGCTTGACCGTGCTGAATTTGCCAAGATACCAAAAAATGTTATTTGCAAGGTCGAGAAGCTAATCTCTGATAAAGATGTCGATATCGATGTGCTGAAGTCCAAGTATGAGCGTTTGAAAGTAGATAGCGGTATGTAAATAATACAAGTGCGCAAGAAGCCAGTGGGGTTGGCCTCAGGTTGCCACAGTTATCAGATGCTCTTTCGTTTCAGTTGTTTAGAGAGTTTGTTGTTTATTTCTAATCCATTCTAGGGCGTTTTTATAATGAAAGTCAACCGTCTTAAATAGTGACTCTTTCTTCTAGAAATGTTGCGTGGACTATTTCCGAACTTACATTTTAATGTTTTGCATTGTGTTACAAGTTTTTAAAAAGTTGCTGGAACTTGTCCTATTTATATAAAGGTTATAATTTCGTTTGATAGGGTTGTATTCACACTAATTAAGGATGCGTTCAGTCTTGTCCATATGAAATTATCCTATTATGTAAGATCACAAGGAACACGTGCAAACAGCAATTGAAAGAATTATAAACAATAGTGCTTTTGGATTTGGTGATTTTAAGCTCCCACTATTGATTTGGACCCTTCCAATGTCAGGGGCTTAAATAGGGGATAGTTTGTTAGGTTCATTTGGGAGTGTTTCTTGAAATAATAAAATACCATAGAACAAATGAGCAGCATTTGGCCATTGGGCCTGTTGAATCTGCTCCCTGCCATTCAATGATGGCTCATTTATTTTCCATCTTCACCCCATTCTCCTGCCTTCCCCCAATAACATTAGACACCCTTACTAATCAAGAACCTGTCAACCTCTGCTTTATCTAATGATTTTTCCCTCATGGCTGTTTGTTTCAATAAATTCCAAGGTTCACCACCCTCTGGCAAAAGAAATTCCTTCTTTAAAGGGATATCCTTCCACTATGAGGCTATCACGCACCTTTATTTTTTGAAAAAGCCTGTATTTGTTATTTCACTTCATAATTTAAGTCAGTTAAAATGTCCTCAATGTAAGCTGATAAGTTTTCTATCTTATCCAAGTATGCCTGGGTGTGCTTAGGCAGGATGGATCATGCATAGCAGGACAGGTTTTAGAAAAACTTTAAAGAATCATGTACACAGCTTTCAATGCATTGTTTACATGTATATCGGTATGTGATCAGGCTGATGCATGCGCTGTACGCGCATAGCATATTGTATGTACTCATTATCTTAAAGTAATTGAATTTTCAGAAGTAATTATGATAAAATGTCTTACCAACATTGCAACAACCACAATGCTTATATTTCTGGTGAATGTACGCTGAAACCTCAGAGACGGAACATGACTCTAAGAAAGCCTATTAGCTTTACTTTCAGTGTAAAATTGGTGACCAAGACACAGCCTGGGCTCCTCACATCTGTTGTGTAACATGCACTGTCAATCTTAGAGCTTGCTGTAGAGGTACAAGGAAGCCAATGTTGTTCGCTGTCGTGGTGATATGGCAAGAGTAGAATGATCATGTGACAGACTGCTGTTTTTGTCTGACTAGTGTGTCTGGTTTCATTGCTAAAAAAAACATGAAATCCATTGAATACCCCAATCTCCCTTCAGCCATGAGACTTGCTGCATAGCCACAAGAGACATGAAGTCTAGAGGAGGCAGATGAAGATGCCATGATGCATGAGCCAGGAATGTAAAATTGCACTGAAACTGATTATGAACCCTTTATGTCGAGTGAATCTCATCTGATAACTCAACTTGATTTAAATGTCCTGGTCAGAGACTTGGGTTTGTCAAAGGCAAAAGCAGAATTGCTGGGTTCAAGACTGCAAGGATGGAATCTCTTGTCATTGGGCACAAAAATTCCTGTGAAGTATTTTGATATTTTGAGGAAGGCATTTTTGTTGGTTCACAGGTCAAACGGGTCATCAATGACAGGCAATTTGAAGAACTTCTAATGAGACTGGAGAAAATCGCATGGAAAGCATTCAAGAATGTTGTTGAAAATTTTCTAGGCAACTACAGAGCACCAAACTACATGCAGCTGGTTGACAACATGCTTCAAGCATATAAAACCATGAACTACAGCATGTCACTAAAAATTAGGTTAGACATCTTGGCGCTGTCAGTGATGAACATAGTGAAAGGTTTCACCATAACATTGCAGTCATTGCGAATCGGTATCAGGGCAACTGGAATCCATCAATGCTGGCTGATTATTATTGATCACCTAAGCGAGAACCCTCAGACACTGAGTACAAATGAAAATCATCAAAGCATTTTTAGGTCAGTTGAACAATTGCAAAGTGTCAGTACTGTTATGCAATTAAACACATTATATTCAAAAAAGTTAATTATTTCTCCAATTTCTACGTTATACAAGTAGTCTGATGTTATATTTGTATCCAGCTTCAAGCTGTCTATCATAACCACAAAACGTTTCAGAGTATTTGGTATGTTTCAGTGAGATTTTCTTCTCATTCTTCTAGACTCCATTGAGTACAGGGTCAGAGCCATCAAAAGCTCCTCTTCCATTAACCCTTTCATTACCTGGATTATTCTTGTCAACCACCTCTGGACCCTCTCCAATGTCAGCAATTCCTTTCTTCAACAAGCATCCCAAAACTGCTCACAATGCTCCAAATGCAGTTTGACCAATGCCTCATAAAGCCTCAGCATTACATCCTTGCTTTTGTATTCTAGTAATTGGATAGTACAATGGGAAGGAGCCACACAAATCAAGTTTATTGTTATGTGGGCAGGTATGGTGAGGCACGGTTACTCTAGATTAGGGCTTCACTGACCCCTTTGTTAGTGGTAAAGGTCCATCGCATAAAAAAGGTTGGGAATCCCTGGTCTCGACCTTGTTTGGGAAATGAGCTTGGCCAGATGGTTGACATTCTGTGAGGAAGCATGGTGGGAGCTTAGGTCATAAGATTGTCGTGGACGACTGAGGTGAAAGCGCTAAATTGGACTTCGGCTTGTTACAATGGGGAGAGTATGTTGGGAGTAGTTGTTTACAGTAAATCTCCATCTGACCTGTGTGGGTCATGTAAAAGGTGAGCTCAGGACCAGCACGATCCTGTGAGTATGAAAGAAGGATGGAAAGTTTCGAGAATATCATTGGCAGATAAGGAGAAACTGAATGCATTTTAAATTACTAGCAAGAGGCTGGCTTGGGAGAGGTAGTTAAAGACAAGGGAAAAGGAGTGCTTCTATGCACGGAGGTGGGAAGGTTCTAAATGAGTATTTGGTTGATATTTACCAGTGAGAGGGACATGGATGATGGTCAGCTCATGGTAGAGTAGGTTGAATTAATGAGGAGATATTGGGTCTGTTGAAATATATTGAAATGTATGTGTCCAAGGGGCCTGATAGATCCTATCCCAATATACTGATGGTGGCAATGGAGGAGATTACTTAGTCCACGGAGAACTTTGTATCCTATTTGTCATAGTTGAGGTCCTAAAAGACTGGAGAATTTCCAATGTATTGTTTTAAGAAGGCATTGGAGGCATATCAGTAAATTATAAGGTAGTAAGGCATGCATCAGCAGGAGCCAAATTATGGAGAAGATTCTAAGGGACAGGATTTACTTGCATTTGGAAAGGCGTGGACTTGTTAGGGAAAGTTAGAATGGCGGTATGCAGGAGAGGTTCTATCTTATGAATTTGATTTTAAAACTGCAAACACGAGGAAATCTGCAGATGCTGGAATTTCAAGCAACACACATAAAAGTTGCTGGTGAACGCAGCAGGCCAGGCAGCATCTCTAGGAAGAGGTACAGTTGATGTTTTTGGCTGAGACCCTTCGTCAGGACTAACTGAAAGAGGAGCTAGTAAGAGATCTGAAAGGGGGAGGGGGAGATCCGAAATGATAGGAGAAGACAGGAGGGGGAGGGATGGAGCCAAGAGCTGGACAGTTGATTGGCAAAAGGGATATGAGAGGATCATGGGACAGGAGGCCAAGGGAGAAAGAAAGGGGGAGGGGGGAATCCAGAGGATGGGCAAGGGGTATAGTGAGAGGGACAGAGGGAGAAAAAGGAGAGAGAAAAAGAATGTGTGTGTATATAAATAAATAATGGATAGGGTACGGGGGGAGGTGGGGCATTAGCGGAAGTTTGAGAAGATGTAGCCACACTCAGGTTGGAGGAACAATACCTTATATTCTGTCTGGGTAACCTCCAACCTGATGGCATGAACATTGACTTCTCAAATTTCCACTAATGAAGTCATTGCAGCTGTATGGATTTTTAGTGAGGCCATTTGGAAGGAGTGTGTGAGTTTCACCAGTATGTTGTATGGATTGGAGAGTTTCACCTGTAAGGAGAGGTTGGACAAACTCAGATACTCATTGTTTTTGTTGGAGCAAAGGTATGACTGATGCAAGTATAAAAAATTATGAGACACAGGTAAGTCCTTTTTTTGAAATGTCATACCAGAGAGCATAGGTTTAAGGTTGCTTTTCAAAAGTTAATAACAATCAGTGGCAAGTAAATTCCATAAATTTAACTTGAGTTGATTACAATAGTATTTTTTAATGAAGTGGAATGAATAATAATATGAACTGTATGCAATTTTTTTAAAGGTTGAACTTTTTTGACCAAATGTTATGTGTATTGTATATAGACTGATAGAAACTATTGAATTAAAGGTTAATTGCAGCTTAATTGGGACACATAGGGACCAGTATATTTTGGCTGAACTAAGCAGCTGCCCCTATTAGCTGAAGAGTCATGGAAATATTTAAAGAAAGACAAACTACCATTTAACTAAGTGCAATTTGTATTTTTAAATGGAATACAGAACAAAATTAGAATGCTGCCAATACCTCTACTGTAAAACTGTATTCATTCCTAATAATTATCAATGGAGGAATTTATAATGGTGCAGTATTCTTTTGATTGGCAGTAAATGAACAAAATCAGTGTAGACACCTAGTACAGATAATGGGCTGCCTTCAAACAAAGTTTTCGATGATTGTATACTCCAAATCTTCATTTTCATTGTAACATTCAAAATAATTGTTGATATCTTCAAATTCTTTGTAATTCCTAACTTTTTGAACTAGTGAAATCATTTCATTTTCACTCCTAACTATTTTTGGCATCTTCAAGCCTGAATGCTTGAAACTGGAAAGAACTAAACAGTTCACTATTTCTCCCCAACTATCACTGACAAAAATCACTGCTTTTTAAACACAAGCACACACAAGTGACTCTATTTTAAAAACTGTTCATTCTAAGTATGTTGTTGTGTCTAGCAGCCACATAAATGCATACGATTGGCACTAGTTAAGTGTTTGGCAACTATCTCCTGTCCCAATTATGCGGCATAGAAACGAAAGGAGTCTTGGCTATTTTATCGATTAAGATGTTCTTTAAAATTTGTCCCAAATAAGCTGCTGCTTCAAGCAAAAGGTGCAAATGAGGAGACGAAACATTAGTTTAGAGAATAAGAATTGCCCTTCCCATGTTAACATTAAGGCAAAGTTTACAAAATAATATAGAAGGGAAACCTGTCTGAAGAGGACATAAATTTAAAATAAATTATATAAATGCATTTTACAAATTGTAATCTTTTACAGATAACGGCTGTAATCTACTTGCTTCACTCTTTAGGGTTTCGTATGCTACATGTCACGTTAATGGAAAGTTATATATTGCATTCTTCATTATGAAAGTTTAGATTGCTCTGTCCAATTCACATGACAGCATTCAATCAAAGTTTATTGTCCAAAACAAATTGAATTAGTGTTATTCTTCATTGCTTTTCAATGGAAAAGCTCACAAGCTTAACCGTACAAGTCAAAATACAGGGAAAATAAATACTGTGTCATTCTTGGTCAATTTTAAATGGAGCTGCAATACTCTGTTAGCTAGCCTATGCAGAACAGTCCAAGCCTCCCACAGTAATGCTCTCCATTAAAATTCTGCATTACATTGAGGACTGCATTGTTGCTGCTTCTTGCACCCATGCTGAGCTTGTTAATTTCATCAGCTGCCTCCAACTTCCACCCT
The DNA here is from genome assembly GCF_963921235.1 of Mobula hypostoma. Lineage (NCBI taxonomy): Eukaryota > Metazoa > Chordata > Chondrichthyes > Myliobatiformes > Myliobatidae > Mobula > Mobula hypostoma. The sequence goes on along the minus strand of NC_086108.1, from coordinate 48,780,465 downwards.
GTCCTTAAATTCACTTAGTCCATTTTTGATACTTCTCTCCCCTTTCTCAACCTCACTGTTTCCAACTCTGGAGAAAAACTGTTTACTGACATGTTTTTCTCAATCTATTGATTCCTGTGGCTATCTTGGCTATACCGCTTCCCACCCTGTCTCCTGTAAAAAATGCTGTTCCCTTTTCTCAGTTCCCTCATCTCCATGGCACCTGTTCCCAGGACGAGACCTACTTTTCTAGGACATCAAAGATGTCCTCCTCCAAAGAACGGAGTTTTCCTTCCTCCACCATTGATACTGCCCTTATTCACGTCTCCCCCATTTCCTGGACATCTGTGATCACCCCTTCTTTCTACTACCTTAACAGGGATAGAGTTCCTTTAGTCCTCACCTACCATGAGTCTCCATGAGTCTCCACATCCAGCATGTTCTTTGCAACTTCTGCCACCTTCAATGGGATCCTACCCCTAACCACATCTTTACTTCTCCTGCACCCCCTCTGCCCCAACTCTGTAGGGATTGTTCTCTCTGTGATTCCTTTGTCCATTAGTCCCATCCCACTAATCTCTCTCCTGGCACACTTATCCCAGAAAGTGAGGTGAATGCTACACCTGCTCATCCACCTTCCTCCTCCCTCCATTCAGGGCCTCAAACAGTCCTTCTCTACATAGGTGAGACCCACTGTAAATTGGAGGATTAATTTGTCAAGCACCTCTGCTCTATTTGCCAAAAGTGGAAGTTCTCTGTGGCTAACCATTGTAATTCCTATCCCCATTCCCATTCTGACATGCTGATTCATGGCTTCCTTTTCTGCCATGATGAGGCCACTCTGAGGGTGGAGGAGCAATAGCACATATTCTGTCAAAGTAGCCTCCAACCTGATGTTATGAACATTGATTTCTCCAATAGATAATATTTCCTCTTCCTTTCCCCTCCCCCCTCGTCCTTCTTCTTTTCCCCACTTTAGCCTCTTGCCTCTGACCTCTTCTCCTCACCTGCCTACCACCCCATCCACCCCACCCCTGGTGCCCCTCTTTCTTCCCTTTCTCCCATGATCTACTCTTCTCTCCTATCAGATCCTTCTTCATCCTTTTACTTTTCCCACCCACCTGACTTCACCTATCACCTTCCAGCTTGTCATCCTTCTCCCTCCCCTCAGTGTTTTATTCTGGCATCATTCCCCTTCTTTCCCAGTTCTGATGAAGGGTCTTGGCCCAAGATGTCAGCTGTTTATTCATTTTCATCAATGCTGCCTGAGTTCCTCCAGTGTTCTGTGTGTGTTGCTTTGTCATTGATGCCCAATGGAGGCGGTTATCTGTCCTGAAGGGGCGTTAGGGGAAATAGAAGTTATCGGGGGGGCATTCCACGATTCTTTGGGGGGGGGGAGGGGATGGTAAGCGCCACCCTAACATGAGGCTGTTAGTAGGGCAGGCACTACCAAAAATAAGTATGAGGGACTGGAACACAGGAAGATCCATAGCTCTGCAGGCGGTAAGCACTTGTCGTCACAATGCATGTGAAGATCAGCAATCTCATCAGACCTTACCAACCAAACATATATTAGGGATGCATAAATTAGCAACCTGGTGCTCAACAGTTCCCCTTGGCTTGCAGCACAGAACAAGTTCACGCAATTTAACATTAAGTCAAATACACCCCCTCAACTTTCTCTACAGTTCTACGGGAAACATGCCTCGCAATGGTACGGCGCTGGCTGGAACCAAATGGTGAAATACAGCAAATCAGTGAACCTGCCGACCCTGAGGTGTTCAGAGCGGCCTTGGCTTCGTATATGCTGTCACGTACCAGCTCTGATTATTATGAGACCTTTGGTGATTGGTCTATCACACTAACTGGAATAGAATAAAGGTAGCTTGCTGAACCACAGCTCTATCGCACTAACGTTCAGATTCCAATCTGAATCCATGTCATCGTAATTTTCAATTCCACTGGATGAGTCAATTGTGAGACAACGAGGCATTGCTAATGCAATACGTATGGTTTATCAAAAATGGAAATGTTTATGAAGACCAACACACAGAAAATGCTGGAGGAACTCAGCAGGCCAGGCAGCATCTATGGGAGAAAAGTATAGTTGACATTTCGGACCGAAACCCTTTGGCAAGACTGGAGAAAAAAAAAGCTGAGGAGTAATTTAAAAGGTGGGGGGAGGGTAGAGAGAACCACCAGGTGATAGATAAAACTTGGAGGGGGAGGGATGAAGTAAAGAGCTGGGAAGTTGATTGGTGAGATGGGAAAAGGGGATGGGTAATGGAGAAGGGGGTTTTGGGGGCATTGCCCCCCACCTTTTAAATCTACTCAGCTTTTTTTCTCCAGTCCTACCGAGAGGTTTTGGCCTGAAAAATCGACTGTACTTTTTTCCATAGATGCTGCCTGGCCGGCTGAATTCCTCCAGCATTTTGTATGTGTTGCTCAGGTTTTCAGGATCTGCAGATTTTGTCTTGTTTGAAGCTTATGAAGAGATTCTCTTGAAAACGTATCAATAGAGGATCAATCTACCAAGAACTCAAAATGTATATTGAGGATAAAAGTACTCCAGTTAGGAACATGGTTTCTTGTGCAACACATGGCACCATATATGATAGGTTGCCATGCTGGTTCAGTGGCATTTATAAAAAAAGAAATTCCAAGTCCATTTGCAATCCATTCTGTAATTCATCATCAATGACTCGCAGCTGAAAACCTCACCCAGCAACTTTTTTCAAGCATGACTCTTGTAATAGAGGGGACGAACTAGAAACATAAGGATGGAGATGAGAATAAGAAAAGTTAAGAACGACAGCAGAATCGACAGAGCAGAAAGCTCAAGAAGGGATCGTACAGTATGGCCAAGTGAAATAGGAACTGATATGGGAGGTGAGGGGAGTAATGGATTAAAAGTAGTATATATGAATGCACGGAGTATAAGAAATAAAGTAAATGAGCTTGAGGCACAGTTGGAAATTGGTAAGTATGATATTGTGGGAATAACAGGGACATGGCTTCAAGTGGACAGGGCCTGGGAAATGAATATTCAAGGTATATGTCCTATCGAAAGGACAGACTGATAGGCAGAGGGGGTGGGGTGGCTCTGTTGGTGAGGAATGATATTCAGTCCCTTGCGAGGGGGGACATAGAATCGGGAGACGTAGAGTCAGTATGGATAGAACTGAGAAATTCTAAGGGTAGAAAGACCCTAATGGGAGTTATCTACAGGCCCCCAAACAGTAGTCTGGATGTAGGGTGTAAGTTGAATCGAGTTAAAATTGGCATGTCGCAAAGGTAATGCTACAGTTGTTATGGGGGACTTCAACATGCAGGTAGACTGGAGGAATCAGGTTGATACTGAACCCCAAGAAAGGGAGTTTGTGGAGTCTCTCCGAGATGGATTCTTAGAACAGCTTGTACTGGAGCCTACCAGAGAGAACGCAATTCTAGATTTAGTGTTGTGCAGTGAACCGGATTTGATCAGGGACCTCGAGGTAAAGGAGCCATTGGGAGGTAGTGACCATAATATGATAAGTTTTAATCTACAATTTGAAAGGGAGAAGGGAAACTCAGAAGTGTCAGTATTACAGTTGAACAAAGGGAACTATGGTGCTATGAGGGAGGAGCTGGCCAAAGTTCAATGGAACGATACCCTAGCAGGGATGACAGTGGAACTGCAATGGCAAGTGTTTCTGGGAATAATGTGGAAGGTGCAGGATCAGTTCGTTCCAAAGAGGAAGAAAGATCCTAAGGGGAGTAAGGGGAGGCCGTGGCTGACAAGGGAAGTAATGGACAGTATAAAAATAAAAGAGAAGTATAACATAACAAAGACGAGTGGGAAGCCAGAGGATTGGGAAACTTTTAAAGAGCAACAGAGGGTAACTAAAAAGGCAATACACGGAGAAAAAATAAGGTACAAAGGTAAACTAGCCAAGAATATAAAGGAGGATAGTAAAAGCTTCTTTAGGTATGTGAAAAGGAAAAAAATAGTTAAGATCAAAATTGGGCCCTTGAAGACAGAAGCGGGTGAATTTATTATGAGGAACAAGGAAATGGCAGACGAGTTGAACAGGTACTTTGGATCTGTCTTCACTAGGGAAGACACAAACAATCTCCCAGATGTAATAGTGGCCAAAGGACCTAGCGTAATGGATGAACTGAAGGAAATTTATATTAGGCAGGAAATGGTGTTGGCTAGGCTGTTGGGTCTGAAGGCTGATAACTCCCCAGGACCTGATGGTCTGCATCCCAGGGTACTTAAGGAGGTGGCTTTAGAAATCGTGGATGCATTGGTAATCATTTTCCAATGTTCTATAGATTCAGGATCAGTTCCTGTGGATTGGAGGCTGGCTAATGTTGTCCCTCTCTTCAAGAAGGGAGGAAGAGAGAAGTCAGGGAATTATAGACCGGTTAGCCTGACGTCGGTGGTGGGAAAGATGCTGGAGTTAATTATAAAAGATGAAATTACGACACATTTAGATAGCAGTAACAGGATCAGTCCAAGTCAGCATGGATCTACGAAGGGGAAATCATGCTTGACTAATCTACTGGAATTTTTTGAGGATGTAACTATGAAAATGGACAAGGGAGAGCCAGTGGATGTAGTGTACCTGGACTTTCAGAAAGCCTTTGATAAAGTCCCACATAAAAGATTAATGGGCAAAATTAGGGCACATGGTATTGGGTGCAGAGTACTGACGTAGATTGAAAATTGGCTGGCTGACAGAAAACAAAGAGTAGCGATTAACGGGTCTCTTTCGGAATGGCAGGCGGTGACCAGTGGGGGTACCGCAGGGTTCAGTGCTGGGACCGCAGCTGTTTACAATATATATTAATGATTTAGATGAGGGAATTAAAAGTAACATTAGCAAATTTGCCCGTGACAAAGCTGGGTGGCAGTGTGAAATGTGAGGAAGATGTTATGAGAATGCAGGGTGACTTGAACAGGCTGGGTGAGTGGGCAAATGCATGGCAGATGCAGTTCAATGTGGATAAATGTGAGGTTATCCACTTTGGTGGTAAGAACAGGAAGGCAGATTATTATCTAAATGGAATAAGTTAGGAAAAGGGGAAGCACAACGAGATCTAGGTGTTCTTGTATATCAGTCACTGAAAGCAAGCATGCAAGTACAGCAGGCAGTGAAGAAAGCTAATGGCATGCTGGCCTTCATAACAAGGGGAATTGAGTATAAGAGCAAAGAGGTCCTTCTGCAGCTGTACAGGGCCCTGGTGAGACCACACCTGGAGTACTGTGTGCAGTTTTGGTCTCCGAATTTGAGGAAGGACATTCTTGCTATTGAGGGAGTGCAGCGTAGGTCCACAAGGTTAATTCCCGGGATGGCGAGACTGTCGTATGTCGAAAGATTGGAGCGACTGGGCTTGTATACTCTGGAATTTAGAAGGCTGAGAGGGGATCTTATTGAAACATATAAGATTATTAAGGGATTGGACACACTGGAGGCAGGAAGCATGTTCCCGCTGATGGGTGAGTCCAGAACCAGAGGCCACAGTTTAAGAATTTCACCCAGAGAGTGGTGGATATATGGAATGCTCTGCCCCAGAAGGCTGTGGAGGCCAAGTCTCTGGATGCTTTCAAGAAAGAGATGGATAGAGCTCTTAAAGATAGCGGAATCAAAGGTTATGGGGATAAGGCAGGAACTGGATACTGCTTGTGGATGATCAGCCATGATCACAGTGAACGGCGGTGCTGGCTCGAAGGGCCGAATGGCCTACTGTACCTATTGTCTATAATATCTGCTATCAACAAAATTAAAGCTCATCCATTAAACAGCAGAATATTTCACCAGTTATACCAAGATAATTAATTTAAACACTTCTTCACACTGGAATGCACTGGCTGTCAAAAGGCTGCTGCTGAAAACATTTCTTTGATCTTTTTGACACTGATTGAATTTTTCATCAATGTTGATAAGAGCTTGGGAAACAAGATTGAATTTCTATGTGGAGATGTGGCATAGAAACTGACCATTTGAAATATGAAACTGCAGGGTGATAATTTCAATTTAGCCCAGGCAAGAAGTGCAGTGTCCACTTTTATCAGAAATATGTATGCAAAGCTTTGGGAGAAGAATGTTCTCAGTTTCCCTGCATGGAAAATATGGCACTCTTTCACAGACAGTGATTTGCACCTGCAGTCACTGAAGAAGGATTTTCAGAATTGATTCAAGGATTTGAATGATCTGGAAATTCTGAACTGGGTAATTAACCCATTTCTTTGCAAGATACAAGAACAGGAAGAGAGCTTGCAAGAAGAAATTATTGAAATTCAGAATGATGAAGAAGTAAAAATGCTTGTCAAAATGTCATCTTTTGTGGTATATGGCTACACTCTTGAAGTTTCTTGTTCTTTGGAGAAGACTCAGAATTGCTCTTTGCATTTCCATTCCTCCTACCTTATTAAGAGGCTTCAGTTCAGTGAACCAAATACACTCAAAAAGCAGAAACTTTGGACATTGTTACATGTGGGGACTTAAGGCTTTTGCTGTCACAACTTGAACCAAATATATCAACTCTTGCTAAAAAAAAACCATCAAGCTTAAGGATCACGTTGATATCCAAGCTGCTGTACAGTGCACAGGTACTGTGTAAGCTGGGTTTAAAGACAAATAAAAATTTAAAGCAGACTTATTTTTCTCATATTGGCATATGGTAGACATTTTTACACTACGGGGGGGCGCTGGAAAATATGTGGGGGCAAGTATGAAGGTGCTTTAGTGCAGTGTTGGGCTTAAAAAAAAGGTTGTGAAGCAGTGCTCTAAGTGAGCCACTTGAGATTTTTACTTTGGAATTCCAGTCAGAATCATCAGAATCCAGTTTAATATCACCGGCATATGTTGTGAAGTTTGTTATGCAGTAGCAGTGCATTATAATATATAAAAACTGAATTACAGTAAATGTTATATATATATGTGTGTGTGTGTGTGTGTATGTATATATATTGAAACAAGTAGTGTTTTTTTAAAAAAAAAAGGTAGTGAGGTAATGTTCATGGGTTCAATGTCCATTCTGAAATCTGATGGCAGAGGGGTAGACCAGATGATTCAGTTTTTTAAAAAAATTCCATATTGTGAATGATCTAAATTTAAATTGCAATGCTCATTTATGTATGCTTCTCAGTTGCTGGATGGGGGAAATTAACCATAGGTATATTTTAATGAAAGATCAGTAATTGTAATTATATAAAAAGATCCTGATTAGAATCATGATGAATCTGCATTGAAAAAGTTTTTTTCTTCAGCCTTTCGTGTGTAAAATATAGCTCCATAGCAACAGGTCCAGTGTAGTCAAGCCCTTATGTGAGCACATAATAGAGGCTTATGCATCATAATAGTATTACAATGTTTTGGTCACTACATTTGACAGCAGCATTTCTGCCTGCTCGTGACTATATCCCTGATCCCATGGCTCATGTTTGAACAGCAGGACCCCCTCCAATGCAAGACCATCCTTAATCTATAGACCAATAGCGCTGATCCCTATTTACAGAACATTGATCTCAAAGGTGATTGTGGGATTTTGTTCATAAATTATCTGCCACTAGATGCACTTTTTTGTGTGCAAAGTTGTTATTAGCCTGTTTAGAATTTTGTGATTTTCTGTAGGCAATGGGGGGGGGGGGTGGTGGTGGTGCATGTTATGTAAATAATCCTAAAATTGCAAATTACAGGAGGCTTCTGTTTCATATGAGGAGGGCAAGTGAGTTGCTTCTGATTTTATTATTTGGCTTTGTTTATTAATGGATGTTGAATTTGGTGAATCATTTGCTAATCAGTACTAAACATTTGTGGGGGAAAAATGGTGGTTTATTATATGATTATATATGGTCTATTGAATGATTAATTTTTTTTGCCCAACTTTGTTGACCAAACTCAACTGTATTAAACTGGGCTGCTGGTTTTATCAACCCACTTATGAAATTCTCAAAAGTCTGCCCACTACATTATTGGGAATTGAGTTTACATAATAATTGCTGCTCTGGCTAGTGATTCTCAAGGTTGTGTGATAGTAAAAATGATAGAATTGTTACAAATCATGTTTACTTCCTTGTCTTAACCATTACCATAATTTCATGAAATTGTACTGAAATTGTCTTTCCATTCGGACTAAAATTTTTTAACATTTCTGTTCCTGCTTAATAGATAGAATTAATTAGATTTCTCCTAATCCTAGCTGTGTACTCCTGTTTTGATTTTACACATCATTTGGGATTTGTGGACACATTTCTTGATGCATTGATATAATGTTATCATCTTTCATTAACTCTGGTAGCTTTTAATAGAGAACTGGTAGTTAGATAAGTATGTTGCATACACAGTAAGTTTTGCATCGTTGTTACAACTGCATGAGTAAAGTAGATTAAAAAAAAACTTTAATGTCTTGGTATAACAGCTGTAGAAAGTTCAAACTGAAAGTTTTAAAAAAAATATTTCAGAGCAACAGTATTTTGAAGTGGAAAAACGACTAACCCAGACACAAGAAAAGTTAGTATCAGAAACTCAAGAATGTCAGAAATTGCATGAGGAACTATCTACACTTAGTAAGTACTGCTGTACATTTTTTTTTAAGATAGCTTGATTTCTAAATCTTGATTTTAAATCTTGAATTTGCACGATATTGGGTATTGTCAGGTGGGTCCATCTTGAGATCCTGAGTTACGCTTGCAGGAGAACTGTTGCACGTTTGTGACTGGGTTCTAAATTTAAAAGTTATTTAATTTTCTGCATTGTGGAATGGGACTGAATATCCAACATTTTTGATAATGAATTATTACAATGTGCAATGGATCAATTATCTTTGCTTTATGGTATTTATTGCTTATAGGTGACGAATTAAAAGAAACTAAGAGTAAAAATAAGGATCTAGAATCTTCTAAGGAAAAACTGATGAATACAGAGGTATGTATTGGGAATTACAATGTTTTATTTATCCTTGACAAATTTAGTTAACAATGATAAGGAACCATGTACTAAGTTTAGGAATTTGAAATGGAATAGTGCCTTTGAGGATGGTAAAAGAATCAGGAAAGAAATTAAACAAGGAATTAGGAGTGTGATTGGGGCAATGAAACATCTGGCAAGTAGTGAGAATCCCAAGGCATTTTATATGTGTATTAGCAAGAAAGTAGATGAGATCCACACAAGGACAAAGGGGGAAATTTGTGTGTGGAGCCAGAGGAAATGGGTTAGGTCCTTAGTGGATACTTTGCATTGATAATCATCAAAGAGAAATTACTTGTGTAATAGTGAGATCACGGAATGTTATATTGATACTCTAGGGCATTTTGATATTAAGGTTAGGAAGGTGTTGGGTGGCTTTAAAAATCATTAAGATGGAAAAGCATTCAGGGCCTGGATACTGTAGGTGGCAGAGGAGGAAATTGCAAGGGCTGTAACAGAATTTTTTTTGTGATCTCTTTAGCCATGGTCAAGATCTCAGGTTTGTTTCTTTGTTTAAGAAGGACAGAAAAGATAATACAGAAAATTGTAGGTCAGTGAACCTTGCATTACTGGTAGGGAAGTTAGTGGCAAAGGTTGTTAGTGGAGATTTACTTGCATTTGACAAAGCATGGACTTGTTAGGGAAGGTCAGTTGGTTTTGTGTAAGGGCGAGTCATGTCACATTTTTTTTGAGGAAGTGACAGATGTTTACAGGTAATTGAGTGGTTGTTGTTGTTAAATTGAATTATAGCATTTGACAAGGTTCCTTTTGATCCAGAAAATGAAATCACATGGACCACAGTGACCAATTGTGGAAGCGAGGATGGAGTGGCTTGAACCAGCATTTTTTGAATCGAAAATGTAAATAACTGGTGTATTTAACTTTTATTTCATTTTGAAACAGGGCCAGCTTTCTCGTGCAAAAGATGAATTGGATAATGAAAAACGAGAGCTAGTAAGAACTCTTGAACGTAGATCACAGGAAGTGGAACATCTGAATGGTATGATGAGTACCTTCAATTGAAATTTAGCTTCACTTTGTACTTAAGGACACTATCTTTCTGAAAGATGTACCTAGTTTAATTCTGAGTTTTTAAAACAATTCTAATGCATATGATGTGCACAGTTGTTTATCAGTTAACTTTACATCTCATCTGCATATGTACCTGTTTCTTCTTGAAAGCTCTTGTGAAAGACAGAAAACTGAAATGGAGTTGGGAATAGTGACTTTGGTAAATGCAGATGATATAAGCAGTTGTGAGGAATGATCTTGCCTCTGAACAAGTTTAGTTCTAGTTTGGACAGAGATAGAAAGAGACAACAAACATCACTAATTGGAGTGATTGCACACATCTTCTCCCAATAAAATTTGTAGATTATTAATAAGAAAATAGGTCGTCGTGGCATGGTTAGATTAGTCTGCTTGCAAGAGAAGGTAGATGAAATTGATGAAACACTAAGTTCATTAGTTATATTTGGGATTATTTACTGGAGCACAACATTTCCAGCAGAATTTCTCGTGTTTACATGTTTAGATTTTGTTTCAGATTTTGTATTATGTAATGAGATGCAATGAAAGTGTAAGGGAGCATTGAGGAAAAATGGTCATGTGTAAAATATGATGTTACCCTCTTGGCAACCTTAGGTCAAAAACTAGAATAATAAATAAAACAAGTATAAGGGGTGGGAAAGCTGCACTTCACCTGTGTGTCTGTTGGGGTCATCTATTGTATCCAGTGGTCTCAGTCTGGCTTCCTGTATATCCGTGAGACCTGACATAGATTGAGAGACCACTTCGTTGGGTGCCTTTGCTCCATCTGCTACAAAGAGTGGGATTTCCCAGTGGCCACCCATTTCAATTCTACTTTCCATTCCCATTCCAATATGTTAGTCCATGGACGCCTCTACTGCCACGATGAGGCCACACTTGGGTTGGAGGAGCAGCATCTTTTGTTCTGTCTGGGTAGCCACCAACCTGATGGTATGAACATCAATTTCTTGAACTTCCGGTGATTGCCCCCCCCCCCCCCACCATTCCCCATTTCTGTTTTCCCCCTCTTATGTTGTCTCCTTTACTGCCCAACACCTCCCTCTGATGCTTCTCCCTCTTCACTTTCTTCCATGGTCTTCTATCCTCCTATCAGATCTCCCCCTCCTCCAGTCCTTTATCTTTTCACCAACTTCCCAGCTCTTTGCCAATCCTTACCCGCCTCTCCTGGTTTCACCTATCACCTTGTGCTTCTTCCTCCCCTCCTCCCACCTCCTTCATCTGACTTCTTTCCCCTTCCTTTCCAGTCCTGATGAAGTTGTGTGTGTTTCTGTTGGGTGGGAAAGATGTTTTGTGGTGGAAATTTGGTTAAGGTTAAGATTTCCTCTCTAGCTATGTAGACAAATGAAAGGTTCACTGATATTTTGAGCAACGCACAAAATGCTAGTGGATCTCAGCAGGTAATAGGTGATGCCAGGTGGGTGGAGAGGGGAGATGAAATTGGAAGGTTATAGATGGGGGGGGCGGGGGGGGAAGAAAAGGCAAAGGGCTGGAGGAGAAGGATTCTGATAGGAGAGAAGAGTGGATCATGGGAGAAAGAGAAGGAGGAGGGGCACCAGAGGGAGGTGATGGGGTAGGTGAGTAGGCTAAGAGGCTAGAGAGGGGAATAGAAGAAGAGGGAAGATGAGCGGAAAAGAAGAGAAAAAATATTGGAAAGGGGCTATTGATGTTTACTCTGAAATTGAAGGTCTCAATCCTCTTGACCTCAACATCATTGTAGATTGGAGCATGTGTGCTGCCTGCTTCCTGAAGTCAAGTTGATTTGTTAAAGAACAGAAATTGGACAAAGAATAATGTGTAATTTCAACATTTGTACTTAGCACTTACTGTAAGCTCTCTATAATTGTAGTTAATTTTGTATTCTATGTGTAGTAGGGTATTGAGTATTTGTATTTGATGGGAATCAAGTTATGTGGGAATAATTAATATATATCTAACATTTTTTGACCTCTGGAGAATTCGTAGTTAATTTTCGCAGATAGGGGACTTCAAATTTAAGAAAGTAAATTGAGTATGTTGCACAAATTGAAGTACCTTATAAAATTTGCTCAACATGAAAACTGGATGCATAGGTGTGAATTTTGATTGTGAGGAGCAAAAGTGAAAACGTTGAGAAAAAATTGCCTTGTATGATCAGCAAGTTTAGGAAATGTCATTGGTGACACCTTGTAATGGGAAGGCATAATTTCCTTTAACATATTGTCATTCCATAGCTTTCCTCTTTAACATACTGTAACTCTTCCCATCTATGAAAACAATTTTAAAATATTTTGTGTAGTTCTAAGAGCCATAAACAATGCAGTACTTTGACTGCCATCTCTTGATTTGTATCATAAATATAACATCTGGCATTTATCACTGAACAATGTTCAAATTCAAAGTGCATTTATTAAAAAAGACTATAAATTATACAATTTTGAGATTTGTTTGTTTACCGGTAGCCACAAAGCAAGAAACCCAAAAGAACCCAATTAAAGAAAAAAAAATAAATGACCAACATCTGATGTGCAAGAGAAAGAAAGAACCACAAATTATGTAAACAGTTGAAGTGTGCACATTTAATTTCCACCCTTTCACTCCCTTAAGATCAACTAGCTTGGCATAGATTGCTACCGGGTTTGTTTCCTAGTTGACTACCTTAAGTAAACGCGCGCGCATGCGCACGCACACACACACACACACACACACACACACACACACACACACACACACACACACAGAGCTTAGTAAAGGATGATGTTAAAAGACAGCATGAAAGCAAAAGAGGGGGCATACAATATTGCAAAAAGTGGGAAGCTTTTAAATACAAACAGGTGGCAATGAGGGGAGGAAAAATAAAATATGAAAAAAGCTAGCTACTGATAGAAAAGAGAATACCAAAAGTTATTTCAGATGTATGAAGAATAAAATAGAGGTAAGAGTGGACATCGTACTGCTGGAAAATCATGCTTCAATATGGAAGACGCTAGCGTTATGCCAGAAATTCTAGAGTGTCGGGGCTCAGAAATGACTAGATACTGTTACTGAAGACGAGCTGCTTGGGAAGCTGAAAATTCTGCAGGTGAATATGTCCAATGGACTGCACCCTAGAGTTCTGAAGGGGAGAGGTGAAGAGATTGTGGAGAGATTAGTAGTAGTCTCTCAAGAATTACTAGAGTCAGAAATCACTCTAGAGATCTGGAAAATTGCAGGTGTCACTCTTTAAGAAGGGAAGTGGCAAAAGAAGGGGAAATCGTGGCTCAGATATGTTGAATCATGCACTGTATTCTCTTTGATAGTCGATTGATTGTTGATTTGTTTAGTCATGAGTACATTTTGCAACAAAGCCGTTTATTGAATTGAAACATTTTGTCTTATTACAGCGGATTTAAAACGTCTAAATGATAAACTTGTGGAAGCAAATTCGGTTAAAATAGACCTTCAGTTAAAACTTGATGAGCTTCAAGTATCAGAAGTCTCTGTTAAGGTGAGTTTTTCAATGGCTATTGGATAAAATATTGCTGATTTAATCCTTTTTTGGTAAAACTGTTAGCTAATCACTAGACATTATGACATTTTCTTCTGTCATAGATGTCATGACACTGATTGCAATGTAACTCCAGACATACAGTTGTAAAAAAAAAGTTTGTGAACCCTTTGCAATTACCTGGTTTTCTGCATTAATTACTCATAAAATGTCTGATCTTCATCTAAGTCACTATAATAGACAAATACAATCTGCCTAAACTAATAGCACACAAACAATTGTACTTCCCCTGTGTTTATTGAACACATTGTTTAATCATTCACAGTCCAGGCATGGAAAAAGTATGTGAACCCTTGTATTTAATAACTGGTAGAACCTCCTTTAACAGCAATAACCTCCATCAAATGTTTCCTGTAGCTGTTGATCAGACTTGCACAATAGTGAGGAGGAAGTTTAGACCATTCCTCTGTTCAAAACTGTTTCAGTTCATTAATATTTCTGGGATACCTTGCATGAACAGCCCTCTTCAGGTCATGCCACAGCATCTCAATTGGGTTAAGGTCTGGACTCTGCCATTCCAAAACAAATTTTCTTTTTGTAGAATTTCTCCATATAAAATTTACTGGATGAGTGGGTGTAAGTTAACATCTTAATTGTTTAATAAGCTATGAATATTGTCCAAGCATAGACTATTAAGGTTATTTCAAAATTCCATGCTTTTAAATATTTGAATCTTTCCCCCCCACTTCTATACTTATAATGACTTCAATGTTGTTGAATGCAAGATGATCAAGCTGATACCTGAGATACAAATGAAAAGAGGAATAGTTGGATCTTGTGGTGGCTGCCTTTGAGGTTGGATGATGCTCCCTGGCAATACATTGGACTTTCTTATTAAGATTAAGATCCAGCCATTGCTGTGAATTGGATTTGATTCAGTGTACTTTTATGTTGTTTGAGTTAAACATCCAAAATGTACAAACCTTGAAAGTTATTGTAATCATAATAAGTAAGCATTGTTTTTGATACTCTTGAACACACTGGGTAATTATTCTTGAGGAATAGGGACATGAACTTCATGAGTAATAACTAGAACATGCTACTTCAAACATGCTCCAAGTATAAATATATTTCAAAAGCATCGACACAGATTAATAAACAAATTAAATTGTTTAAATGCTCCAAACGTAATTGATGTTAATAAACAGCTGGCCTCCATTGTCATGATTGGTAGTGATTTGACAAGATGCAGTCGTATAAAAAGAAACTTCTTTTAGACCAATGCACAGTATGGAGTCATTATCCAAGTTATATGAAAGCTGTTTACTTTGTATACAGTCACTGGTTGCTCATCATGTACATACAAAAATGGTTTGGAAAATTTCAAGGTGGTGTCTGGGGTTCACCTTGTATGTGAGCAGTGAGGAAAGATTGTAGCAATATCCTATTAGATGAGACTCCTGGAATGATATGGTGCTTTGAGAAGAGTTAAATAGGATTGGTATCATTTACTGGAGTAAATAAGTAGGATTGGTATCATTTACTGGAGTAAATAGGTAATCACAGTGAAAAATAGAATTTGAAAGGCATTAGTAAGTCAGTGCTGAGGGCCTATTTCTTCCTGTTGGATCAGTCACGTTAAATACAGTGGCTCCAAGTGTAATGGAAGACACTTGACTGGATCGAATACTGGATTACTACTCCAGTAAGTCTGCCATCTGGGACAAAGATTGCTGAACTGACAACCTATCCACTACCCTAAATGTTCTGCAGAATAGTCCAACTACTCCTTCCAAGCATGTGACCTCTACTTTGAAGGAGAATAAGTAGCAAGTGCATGGAACACCCCATGCAAGTTCTACCTCAAGGCTAGGATGTATATTGCCATTTCATCATCGTTAGATCTAAATTCTGGAGCACTCTGTCCAGTGGGCTTACCTTCAATGGGAATGATTCTGTGATTGGTAAACCAATTTTTTTGCAGTATCGTGAAAAGCGTCTGGAACAAGAAAAAGAATTATTAATGAATCAGAACAGTTGGTTGAATACAGAAATAAAAACAAAGACGGATGAACTTGTCGGACTTCGTCGAGAAAAAAGCAATGAAATTCTCGAGCTCCGATGCAATCTGGAGAACAAGAAAGACGAGGTAATCTGTCCTTTTTGCTTGGTGAATACAAACAATAACATTTCTATCTTTCTCAGCAACCCAAAGGTTCAAGACAAAGTTGAGTTTATTATCGTATGTGCATGTATATGCATGTGTAATCAAGCTTAATTGAAGCAGCATCACAGACATATAATACATTCAGAAGAAAAAAAACATAAATACAATTTTAAAAAGAAAGAACGAATTTAAAACAGTCCATTTTACTATTTTTTATCTGAACTTGATGGAAGGGTTTATTTAATTTGAAAGCTAGAAATTAAATCTACAACACTCAAACTCAGCACAATTACTAGGTTTTAATGTATCACATGCAGACTTGAAGGGAGTCTGCCACTTAATGCTTTTCTTCTTACTTTCACCTGTGAAACCTCTCTGAACGCATTCACATTTGATTCTCTGGCACTGACTAACCCGGTTGTTGATTTTTAACTGTTACCTTCTACAGATTTGCAGCCTAGAAGAGCAAATTCATACGTTAAAAGCAGCTAAGGAAAACCTTGAGGAGCAGGTTGAGGATTTAATGAATAAATTGAAGGAGGTTAGTCTTTGTTAACGGTAATTGAATGAGCAAAAATAATATTCAAAAATTGGAACATGTTTCCCCAGTTCAGTTATGGTGCACATTAAAATAGTTTCTGTCATTGTTCATCTTTCAAATTTATTTTTCTCTGTTAGCTTTCCAATGTACCAAGCTACACCAATAATCCACTACAATAGTTGGGGTAGAATTTAGCAGAAAGTTTTAAAAAATCAAGCCATTCAGTGTCTGGTATTTTCTGAAATCAAATCTGTAAACTTCTCTATATAGAGGAAATAGTGAAGCAGGTGTGTAGTAATAAATAAATTATACTTTCATTGGAAATTCATGTTTACGGCTATCTAGGGTTAGGTCTGTTTATACCAAGCTTACATCTGTTTCTGTTTTCTGATCAGTCCAAGGAACAGTCGGCAACTATGGAAGAGAGGTTTCGAAACGAATTGAATGCACATGTGAAGTTGTCAAATTTGTACAAGGTATAATCTTTTCTCTTTTAAATGTTACTTAGTTGCACAGAGCACTTGGAATTTCCAGAGAAATGCTGGTAAATTTTTCAAGGACTGTTTCCACCCATGGCAATCCCTCGCTTCTCATGCCAAAAGTAGATGAGGTGGTTTAGGATTCCATACAAGTGAACAAGTGACAGGATCCTGAAATGCTGGTAGTGGAAGTTTGGCGGGGGGGGGGGAGCCATTAATATCCCACATTAATTTATGCAAGGCGACAGTCACAGCTACAGGGGAGAAAACTAATTTTGAGGTAATATGTATGCCTGAAGATCTATCCTAGGCCCTATATATTGATGCAACTAGGCACAACAGTGGCTATATTTCAATAGAAGTTTGTTGAGACTGGTATGTCACCAAAGACTTGCAAATTTCTTAAGATGTACCGTGGAGAGCATTCAAATTGGTTGCATCACTGTCTGGTATGGAGGGCCCACTGCACAGGAAAAAGCTGCAGAAAGTTGTAAACTCAGCCAGCTCCATGATGGGAACTAACCTCTCCAGCATCGAGTGCATCTTCAAAAGTTGATGCCTCATAAAGGCATCGTACATCATTGAGGACCCGATTACCTAGAATATGCCCACTTCTCATTGCTACTATCATGGAGATACAGGAGCCTGAAGACATAAACTCAGCTTTTCAGGAACAGCTTCTTCTCTGCCATCAGATATCTTTTTGAATGGACATTGAATCCATGTAGGCTACCTTAATTTTTTTCCTTTTGTTTGCTCTCTTTTTGAACTAATTTCATTTTTATATGTATTTCTTATCGTAATTTATAGTTTTTTTAATTGTTTTGCAATATACTGCTGCTGCAAAACAACAAATTTTGTGACGTATCCAGGTGATATTAAACCTGATTCTGATCTTGAATCTGTCTTAGATTTTAAACAGATTTTAATGTTGGGACATCTTATATATTAACCTGCTCTTCGTGCGGGGGTGTGTGTGTGTATTGATATGGACTAGGAATTGGTTTAGGAAGCATGAATGAAAGCAGCAGGGTTCATGGGAGAAGGGTAGTATAGATGTTCAGCATGGTAATGGTTTAAAATGAGATGCCTCAGTTGTTGTGAAGTAGCTCGAGGGATTATGTAAAGGAGTAGGTCCAAGAGCTGGATGTGGCTACTGAGGCTCCTGCAAAGCAGCGGGTCACAGAAAATGACTCGCAGGTACTGTGCATTGCTGTAGTCCGAGACATCTATTCACATATTCTTTGACTGAACAGGGCATATCGTATCCAGATCTTAATTCTCCACTGTATGAGTGACGAAAAATAAAAAGGGACAAAATGTATCGTTTCTTTCACTTTTTGTGGTTATTGAATTATTTTCCTCACATGATTTCCGTGAGAATTCATTTTATTCCATAACTCAAATTTTTGTGCAATGTTGGGTGAATTCATAGAAGTGAATTTGCATAACCTGAATAATGAACTTGGGTGTTGCCTGTATGGATCTCTATCACTGCCATGTCTAACTTCATACTTCTCTATTAGCACAAGCCTGTTTGTTCCATTAACTTTAATGTGCTGTTTTGATGCTATTACAACATTCTTGCTTGTATTTTACACACTTCTTTGTGTCATCTGCCATGTTTTGGATTTTTTTGTCTCTTGACAGTTCCATGCTTTTGCTAATCTTTTTGAGTACCTGCAAGGTCCACATCAATATGACTTGATAATTTTGCATTTTTTAGTAATATTGATGGACCTGGCTCTCTTTTAAGAACATTCATTTGACCTCTAGTGATTGGATTTTAAGATAAACCACCAGTGAATGTTGTGTAGTAAATACCAAGCCTTCAACCTTTGCAGGGTGCAGCTGATGATTCTGAAACTAAAGCAACTGAACTCACCAGAGCTGTCGAGGAGCTTCATAGTCTACTAAAACAGGCAAATGAAGGTATATTCATTTCAAACATCTGTGTATTCTTTTTTGGTTCGAGTTGCTTTCGGTGTAGATGTTTTTGGTTTAAGTTCCTTGTAAAATTAACTTGCTTGATACTTGTTCTAGCTCATAAAGTAACCGAAGATCGTCTGATTGAGACAGAGACCTCCAAAACCAAAGCAGTTGCTGAACTAAATGAAAAGATTATCAAATTGGAAAAGGAACTGGAAAATGCTAACCATCTGCTTTCAACTACAAAGCTTAGAGGTGCCTGAGTAGATACAAAAACATATTTAGTAACAGTAAATATGTCTTGTTATGTACCAACTGGTGGTGTATTTTGTATGATAGGAGCTGCCGCTTTATCAGAAGAGGAGCTTGCAGCTATGTCACCCACTGCAGCAGCTGTTGCTAAGATCGTAAAGCCTGGAATGAAGCTCACAGAGGTACAAGACTGGTGCTAATTACTAATGTTCATTTCAGTTTATCTTGGAGAGGTCTACCATAGGAGGGTAATAATTGAGTTTCTTTGCTGGGCTTCAATCAAAAATTTTCAGAAGCTCATAGATAAATTATAACATACTTTATATACAGAGTGTCATGCATATTGTTTACAGTTACATTTTCTAGGACTCAAATTTTCACTGTCAGCCACTGAACTTTTCCTTGCACCTTTACAGTTTTCTTGAGCAATCAAAATTCACCTTTGTTTTGAGATACAGCAGCTTTTCAAAACTTCTGATAGCAGAATTTTACTTAAAGCACAGGATTTGTGACATAAGAGCAGTGATAATGAAACTGGATAGAGTTTAGAACCGTAGAACACTACAGCACAGAAAACAGGCCCTTCAGCCCTTCTAGTCTGTGCAGAATATATTCTGCTAGTCCCATTGACCTGCACCCAGTCCATAACCCTCCAGGCCTCTCCCATCCATGTATCTATCCAATTTATTTTAAAACTTAAGAGTGAGCCCGCATTTACCACGTCAGATGGCAGCTCTTTCCACACTCTCACCACTCTGAGTAAAGAAGTTCCCCCTAAACCTTTCCCCTTTCACCTTAAAGCCACGTCCTCTTGTATTTTATCTCTCCTAATCTAAGTGGAAAGAGCCTACTCGCATTTACTCTGTCTATAGCCCTCATAATTCTGTAAACCTCTATCAAATCTCCCCTCATTCTTCTACGCTCCAAGGAATAAAGTTCTAACCTGTTCAATCTTTCCCTGTAACTCAACTCCTGAAGACCCGGCAACATCCTAGTAAATCTCTGCACGCTTTCAGTCTTACTGATATCCTTCCTATAGTTAGGTGACCAGAACTGTACACAGTACTCCAAATTTGGCCTCACCAATGTCTTATACAACCTCACCGTAACAGCCCAACTCCTATACTCAATACTTTGATTTATGAATGCCAGGATGCTGAAAGCCTTCTTTACAACCCTGTCTACCTGTGATGCCACTTTCAGGGAATTATGTATCTGAACTCCCAGATCTCTTTGTTCCTCCACACTCCTCAGTGCCCTACCATTTATTGTGTATGTCCTACCTTGATTTGTCCTTCCAAAATGCAAAACCTCACACGTCTGCATTGAATTCCATCTGCCATTTTCTGGCCCATTTTTCCAATTGGTCCAGATCCCTCTGTAAGCTTTGAGAGCCTTCCTCACTGTCCACAACACTTCCAATCTTAGTGTCATCAGCAAACTGCTGATCCAATTTACCACATTATCATCTAGATCATTGATATAGACAACAAACAATAATGATCCCAGTACAGATCCCCGAGGCACATCACTAGTCACAGGCCTCCTGTCTGAGAAGCAAACATCCACTACTACTCTCTGTCTTCTCCCACACAGCCAATTTCGAATCCAGTTTACAACCTCTCCATGGATACCTAGTGTCTGAACCTTCTGAACTAACCTCCCACGTGGGACCTTGTCAAAGGCCTTACTGAAGTCCATGTAGACAACATCCATAGCGTTTCCTTCATATACTTTCTTGGTAACCTCGAAGAACTACAAGATTTGTTAAACATGATCTACCACACACAAAGCCATGCTGACTATCCTTAATCAGCCCTTGGCTGTCCAAATACTTGTATATCCGATCTCTCAGAACACCTTCCAATAATTTACCTACTACTGATATCAGGCCTGTAATTACCCTGGTTTACTTTTGGAGCCTTTTTTAAACAACGGAACAACACGAGCTACCCTCCAATTCTCTGGCACCACACCAGTGGCTAAAGACATTTTAAATATTTCTGCCAGGGCCCCCGTAATTTCTACACTCATCTCTCTCAAGGTCCGAGGAAATACCATTCAGGCCCGGGGGATTTATCTACCTTTATTCGCTGTAAGGCAGCAAGCACCTCCTCTTTAATCTCTATATGTTCCATGACACTACTGTTTGTTTCCCTTCCTTCCATATACATTATGCCAGTTTCCTGAGTAAATACTGATGCAAAAAAGAACTGTTTAAGATCTCCCCCATCTCATGAGGCTCCACATATAGACGACCACTCCGATCTTCTAGGGCAGTGGTCCCCAACCTCCAGGCTGCAGACCGATACCGGGCTGTGAAGAATGCAGCGTTCCGGCTACCGTTGCACCACTGCATTCTTCGCGGCCCAGAGGTTGGGGACCCCTGTTCTAGGGGACCAATTTTGTCCCTTACTATCCTCTTACTCTTAATATACTTGTAGAAACCCTTCGGGTTTACCTTCACATTATCTGCCAAAGCAACCTCATGTCTTCTTTTTGCCTTCCTGATTTCCTTCTTTAGTATTTTCTTACATTTTCTATTCTCTTCAAGTACCTCATTTGTTCTTTGTTGCCTATACCTGCTATACACCTCTCTCTCTTTCTTAACCAGATTACCAATATCCCTCGAAAACCAAGGTTCCCTATGTCTGTTGACTTTGCCTTTAATTCTGGCAGGAACATGTAAACTCTGCACTCTCTTGGGAGTTCTTTGGAATAAGAATGTATAAGTGTAATTTCGATGAAATAAAATGCTTGCTTAATGTTTCCACAGTTATATAATGGGTATGTTGAAGCTCAAGATCAGTTGCTATTGGCAAAGCAGGAAAATAAGAGAGTTAATAAATATTTGGATGAAATTGTAAAAGAGGTAGAGATGAAAGCTCCACTTCTGAAGCGTCAGCGTGAAGAATATGAACGTGTGCAAAAAGCTGTAGCAAATCTTTCAGCTAAATTAGAAGATGCCATGAAGGTAACTTTTGTTCTGTACTTCCTTAACTATTACTTGGTTTGAAGACATTTTCTGACCACAAATAACTGCAGTTTGAAAATATAAATAGAAAAATAAAGCTGGTACAAGCAAATGGGATTGCTATAGATGGGCAAGAATGTTGGCATGTATGTGGTGGCCTGAACAACCCGTTTCTCCGCTGTGCAACTGTGGTTCTGTAAGGCTGTACAAAGGCACAATGGTAGGAAGCTGGGTATTAGCTGTTTCCTTTTCAATAATGAATATCGTCTGTGCATAATCTGGACAAAATAGTTTTGTGAAACTTTATCACAACAATTGATTCTTATTGATCCATATTTTAAAAGCAGTTCTTGGGGAAAAATTGTCTTTGTTTAAACATTCCTTTAAAAATGCTATGCAAGCTAATTTATGTTGTAAAAGAATTGTATTAAAGTGAATTACATTGATAAAATCTGCTTCTGTAGGAAATTCGACGTTTACAAAAATGTACTGATGAAGCGAATAAGCAAGCGTCATTGCTTAGTAGAGAGAACCAGAGATACAAAATGCAAGTGTCAGATCTTTCACAGCAGGTTAGTATTTAGCATTATGTTACATTTTATTGTCATGCCAGTAAGTCAAAGCAGCTACAGCTGCTACGGTGTCTACAGCTCTAAATTTTAAAAAATTCACTTACGGGATGCGGGTGTCACCAGCTAAGCTAGCGTTCATTGCCCATTGCTAGTTGCCCTTGAGAAGGTGGTGATGAGCTGCCTTCTTGAACTGCTGACGTTCCTGAAATGTAGGTACACCTAGTGTTGTTAGGAAGAGAATATACTTTCTTTCATCTGCTGAATGGCCTATTGCTGTGCATTAGATGAGCTTTTGTATGTTTGAAAATTTAATTTACTTAGATCTAATGGAGCAGTTATATCCATGTGCCATTGCTTCTCATCTGACGTGGATATGTTTGTGCTCGTGATTCAGAATAGAATTCTTCTGATGGAGCTGGAAGATGCACGAGGAAATCATATTTTACGTGAAGATGAAGTTAGTTCTGCCAACATAAGCAGTTCCTCTGAGGTAATTTCTCAGCACCTGGTGACCTATCGTAGTGTTGAGGAACTGCAACAACAAAATCAACAACTACTGGTGACTGTTCGTGAACTTGCTGAAAAACAGGAAAAGGAAGAGCAGGAACAAACTTCTTCGCAGTAAGTTGTTTAATTGCTGATGACTTGTTGGTTGTTAATCTGTAAACACCTCAAACCAGTTGAAAAGTTGCTTTCCTTACACCACAAACATGAGGAATTATGCAGATGCTGGAAATTCAAGCAACACACATCAAAGTTGCTGGTGAACGCAGCAGGCCAGGCAGCATCTCTAGGAAGAGGTACAGTCGACGTTTCGGGCCGAGACCCTTCGTCAGGACTAACTGAAAGAAGAGCTAGTAAGAGATTTGAAAGTGGGAGGGGGAAGGGGAGATCCAAAATGATAGGAGAAGCTTCTCAAACTTCCGCTGATGCCCCACCTCCCCATCGTACCCCATCCGTTATTTATTTATATACACACATTCTTTCTCTCTCTCTCTCCTTTTTCTCCCTCTGTCCCTCTCACTATACCCCCTTGCCCATCCTCTGGGATTTTTCCCCCTCTCCCCCTTTTCTTTCTCCCTGGGCCTCCTGTCCCATGATCCTCTCATATTCCTTTTGCCAATCAACTGTCCAGCTCTTGGCTCCATCCCTCCCCCTCCTGTCTTCTCCTATCATTTTGGATCTCTCCCTCCCCCTCCCACTTTCAAATCTCTTACTAGCTCTTCCTTCAGTTAGTCCTGACGAAGGGTCTCGGCCCGAAACGTCGACTGTACCTCTTCCTAGAGATGCTGCCTGGCCTGCTGTGTTCACCAGCAACTTTGTGTGTTGCTTCCTTACACCTCTGTGTCTGTGTTTGTATCAGTTTTATCTCTGCGTTCCACACAGAGAAGAATTTCTTCTACAAACGTTTGTATATTTAATTGGTACTTTGGACATATTCTGAAAGATGACTCCAGTTTTTCAAATGTTTCTGCTGGAATCTAGCATAAAAGCAAGAATATGCTGGAAATAGTTATACTAAGCTGCATTGGACTGGAGGAAAAAATGTTACAAATCAATGATCTTTTGTCAGAGCTTGGAGCAGATCAAAGTAAATTTATTATCAAAGTACATATATGTCACCATATACAAGCCTGAGATTGTAGACATACACAATAAATACAAGAAACACAATATAATTAGAGGAAAATGAAGTAATAATAATAATAATAAATAAAAAAAATTATCGAGAACATGAGATGACGAGTCCTTGAAAGTGAATTCATGGGTTCTGGGAACATTTCAGTGATGGGGTGAGTGAAGTTCAAGTCAAGTCAAGTCAAGTCGTTTTTATTGCCATTTCAACCATAACTGCTGGTATAGTACACAGTAAAAACGAAACAATGATCCTCCAGGACCATGGTGCTACGTGAAACAACACAAAACTACGCTAGACTTCAGGCCTATATGGGACTACATAAAGTGCACAAAACAGTACATGACAGTACAATAATTAACAAACAAGACAATAGGCACAGTAAAGGACAAATTACAATATAATTGATGTAAATGTAAACAATGGTTCAAGAGCCTGATGGTTGAGGGGTAATAACGGTTCCTGAACTTGCTGGTGTGGGTGCTGAGGCTCCTGTTTCCCCATCCTGATGGCAGCAGTGAGAAGACAGCATTGTCTAGGTGGCTGGAGTCCTTGAGGCAAATGCTGCTTTCCTGCTACAGCGCTCCATGTAGATGAGCTCAGTGGTGGGGAAGGTTTTAATCATGAAGGACTGGGCTGTATCCACTACTGTTTCTAGGCCTTTCCGTACAAGGGCATTGGTGTTTCCATACCAGTCTGTGATGCAACCAGTTAAGATGCTCTCAACCACACATTATGGAAGTTAGCATTTTAGATGACATACCGAATCTTCGCAAACTTCTAAGCAAGTAGGGGTACTTATTCATAATGCACCTATGTGGTGGATCCAGGACCGGTCCTCTGAAATTATAACACCAAGGAATTTAAAGCTGTTGATCCTCTCCACTTCTGATCGCCTGATCCTCTGATCGATTGGTTCATGGACCTTTGGTTTCTTCCTCATGAAGTCAATAATCATCTCCTTGGTCTTGCTGACATTGAGGGAAAGTTTGTTGTTGTGGCATCATTCAGCTAGATTTTCAATCTCCTTCTTATGTGCTGGTCTGTCACCACCTTTGATTTGGCCAATAACTGTGGTGTTGTTAGCAAGCTAAATATGGCATTGGAACTGTCTTCAGAATAAAGCAAGTAGAGCAGGGGCTAAGCATGCAGCCTTGTGCATCTGTGCTGTTGTACAGGAGATGTTGTTGCCAATCTGAACTATTTGGGGCCTACAAGTGAGGAAATCATTGATCCATTCGCACAAGGAAGTATTGAGGCCAAGGTCTTGAAGCTTATTAGTTTTGTGGGATGATTGTATTAAATATTAAGCTGTAGTTGATAAAGAGCATCTCGAGTGTTAAGGAAATCAAAATAAACAGTGGAGTCCAAGTGAACCTGAATGATGCACATGGTATTGGTGCAAGCAGAGAGCTGGTGGTGAAGGCTTATTTATTAACTCTGGAGCGGTTGCATCAAATATGTGAACTGAGTGCTGCGGCTTTAAGCCTGCTCCGAGCTGCTCCGGTGGTTTGGACCTAAGAGCTCAATTTTGTTTGGATTGCTGTTGTTGCTCATTTCTAACTGCATGTTTTTTTTTTAAACCTCTGGGCACTGGTGGTTGGTCATATTTCCTTTTAAGTTGGGTTCTTTCGGATTCCGTGCTTTGCGACTACCTGTTAAGCAAACAAATCTCCAGGTTTTATAATTTGTACGTTTGTTGATGATGAATTGACTTAGAATCTTTGAATCTTTGGATCTAGCTGAAAGATGAATGAGAACACAGAGAGGGAAATGGTGGAAATGAGACGTAGAAGCAATAGTAGCTGGAATTGAAATTAAGGCCAATGTTGGCAACACCTAGCAGGATAATTAGCATCTGCTCAGTACATGCAAGCCAGAGATGACTGCTTGTTTTAATATGAAATTTCCCAAATGAACTTTCATTTCCTATGAATTAATGAATCAATTTCATAATCCACTAAATCCCTTTATGGCTTCACTGTAACTTCACACTATACCTTTATTTTAACTTTGGATACTTCCTGGCAGCATACTCTGCTGATATATTCCCAGTAATTGCATCGTAACAGATTGGATTTAGCATTATCAACATCAGTCCCTCTTACCCTCAAAACCTCATTGTCTCTCTGTTAAAGACCAGTTCTCTGTTGTCTCATGTCTCTGGGTTAAGTTTGTCATCAGCATATCCCCGCTGCTCCCTTATTGGTCTAGAGGTAGTGTTTTGTCTAACAGTTAGACAAAACATTTAATTCCGTTAGACTCTAAATGTTACCCATCAAAGTTGTCTTTTTTAGAAGTAATTCAATAGGTAGAATTAATAATCTCTTTGAACTGCAGAATTTCCGAACTTCAGCTGAATCTTGCAGAGGCTCTGAGTGAACTTGAACGCCTTCGTGAAGCCAGAAGTCATCAGATGCAATTAGTGGAATCAATTGTTCGGCAGCGGGACATGTACCGTACGCTGCTTACACAGATGACTGGAGTGACAATACCAACACAGGGTAAGGAGAGAATTACCAAATGTTATTTAATTTGCATGGCATGCTGAGTAATTCACAAAGTGAGATTTTGTGCATTTTTTTTTGTTATTCATGGGCAGTGTCAGAGGAATGAATGGGACATATGTACTTGTTTCTGAAAAGCATTGGAAGAAAATCAGTTACTTGTGTTGTGAACTGATAGAAAAATGTCACCAGAATACTTAAAAGCAATGAAGAAAAATTATTTTCAACTTTGTGATGCGACAAAATCAGTTATTAAAGGAATCTAGGGAAGCAAGGCTCTTTAGAGTATTTATTGGAGGGTAAAGTGTGAGAGTTTGAATTAGCTGGAGCTTATTAGGCCAGTGAAGAGTTAGAAAATGCTTGTATATCAGTCCAGAAGCATGTTGGCTTAAAGTCTAGAGTGCTCAACAAGCAAAATAGGCAGAGAGAGATCGCAACATTTAATTGAAACAAAAGTAGAACATGTAAAATGAATTTCAAATATTTAAATCAGATAACAAGCACTTCAGGATGAAGTTGGACAAGGGGTAATGGTGATGACTTAAAATTCAGTTTATTTGGCATTATTACACAAAAGGGCAAAGGTAAAAAAGTGGTATGTGTGAATAATTAGAATAAGCAAGCAAAATGCATTGGAAGTAGAAACTAGAAAGTAGTTGAGTAGCACAATTGCATTGCAATTAATGTTCCAAGGATCTCCAGGTTCTATCTGTGAAATTGCATATTTTCTCTATAACACTGTTTCGTTCGCATCCAAGTTGTAGCAGTAGATTGATTGGTACTGAAAATTTTCCCTCAGTATAGGACAAGAATAAAAGTAAGTTGATGTGCATGTGACAATGAGAATAGATTGTAGTGGTGCAGAGAAATAAGGTAACTGGAATAGTTTGCACAGAAATTGGTCCATAGTGGTTTCCAGAAGGACAATGTGTCAAATGTTTCTTGTGTCATTCTCAGTAAGTTTCAGTAAATTGGTCAGAGTGCGTTGAGGCATTTGATGATTGAGACTGAAAGTTTTGGGTTTGTTTCCATTATGAAAATGACTGGTCGCTTGAATATAACCCTTTCCCTTGGACCCAACAAGGGTTAGCTATTTCACAAAGCTTGTAGAAGCAAAAGGTGTAGGAATGAACTAAAGGATATTTGGAAGGCAAATAGTGCATGTAAAAATATTGGCAAGAAAAAAATCAAAGGTGGTTTTTACCTTTGAGGAAGAGGAAGAATAAAATCTGAGAGCAGAAAACATGAGTATGTTTTGTAGAGGAAATGAGTACTATAAATTAACCCTGACTACAGGAAGGTCTAAGCCACAGAGGGTACGGAGCATATTTGACGATGTTTTCACTGCTGGAGAAATTTATTTATGAGGTGATGTAGGCTAAGCTTAGCTTTTTGGCACTAATGCAGCTAAAAAATCAGGTGAACTGAGCTTATGGAGCAAGAAGGTTTGAGGGGATATGATCAAGGTGCAGACTTGACGTATGCATGGGCTAATTTAAATTAGGATTTCCTGTGATTGATATGAAAAAATTGATATGGCTTGCCTGCAGAAGGCAGAGGGTCGTGGTGGAGGGAGTACATTCAGATTGGAGGATTGTGACTAGTGGTGTCCCACAAGGATCTGTTCTGGGACCTCTACTTTTTGTGATTTTTATTAACGACCTGGATGTGGGGGTAGAAGGGTAGGTTGGCAAGTTTGCAGACAACACAAAGGTTGGTGGTGTTGTAGATAGTGTAGAGGATTGTCGAAGACTGCAGAGAGACATTGATAGGATGCAGAAGTGGGCTGAGAAGTGGCAGATGGAGTTCAACCCAGAGAAGTGTGAGGTGGTACACTTTGGAAGGACAAACTCCAAGGCAGAGTACAAAGTAAATGGCAGGATGCTTGGTAGTGTGGAGGAGCAGAAGGATCTGGGGGTACATGTCCACAGATCCCTGAAAGTTGCCTCTCAGGTGGATGGGGTAGTTAAGAAAGCTTATGTGGTGTTAGCTTTCATAAGTTGAAGGATAGAGTTTAAGAGTCGCGATGTAATGATGCAGCTCTATAAAACTCTGGTTAGGCCTTGCTTGGAGTACTGTGTCCAGTTCTGGTCGCCTCACTATAGGAAGGATATGGAAGTATTGGAAAGGGTACAGAGGAGATTTACCAGGATGCTGCCTGGTTTAGAGAGAATGCTTTATGTTCAGAGATTAAGGGAGCTAGGGCTTTACTCTTTGGAGAGAAGAGGATGAGAGGAGACATGATAGAGGTGTACAAGATAATAAGAGGAATAGATAGAGTGGATAGCCAGCGCCTCTTCCCCAGGGCACCACTGCTCAATACAAGAGGACATGGCTTTAAGGTAAGGGGTGGGAAGTTCAAGGGGGATATTAGAGGAAAGTTTTTTACTCAGAGAGTGGTTAGTGCGTGGAATGCACTACCTGAGTCAGTGGTGGAGGCAGATACACTAGTGAAGTTTAAGAGACTACTAGACAGGTATATGGAGGAATTTAAGGTGGGTGGTTATATGGGAGGCAGGGTTTGAGGGTGGGCACAACGTTGTGGGCCGAAGGGCCTGTAATGTGCTGTACTATTCTATGTTCTATGTAAAGAATCATGGATTTACAACCCATGAGGAGGCTAATTGACTTGTTTAAATCTATACTGGTTGGAAACTTGCCATGTGGTCAATTTTAAGATATTTTAAAAGACCTATTAAGATGTGGTTTACCCGTGCTGTCACCCAAAATTAGGAAATACAACAGAAGAGATGCCTTTAATATCATCCACTCCAAAACGGTCTCCAGGTCAAACAAAACAATTGCCACAGTTGACCTCCACACCAGTTCCAGTTCCTACAGTCGAGTCTGCAGAACTTGTTCAATCAAGGACAGCACTAAAACAGGTAAGGAGGGACCGCAGCACTTGTGTTCTATTTACTCATCTTAAACGTTGATTTATCTGGATTTATACTGGTGTTAATGTTGGTGTAATACAGTGAAAAATAGAGTAAACATTTAAAATGGCAAATAATATTATTTCATCTGTATTAGTGGTTGAGTTTTTAGAGATTTTAATCACATTTTTATTCTGCATAATTTAGCAGTTTCTGATATTTCATTAAATCATCTGGTTCCCACCACAAGCTTCAGAATAAGAAAAAAATCTTGCCACTGACATAATATGAAATTTATTGTTTTGTGGCGGCAGTATAGTGCAAAGTCGTAAAAATCTAAATTGCAAAAAAAGGTTGTCCAATAAAGGAATATCAAGGTAGTTCATGAACCATTCAGAAACTTGGTGGTGGCTGTTCTTAAATTATTAAGTGTGTGTTCTTAAGCTCCTGTACTTCCTCCCTGATGGATGTATGAGAAGAGGGCATATCCCAATGGTGAGTTGTTATTGATAGATGCTACCTTTTTGAGGCATTGTCTCTTGAAGATTCTGGAAGGTCGGGAGGGTTGTGTCCGTGATGGAGCTGGCTGAGTCTTGTAACTCTCCGCACCCTCTTGCAATCCATACCCAGCCTACAATGCAACCTGTATGGCTTTCCACAGTACACTTATAGAACTTTGCAGTAGTCTTTGTTGATGAAACAAATCTCAAATTCCAAATGAAATCAAGTTGCTGCATGTGATTGCTTCACTCTGCTGTGCCCAGGATGGATCGTTTGAGATGTCAATGCCCAAGAACTTGAAACTGCTCATTCTTTCCAGCCCTGACCCCGCAATGAGGGCTGGTGTGTGTGTTTCCTGACTTTCCCTACCTGAGGTCCACAGTCAGTTCCTCAGTCTTGCTGCTGCTGTTGTGTCACTCAACCAATTGATCTGTCTCGTTCCTGTATGCCTCCTCATTGTCATCTGAGATTGTACTAATAGCAGTAGTGTTGTTGCTAAATTTATAGATGGTGTTTGAGCTGTGCTGAAGCACACAGTCATGAGTGTCGAGGACTGGAGCAGTGGGCTAAGCACACATCCTTGGAGTATGCTTGTGTTGGTGGTCAGTGAGGGTAACACTAACTGTGGTCTCCTGATAAGTAGCTCAACAAAGAAACTTTGATTTTCATGAGAATATTTAAGGTTATCATTTAGTTTTCACATTGGGGATGAAATCAACAATACTGTGTATTAAAACTTGATTTTATTTGTTTAGACGTTGGATATGTGATTCTAATAATGTACTTTGACATGGGCAGATTGGAGCAGATGACCAACAACTTAGCTAAACATGAGTATATTTTAAAGAAAATGCAGAATCTGGACCCTAGACACCTTAAGCCAAAGTAGTTAAGAGTGCTCAATTTGGAGACTCACCTAACTTTCTATCTACATGGTTCAAAATCTTACATGTTGAGGATCACTGTTCATCGAAGAACCTTTAATAAATCTCATGGTTTTAAGCAGTTAATTCCAACCCATGTATATATTTTTCCAGATGAAGAATGTCATCCACTGCTCGTTTATTCTAAATATTAGCTTGTATCCATGCTCTTTAGTTATTTAGTTCAAATTGTGTCTTCTATTATTAAATACGTGATTTCCAATTGAATTCTATTTGTTTAACTAACTTGCATATGTGAAGATATCAGTAGACTTTTTAGAAATAGTAAGGCCTAATATATCCTACTTCCTGCCACAGCGTCTCAACCCAATTCCCTGCCATTGTATTTTTCTTGTTCCTCCTCAGATATGTTCATGAAACACTGAAGTAATTTAGAATCACAATTCTGTTTTCTGAGACCAAATCAACTTCAGCTATTCCTATTCCATGTGTAAAATCAAATTGCAGTCAATTGCAGTTGGCCATAAACCAGATGAGAAATTTTGCTGCTTGTCTCTCACTTTGTCCTTTTCAGTAATAATGCCAAATCAACTGAATTATGATCAGAATTACCAAAATGTTGTCACATTTCCCCTCCCTGTTCCCATAAACTGCCTTCGTTCCTTCTCTCTTGTAGGGCAAATAGTACTTCATAATTTGCATATTTTATTTTGTATCCTCTTGCCTTTTATGCATTTTTGAAATTCCCTTCTGTAAGTATCTGTTTAACAATTGCTGCCTCTTCAGGTTGACTGTCTTGTGGTTTATGATACATCCAGCATGTGGATCTAACCCCATAAGCCATGGGAGCAGAATTAGGACATTCGGTCCATCGAGTCTGATCTGCCATTCTATCATGGATGATTTATTCTCCCTTTAACTCCATTCTCCTGCCTTCTCCCTGTAACTTCTGACACCCCTCTCCCTTACTAATCAAGAATCTATCAACCTTTGCTTTAAATATACCCAATGACTTGGTCTCCACAGCTGTCTCTGGCCGAAGACCTTCCTCCTCATCTCTGTAAAAGGGAGACATCCTTCTGAGGCTGTGCCCCCCTCTCCCCCAGTCCTAGACTCCCCCACTATAGATTCAGTATTCAATGTTGTGTAATCTCATTTCTTGTACACAAGTGTAAAGGA
Organism: Mobula hypostoma; assembly: GCF_963921235.1. Taxonomy (NCBI): domain Eukaryota; kingdom Metazoa; phylum Chordata; class Chondrichthyes; order Myliobatiformes; family Myliobatidae; genus Mobula; species Mobula hypostoma. The sequence goes on along the minus strand of NC_086108.1, from coordinate 48,748,519 downwards.
GAATAGAATAATTGTACTCCCGATCCAATCAACACAATAAAAACACAATAAGATAAAGAAAGTAATAATAAGAAAACTATATGTTTATTCTCCTTTTAAACACAAATGATTTTAATGTTCTGAGCATACCATCCAACTCTGCAGCTGAATTCACTTCATGAGCTATTTGCTGTCTGGTCATGCAGTAGCCTGCAACTGGCAGTGATATTAGTGACCAACTGCTTTATGGTGATAAAATTGCAACACATTAAAATCTGGAGGTACCCAGCAGGTCCGGCAACATCTTGGAGGGGATTAAACAGATAAAGAGTTAACTTTTCAGGCTGAGACCCTTCGTCAGAACTGGAAAAGAAGGAGTAAAGTCAGAATAAGAAGGTGGGGGAAGGGCAAGAGTACAAGCTGGCAAGTGATAGTTGAAACCAGGTGAGGGTTCAGGCATCTGGGTAAGGGAAGGAAGATGAAGTGAGAAGCTGGGGAGTAGGGAACCAGAGGGATGTGATGCGTGGGTGGGAAGAGGTGAGGGGGGAAGAAATTACTAGAAATTAGAGAAATTGATGTTTATGCCATCAGATTAAAGGCTACCCAGAAGGAATACAAGATGTTTCTCTAATCTGAGAGTGGCCTCATGGCAGTAGAAGAGGCCATGGACTGGCATGTTGGAATGCAAAGTGGCATTAAAATAGGTGGCCACGAGGAAGTCCCATGAGTGAATGTGCTTGGAAAAGTCATTCTCCAGGCTGCATCGCGTCTTCGTCCAGCATCTGTAGATCTTTTTTAACGATAAATTTACAGATCAGGTTGATGTGCAGTTTGGAAGTGAACATGCTGCAGGTGGCACTATTTCATCCATAAATTTTGGGAACTTTAAAATTTAAAATTTTTGGTAATTGCTACAAAAGTAATTAAAATAAAATGAAATATTTATATTTGGTTGTCAAAAGCAAAGAATTTGTGTGTGGATTTCTAAGAATTTTAAAAATCACTGTTTCAGCTTCAATTACATTTTGATAATTACAAAAAAGAAAAGGCAGAGAATGACAAAATGTTAAATGATCAGAACGAGAAACTTCAAGAACAATTGACACAGATAAGAACAGAAAACACAAAACTGTCTACCCAACTGGAATTTGCCTCTAAACGGTATGTATGAGAATCTATCCTTTATAGTTTTCTTCAAAGGGTTACCTAAATTACAAATCTCTGATATGATGTAGTTCTCTGGTGTTTATTCCCTCAAACTCAAGCCTGCTTTTCCTGTATTCTGATTTTGAAAAGTTCTCTTCAGTGCATTAAAATATGCACCCTGAAGACCTATTAGCCTTGTGTTTCTGTCTTAGAATGGAAACTCTAATGACATTTTATTACTTGCACACAGGAGAAATTTGCTCCTTTTTCTGAATGTTTATGGGGCTACAGTACATCCAGTTCACTTTTTGTACTTTGTTTCTTTCTCAACTCAAAAAGCCTTGATATTTTTGTCATAATATTGTTCATATGGTACTTGCATTAATGTCACCCTCTTTATTTTATGTTTTTTTATGAAACCCTTTAACAAGGAATGCTGCTTAAAGTTGTGCTTATTATTTATGTTTACAGTTAATTCTGGAGGACAGGCATTGAAGCAAGCGATAGGGAGGAATTGACTTTTTTTTTGACTAGTTTTTTTTCTGAAAACACTGCAAGGCTCGATTGAAATAAAAGTATAAATCATGTTTGTCAGAAATTACCATAATTTTTTCTTATTTCTGTTCTAATCTGGCAAATGGCCTACTATGGATTATCACAAAATGTAACAATTCAATTTTAATGTTAGATATGAGATGCTGCAGAACAACGTAGATGGATTCCGCCGTGAAATTGCTTCTCTGCGAGACAGGTGTCAGAAGCTTACCACAACAGTGCAGAAGCAAGAACACATAATAAACAGCATGACTCAGGATTTGCGAGCATCAAATGAAAAATTGGCTTTAGAAGAGGTAAGAATTTTAAGGAGACAGTATACCTGGAGAAAACATTTTAAATTTGGAAGAGAGCACATAGTCACTTACCAGTTTTCCTTTTATTATACATACGGTGAAGTATTTCACAGGCTTTGTAACATTACTTGTTTATTAAATAAAGTTTGTCCAATGCTGCTACTTGGCTGTACCATGTTTTGTTTTAAAGTGTTTTATCTTTTTATGGAAAGAATCCATTTCATTTGAAATAAGTTGCAATAGTTTTAGGAAGCTGAGCAGTTGAGAACTTATTAATCTTCTGTAATGTTCTGACAGACCCGAGGAGAAAATTTGAGAAAAGAAAAAGATATGTTGAAGATGGCAGAAATACGCCTGACACAAGAGCGGGATTCAAAGTTCGCAGAACACAGGGGACAAAGTTTGTTACTAACGAATTTACAGTCCATTCAGGTATACTATCTAAAAATTTGTGATCTTGAAGTAGAAGTATTAGTTACAGAATATTTGGTGTAAGAGGTGACAGTAACTTGAATTATGGTGATAGCAGTTTATTAATACAGGTGGCCCCCATTTTCCGAACATTCGCTGTACGAAACCTGGCTACTACAAAAGACTTGCATTAGTTACCTGTTTTCACTCACAGAAGGTGTTTTTACTGTTACGAGAAAAGGCAGCTCGCGCCTGAACAGCCAAACTCCTCCCCTGGAACTGCATTCTAGCCGCGGCAGCCGCCATTGCTTAAACACGTGCTTTATCTCGATTTATTTTGTGCATCTGTTAGCAAGATGAGTTCTAAGGTATCGGAAAAGCCTAAAAGAGCTTGTAAGGGTGTTACACTGGTCGTAAAGCTAGACCTGATTAAGCGTTTCGATGGTGGTGAACGAAGTAAGGACATTGTCCACGCGTTGAACTTGCCTGCGTCCACCATTGGCACTATTTATACGCAGAGAGAAACGGCATTTGGTTTAACTGTGACAAAACTGCAATTTATTGGAAAAAATTGCCGAGCAAGACATTTATTTCGATAGAAGAAAAGCAGGCTAAGGGATACAAGGCATCGGAGGACAGGTTTACCCTAATGCATATTATTAACGCCACTGGTGATGCTATCCTTAAGCCTCTACTAGTGTACCATTGAGAAAATCCGAGAGCACTTAAAGGCGTTGATAAGAAAACACTTTCCGTTGTGTTCCGTTCACATCCAAGTGGTTGGAATACCCAAGTGCTTTTTTCTGAGTACATGAGTGGATACGTTAATCCTTTTGTTGAAAAATACTGCAGAGAAAATAACCTCGTACCTCAATAATAGGTGTCTTGTGATTGTCGGTAATTGTGCTGCTCATCCGCCTGGCATTACCGAGTAAGGCGGTAACATTCGTGTTGCATTCTTACCGCCAAATACGACATCATTGCTGCAGCTGTGTGACCGAGGCCTAATAGCCACAATTAAGGCTTACTATATGTAAAATGTGATGCGCTTTATCGTAAGTACCATTGACAGAGAGGGCAACTCCAAAGCGTCTTTGTGAGAGATTTGGAATGAATACAATATAAAATTGGCAATCATCAACATTGGAGATGCTCTCGATAGGCTAACAGTCTCAATGAGAAATGGCTTTTGGAGAAAATTGTGTCCCGAAGCAGTGAACGATTTTAAAGGCTTCGAACCATCAACAGTAAATATGGCATTAGTGAGTTTGGCTACTGTACATACATTATTTCTACTTTATATAGGCTGTGCATTTTTATGCACTATTTGGTATGATTTGGCAGCTTCATAGCTTAAAGGTTACTGGAGAGAGTGTTTCTGCTGAGCGCTTGCGCCAAGAGTGCTGCCGTGAGATTTTCGCTGCACTAGACAGTGCTGAAAAGTATTTCTAGTTTATGTAGGCTGTGTATTTTATGCGTTATTTGGTATGATTTGTTAATTGGTATGATTTGGCAGCTTCATAGCTTAAAGGTTACTGGAGAGAGTGTTTCTGCCAAAAGTGCAGCTGTGAGATTTTCGCTGCGCTAGACAGTGCTGAAAAGTATTTCTACTTTACATAGGCTGTGTATTTATCATATCATTCCTGCTTTTACTATATGTTACTGCTATTTTAGGTTTTTTATGTGTTATTTGGCATGATTTTGTAGGGTATTTTTTGGGTCTGGGAACGCTCAAAAATTTTTCCCATATTAATAAATGGTAATTGCTTCTTCACTTTACGACATTCCAGCTTACGAACCGTTTCATAGGAACGCTCTACCTTCGAATAGCGGGGGAAACCTGTAGTTCAGTGGTCCCCAACCACTGAAGCAAAGCATGTGCTACCGGGCCATGAGGAAACGATATGAGTCAGCTGCACATTTCCTCATTCCCTGTCATGCACTGTTGAACTTGAATGTAGGGTTGCCAATTGTCCTGTATTTGCTGGGACATCCCATATATGGGGCTAAATTGGTTTGTCCCGTATGTCCCCCGCTAAGGTAGAACGTTCCTATGAAACCTTTCGTGCGGAAATGGCGTGAAGTGAAGAAGCAATTACCATTAATTTATATGGGAAAAATTTTTGAGCGTTCCCAGACCCAAAACAAACCTAACAAATCATACCAAATAACACGTAAAACGGAAAATAAATAACACTAGCATATAGTAAAAGCAGGAATGATATGATAAATACACAGCCTATATAAAGTAGAAATAATGTATGTACAGTATAGTTGGGAAGATGATGGCAAAACCGATTTGTGGGGAGAAAAATTGGCACGTACGTGCATGTGCACACAGGTGCCCGCGCAAGGCTTCATGGTCACGGTAGTCTTTCCTGGGGTAAAGTGTCCCAGGATTTGACTGCTACTTTTGTCCCTTATTTGGGAGTGAGAAAGTTGGCAACCCTAACTGTAAAAGACATGTTGTGGTGAGTTTAACCCTACTTTAACACCCCCCCCCCCCCAGGTTGGTCGGTCCGCAAGAATATTGTCAATATTAAACCAGTCTGCGGTGCAAAAAACGGTTGGGGACCCCTGCTGTAGTTAATTTGTAGTTTGCCTTCAAATGAACAATTATTTTTAAAGAATATTTACATGTATAAAATTGGTCTTAGTAGAAACAATTCTCTTGGCAAGCATTGGAGAATAATCTATGGAGACTCGGAATAAAGATTTGGGATTATTTTCTCCTAGAATACATAGGATTGTTTTTTATGTTTTAAAAACCTTTGTTCATGTTTTGTTTTAAAGTAATTCTATTTACATTGAATTCTTGCCAATACATAGCTGAGTTTGGAACGTGCGGAAACTGAGACCAAGCAGCGCTTAAACAACCAGATTGAAAAACAAGAGCGTGAAATTGAGAAACTGAAGAAAAAATGCGAATATGAAGTGGATCAACGTCATTTACTCGTCAGAAACCAGGATGTAAGTTTACACCTTTAAAAATAATGGTATAGGATGTATAATTAATATTTTCAATAGTGTTTAGACAAATTTAAGAGGCCAGCAAATTATTGGAGGTCAGAGTAGAAAATGAAAGGGAACCAATATTCACAAATCATTTTACAATAGAGTAAATGTTGCTGTTTTGATTGGTTCTATAAATTTTTCCTTTAGATGTGTATTAATTTCTACCTTTTCTTGAAGATTCAACTTATGGAAATCAAGAAGCAGCTTGAGATGGAGTCTAATCTTCACACAAAGACGAAAGAACTTCTGAAAAACTCAGAAAAAGAAGTTAGTGCCTTGAAGCTACAATTGAACAATCTTGAAACTAAATTGGCAGAGACGAAGGGAAGTGATTCTAAAGGTAAGTCATCTATATGAACATGTGTAAATAGGTCCAAGTTCTTCTGTCTCTTGAGCCAGTGCTCACTCTCAACATCCCTCTATAATCTGGTGTAACCCTTCAATAGGAATATTTCATTTACAGCTTAATATTCACAGTTTTAATATCTGATTGTTTATGGATAATGTTTACCTGTAGGTATAATTTTGTATAAACTCTTAGATTACATAGTTTTAAACCAATTTTGTTATTGTTTTCCAATCGCTTATCTTGAGCAAGTTGTTATTGCTCTCATTCATAATGCATGGATGTAGCTTGCAAAGACTTAGTTTATTACCTAACCTGATGTGCTCTCAAGAACACAGAGCTGAGCTGCAAGGAAAAATAGAGTGAGTCTAGCTTAGTCAAACTTTAAAGAGTTTTTTTTTTCTTGAACCCTGCCCCTCCCCCTTCAACCCCCACACTACACATTTACATGGCTTGAGAGTTAGTGACTGAACTTGTTAGTGGAACTGCTCTTTAGGGAACAGTTACAACACTAGTTCACTATATGATAGTGAAGAAGAATAACATCAGAATAAATTACTTCCATAAAGAGTGAGGCGTTATTGTTGATTGAAATTTCAGTTAGCCATATAGCTCTGATCTATTCTCAGGTGACTCAAATACAGAAGAAGATATTGATAACCTTCGAGCACAGCTTAGGCATGCAAATGAACAGATGAGTGACTTGAGAGAACGCCTCAAAACTACTACAAGCAATGTGGAACAATACAGAGACATGGTCCTTAGTCTGGAGGAGTCTCTTAGTAAAGAGAAACAGGTAGGTAACTTCTTATATACATAGAAGAAATGTGTTGTTTTGATGATATGTTGAACGTGAGAAAATATGATGCAAGAGTTGACTTCCATTCGAGTAAGGTTTGAATTATGGCCATAAGACCCAGGAGCAAAATAAGATCACTCAGCCCATCAAATCTGCTCCTTGGCTGATTTATTATCCCTCTTAAACCCATTTCTCCTGCCTTTTCCCCATAACCTTTAATAGCCTGACTAACCAAGCACCTGTCAACCTCCGCTTTAAGTATACTCAATAATAGCCGTCTGTGGCAATGAATTTCACAGATTCACCCCCTTCTGGCCGAAGAAATTCCTCATCTCTGTTCTAAATGGATATCCCTCTATTCTGAGGCTGTGCCCTCTGGCTCTAGATGTTAATCCTTTCATTCCCGGAATCATTCTCATGAACCTCCTCTGGATCCTCTCCAATTATCAGCTCATTTCTTCTTAGATAAGGGGCCCAAAACTGCTCACGATACTCCCAGGTACAGTCTGACCAATCTTATAGAGCTTCAGCATCACATCATTGCCCTTGTATTCCAGTCCTCTCAAAATGAATGCTAACATTCCATTTACCTTCCTTACTACTGGCTCAACCTGCAAGTTAACTTCACAACTGATTTTTGAATTTTCTCCCCTTTTAGAAAATAGTCTATGTCTTTATTTCTTCTACCAAAGTGCATGACCATACACTTCCCTACACTATATTCCAACTGCCACTTTGCTCATTCTCCCATTCTTTCTAAATCCTTCTGCAACTCTGCTTCTTCAACGATACCCCTCCACCTCTCTTCGAATCATTTGAAAACTTGGCCACAAAGCCATCAATTTTGTCATCCGAATCACTGACATATAATGTTAAGAGGCAGTCCCAACACTGACCCCTGTAGAACACCACTAGTCATCAGCAGCTAACTAGAAAAGGACCCCTTTAAAATTAAGTTTGATATGCCTTATCATTTCAGTATAAATCTGCAATTTTAACAAGTTAGTACAAGAAGTTGTGCATGATTGACTAGATCAATGTCCCCTACGAAAGTAATTTTAATGGTGTAACTGATTTTTTTTTCTTTGACACATTCTCAGGTAACGGAAGAAGTACGGGCTGCAGTGGAATCTCGGCTCAAAGAGTCTAGTGAATATCTGGCGCAGTTAGAGAAGCGCATGTTGGAATCTGAAAATGAAAAACAAGCTATCACCGATGAGAAGCACAAGGCCATAGAAAATTTGGAGCAACAGGTATGACATTTCATTGGAAATGGCAGGAGTAATCCCTTGCAAGATAAAATAAAATGCTTTAAGTTGCTTAATATATGCCTAGTCGTGATTGTTGATTTTGGTGAATCCAGAGTTTGAATTTTAAGATTGCTACAGAGTGGATTAATTGGGCAATTGGTTATTCAGGGCTACTGCTTATATGGGACAATTCTTAAAGAACAAAAACAAATTGAGAAAATTGCCAAGAGTCCCTTCATTTGTTTGGGGCTTGATGCTGCTTCATTGGGGCAGGAGACTTGCCGAACAGGTTCTAACGAACATCAGTCGTGTACACTCTTGTGGCCGTCATTAACATAGATGACAAATAACATGGGCCCAACACCACTAGCCACAGGACTGGAGGATAGCTAATGCTGCTGCGTTGTTCAAGGAAAAAGAATAAGCTGGGAAGTTATAGGCAGGTGAGTAAGTAGTGGGTATATTATTGGAAAATTTTTCCAAGGGACAAAATACAGTAGTATATAAGTGTTTGGATAGTCATGCCCTAATTAAGGATAGTCAACATGGCTTTGTGCATGGTAGGTCATGTCCAACCGATCTTAGAGTTTTTCAAGGAGGTTACCAGGAAAGTTGATGAAGGACAGGCAGTGGATGTTGTCTACATGGACTTTAGCTAGGCCTTTGACAAAGTCCCACATGAGAGGCTGGTCCAGAAGTTTCAGTTGTGTAGCTCTCAGGACGAAATAGTTTAATTATTCATTTGCTTTGTGGGAGAAGCCAGAGAGTGATGTTAGATAGTTCCCTCCCTGATTGATGGCCTGTGGCTAGTGGTGCTGGGTCCATGTTTTTTGCCATCTATGTTAATGATTTGGATGATAATGTGGTGAACTGGTTCAGCAGATTTGTGGATGACAGCAAGATTAGGGAGGTAGTGGACAGTAAGGAAGGGCATCAAAGCTTGCAGTGGGATCTGGACCAGCTGCAAACAAAAGGGCTGAAAAATGGCAGGTGGAATTTAATACAGACACGTGTGAGGTGTTGCACTTTGGGACAACAAACCAGGGAAGGATTTATTCCAAGTATTGAGTACCCGAGTTGGGATGTTATATTGTATAAGGCATTGGTGAGACTAAATTTGAAGTATTGTGTGCAGTTTTGGTCACCTACCTATAGAAGAGCTATCAATATGTTTGAAAGAGACCAGAGAAAATTTGCAAGGATTTTGCTGAAACTTGAGGACCACGTTTATAGGGAAATGCTTTGTTTCTTTCAAAATAGAATGTGGAAAACATGGTTCCTTTTTGATCCACAAATATAGATTTCAATTACCTTAAGGCTTTATATATTTTTAATTTATCTTTTTGAATACTGCACTGATGTCATCTGCTGAATGGAATTTTGAGCTCGATGTATAATGTCATGAGCTTAAAGGGGTTAATTTCCCTCAAAGCTCTGCCAGTTGGTGTAAACCATAGAAACTTAAATATACGTTTTTTTTTGTTGCGTCAAGGAACCATCATGTCATGGATTTAATAATGAATAATTGTAATCCTTTAGCTGATATTTTATTGCTGGACCATTCATTGATGCAACTTTATTTCATTACATTATTCTATTGCATTGATTGCAGGCATCAGAACTGAGGAGGAATCTGAGCAATCTTCAGGCAGAGCTTCAGGATGCCGTTCAGCGAGCAGCTACTGCGGCAGCCAATGAACAGCAAGCAAGAGCTGATTGTCAGGAGCAGGTCTGCATAATTATCTTGGGCACTGTGGTTCTATAGTTGTATGAGTCATAACTGATCAACATAAAAAATTGTTTGACAATGATACATGCCTTATTTGATAGTGAAGTGGTTGGGGGTATTACCACAGTTTGTAAAGAATGAAACAGTTTGGTTTTTGCCCAATTTGTAGTTTTAACAGACCTTTTTATTGGTGTTTTTAGGCCAGGTTGGCATCGGAAGCACAGAATAAATATGAACGCGAGCTGATGCTGCATGCTGCTGACGTGGAAGCACTTCAGATTGCTAAAGAGCAAGTTTCAACAAATGCACAGGAACGGCAGAAGTTGGAAGATGCTTCTCAAAAGGCTGAGGCACAGATGTTGGAGTGCAAGGCTGCCAAGGATGAAATAGAAAGAATATTGAAGGTAAGTAGGTTTAAAAATTGTGCAAATAAGTCTTCTTATTTAGTTTGTTTCTGTAAGGAAATATAAACGGTCTCGGCAAATTAAATGTAGTTTGTATCTATTCAGAATTCGGTGCCAGTGACTCAATCGATTGTTTATTTGTCCTCCTGTTTGGCACTATTTAAATGATCTAAATTCAGTCACTTTGTAATTTTTGCTTTTGATCCATGTGGCCTGATTCAAGTCAGAGAAGAACAATCCAGTAAGTTTCCTGTCCTTTCATCGGCAAGATATTTTCCTTTTTAGTCTTTGCCCAAAATTCTACTTGATGCGGTTTCTTTCTAATCTGTGGGATTTTTGAAATAATAGGCATAGAAAAAGCAATATCCCTTGGATAACATCAACTAATCTTGTCTTTTATAATAGTCATTCTGCTGACAACTATTCAGTATAGGGAAATTTGCTGCAGTTTTCAAAGCACCATAAATATGAAGTAGCTAATTACTGATCTCTCAACCTGATAGCACAGGAATACTTTACAGTTCTTTTTGAACTTAATAATCTAATTATGGGTTTAGATAAAACGTGGGTACAGGTTGAATTGAAGCAGGTTATCTCTGTCAGAAAGCCAAGTGCAATTTTCATCTCAAAGCTGTACTGGGCTTTCTGACGGAGGGAACCCCCATTTGTAAAAGGAGTTTGGTGTAGAAGCATTAAGGAAGATTATGTGTTCATTGGCCACTTATGTCAGATCAAGGAAACTTGCTTATAGCCAATTAATCGAATAATTCCCTTCCATTTTGAGATCTGTTTACTTAATCAATTAGCAAAGCTTCAGATTATACAATTTCTGCCCAAGACTGGATATTTTGTGAGTGGCATGCCCATCTCCCCAAAGTTATTCATGTTATTCATTTATTTATTCAAAGTTATTCATGTCTTGTGTACCATCTACAACAATTCAGAAAGGATTGTCAGATAAGCATTGAAAGTTGACCAGCATGTGACTATCAAGGGCAGCTGGTACATGGGGTCAGCATGGTTACCAGGTATTCATCTAGATCAATATCATTTGTCTCATTGCGTAGGATGAAGTTTCCAAACTAACTGCACGTTGTGAAGATCTGCAGAAACAGAACAAACTGTTGCTTGAGCAAGTGGAGAGCCTTAGCAATAAGATGGTGACTACAGTGCAAGAAACAGCTCAAACCTCCTTCAATACATCTTTCAATGAAGAAGGAAAGTCCCAGGAACAGTTACTTGAAATTCTGAGGTAAATATAGGCAGAGTGTTGACATTTTCATTGATAGAACTCAGTTATGTGTACAAAATTGCATCTAAAACGTCATTTAGAGTTGCCTGCATCTTGTTTTAATCAAAATTAATTTTTCTTGTCTTTGTATGAAGTTTAATTTGTAATATAAGAAAGTTGGTGGAATAAATTGTTTGCATTGTTAGGTGGCACATTTGTAACTTACGATATTTATTTTAGATTGTTTTCTTAAGATATCTTAATTTTTATGTCGCTTAAATGACTTCATAATGGATGAAATGAAACAAATTTGGCAATAAGTATTTGTCTCATTTATTATTATTGGTCTGTAATTCATTTTCTTTCAATATGCACCGAATAGGCACCATCTAAAGGCAGCTTCTTTTGCTAGTTACCAAAGAGTCTTCATCCTGAGGCATGGCATTAAACTCCACATGTCAGCTGATATTTAGTTGATCTGCTGTGCTTCCTGTTATTCTTTAACTAATTGTTGTTGGAGGTTCATATTTGGAAAAGCTACAAACTTCCTTTCACTAAATGTTATTGGGAAGAAAGAGACCATTTTCTTGAGTTAAGTGTTCTTGTTACTGATTGCATTCCCTCTCCCAGCAGTGCTTTAGGCTGTACTAGATTGTGGAAGTTATACACATCTCACTCTACCCTCTACTTAATTCTGTCAAACTCCTGTACAATCTGTTACAAAGACCAACTCCTTGCATGTTATGCCACAGTTGATCTGCCACTGAAGACCTTTCTCTGTCCAGATTTGTAATACCCTGCTCAGTTGTAATTCTCAGTTTCTCCTTCTCCACCAGATGCCCTTGTGCCTGCCCATAAACTTCAATTCCTGGTCTGGATTTTACATATAGCTTCACTTCACCATTTGTTACGTTCAGCCTCTCTGCCTTTCCACCTCCCTTTTTAGCTGATTTGGTTCTGTGAAGTATCTTGGAACAGTTTTTTGCCGTCACTTGGCAATGGTTTTAGGAACATTTTGAATATGGGGATTGCCATAAATTGCTAAAGATTTGTATCACAGTTTGTCATAGCACTTCCCACTATATTTGGATAAAGTCTGCTGTATTACATCTCAGAGTAATTTGATGCCCTAATATTTCATCACTGTGAAAGATCCATCTCACAGTTGCTCTTCAGAACAGCTACTTTTGCTCATTCACTTCTGATCTACTGAATGCCTTCAATTTATAGTCTAGTTATGCTACTTTGGGATTTCCCACAATATTTTAACATTCCTGAATGTGCATCTGGATCCATCAGCTTCTTTTGCATTTGTAGTTGTGACCATCTTATTTTTGCCAGAAATTTCATTCTGCCTTCAGCCTTTATACTTAAGAGAGAAAGTAGATGCAAAAGAGAAGGAAAAAACACCTGGTTTCCAAAAAAAAATCAATGCTTAACATTTTAACCAAATCTGCATACCATAGGTTTGTGCGAAGAGAAAGGGAAATTGCAGAAACAAGATTTGAAGTGGCCCAAGTTGAGGCTCTGCGTTATCGTCAGCGTGTGGAGAATTTGGAGAGAGAACTAAAGGAGGTGCAAGACAGTCTTAACTCTGAAAGGGAAAAGGTCCAGGTAAACGTACTAGCTTTAATTATAAAATTCTTTCAGAAATTAAGGATGAGCTATAATATTAAGCAAATTAGGTGCCTTTGAACAATGGAGGTTATAGTTATTACTGGAAAGTACACCTTCCAAATGTTGCCTCCTTTAGCTCCCCTTGTTTAAATGTTTTAACAATTTTGAATTGAACAGTTTGCTTCACAGTTCTTTTTTGTGTGCAGGTAACTGCCAAAACACTGGCACAACATGATGAGTTAATGAAGAAGACAGAGACTATGAATGTTCTGATTGAGACCAATAAGATGCTGAGGGATGAGAAGGAAAGGTTAGAGCAAGAACTCCAACAATCAAGGGCAAAGGTCAGTATACCTTCCCAGAACAGTGGTTTGTGATGTGAGGGAATTAGTAGGATTATTAGATGGGATGATTGTTAGTATGGTATTTGAGTATAATGGACAAATCAGTTCAATCTGCCATGCAGAAAGGATTTGCAAATTATGAGAGCTGATTTGCTCTGAAATAGCAAAGGTGAAGCAGGTAGTGGTTTTAGAATACTGGGCAGTGCATTGGGGTAATTAATTTGGCTTACTTTTTGAAATTGTACTGAGATCTTTTGAGTGAATGGGTTACTGAGAGCAGAGGGGCCTTGATCCAGCACATTCGGCAGAGTGCAGTATCAGACAGGGCATCAATCAGATGCAGGCTTTAACTTCTGTTCCTATCTGTAATCTTTAAGTGAATTGTTACACAAGAAAAAGAATATTTTTAGGGAGCACTGATTTAAGACAGAAGTAGAATGATGTTTGTTATACAATTCTTAGATTCGTAAGCTAGAATCTGATATCCTACCTCTTCAAGAATCCAATATGGAGCTCAGTGAGAAAAGTGGTATGTTGCAAGCAGAGAAGAAATTACTGGATGAAGATCTCAAACGCTGGAAGGCCCGTGCCCAGGTATGCCTAATTTCCTTAAAAGTTTGCTTGACTTGTATTTCAAGGTTTAGTCGCTCATTGCTATTTGTATTGCTTTTGGTAGAAGAGCCCATATTAGTAACGTGCAGCTAAATTTGATGTCTTTGTCGGGAGCTAAACTGGGAATAATGAAACAAGCTTCACATTTATGCCATTGAAGTAAAAATATAGGACTGATCCATCCTATATATCACGTCATCTATAATTATTGTTTTTCCAAGTGCTTAATAACTTCCATTAGGTCACAGCCATGTTTAATTGATTGTTTTCCTAGTTTAGATTCATAATTATACAGCACAGAAACAATGCCATCAGCCCAACTTGTCAACACCAGCCAGCATGCCTGTCTATGCTAATCTCACTCACCTGCATTTGGCCTGCATCCCTTTAAACTATCCATTAATTTGTCCAGATTTCTTTCCAACATTGTAATTGTGTCTGTCCCCACCACCATTTCTTCCAGCTCTTTCCACATGTCCGCTTGCCTCTGATGGAACAGCTTGCCCTTCAGATTCTCTTCAAATCTTTTCCCTCTCACCTTCAACCTATGCCCTCTAGTTTTAGATGACTTTACCCTATCTATGCTTTTCATTATTTTATAAACCTCAGCCTCCTTTGCTCTGGGGAATAGAATCCCAACCTATCCAGACTTCAGTGAATCTTCTCTGCACCCTTCCTAGCTTACTCACATCTTGTGATCAGTGTGGTGATCAAGACTGCACATAATACATAAGGGGATCAGAGGTGGAGAGAGCAATGAATTTAAATTCCTTCAGATTAGCTTATCAGAGGATCTGTCCTGGGGCCAGCGTGTAAGTGCCATCGCAAAAGAAGGCACAGCAGTGCTTCTACTTTCTTAGAAGTTTACGTAAATTTGGTATATCACATAAAACTTTGACAGACTTCATTAGATGCATGGTGTGGGGTATCTAACTGGTTGCATCATGGCCTGGTGTGGAAAACCAGTGCCCAGAAGTAGAAAATTCTACAGAAGGTGGTCTGTTCAGCCCAGTCCGTAAAGGGAAAGGCCTCCCCACCACTGAGCACATTTGCAAGGAGTGGAGTGACTCCATCCAGGCCATACCCTCTTCTTACTACAACCATCAGGCAGGAGGTAGAGAAGTTTAGTTCCCAAGTCACCACGTTCAAGAACAGTTGTAACCCTACAACCATCATGCTCCTGAACCAGTGTGCATAACTTCGCTTACCTCAACTCTGAACTGTTTCACAACCTACAGACTCATTTTCAAAGACTCTACAAATCATGTTTTCAGTATTTTATTTATTTGCACGATTTGTCTTTTGCACATTGTCAGTTTTTGTTATCTATAGTTTTTCATAAATTCTATTTCTTTATTTTCCTGTATATGCCTACAAGAAAATGAATCTCAAGGTGTATGGTGACATATACATACTTCGATAACAAATTAAAAATATATTAATATTCCCAAATTTGGCTTAACCAATGAGTTACATGACTGTAACAAGACATCCCAACTCCCATACCTAATTCTTTGACCTGTGAAGGCAAGCACACCATATGCCATATTCACCACTGTCTTTGTATCCTGCTTTACAGAGCTATGTATTTGTACCCTAGGGTTTGACTATACAGTAACATTCACCAGAGTCCTATCACTCACTGTGTACTACACCATCAACTTCGGTGTCATCTGCATTCTTATCCAAATTATTGATATATATGACAAACAACAGGGAACCCAGCTGCAATCCCTGCAGGACAACATAGTTTGGATTGTTTTCTTCCTGTTAATACAATCTAATTCATAATTTTTTTGCTTTAAGATTTAACGAAATAATAATGATTGCTCACATTTGAAATTTGGATATTAAGTTTTTACTAAAATACTGTCGTATTTTAGCAATTAATCAGTCAGCAGAAGGAGACTGACCCTGACGAGTACAAGAAACTGATTTCAGAGAAAGATACAAATATCAAACGCATTCAACAACTAACTGAAGAAACTGGCAGACTGAAAACTGAAGTTGCTAGGTAAGCAAGTGTCTCATACATATGATGTTGAAACAAGACCAGTTGAAATTCTTTAAAGTACCTTGGGAGAGGGATTTTGATGAATTATGGTGGTGCAAATTTTTGTGCAGAGGTAAATGAATGAAGACCCAGAGGCTGAGAAAGTTTAGTGATGCAGCCAGAATATGAAATGGATTGTTTAAGTTTGTAAACAGAAAGGGGAAGTTGAATAACTCAGTATTCCTTGTGCATCAACCAGCCAGTACTCCATTATTCACTGTTTTCTGCCTTCTAGTCGTGCTCCAGCACAGTCCTTCCAGTTTGATTGTTTTCTCTAGCTGTTCCATTCTTCCATATTGGCTTAAGTGTTTTCTCACAGTCCCACCCTGTTGGACGTATAATAAAAATTCTGGCACGAGTACGTGGTTGTAACTTGTGGGCTAGCTACAGTGCCTTTATTTCAGACTTCTGTACATGCACACTAGTAGTATTATCAAATGGTTGTGCATTTTATCCCTCATTATACTTCTGGGCTCCCATTTTTGTCTAGGAACCATCTCTATAAGTTGGTGATCCAAAGAGCCAAGCACAATTCCTATCTTGCCCCTTAACTTAATGCCAGCCATTGTTGGTGGATACTTATTTGAAGGCGTTTGCTGGACATAGCTCTTAAGATAACCTTTTTGATTTTTACTCTCTCATGTTTTTTTTTGAGTTTCACATTTTTCAACTGTTGCGCTGTTTGAGACATGTTTGCCTGGTTGCAAAAATATAATATAGCCTCAGGGCCAGCATGAGCATAACCATGAGGTAGGTGCTAATTATTGCAATTGTGTCTAATTTTGTGATGAATGTTCACACCTATTAATCCAAAATGCTCACTGTACAATTAGCAATTGTGTTACAAAAATTGCATTGAAGACATTTTCTTTTTGTGTTGAAGATAAGGCAGATGACAAATATATCTTTGCAGGAATCCACACTTGCTGAGTGTTGATATTCCTTAACAGAACTTAAGTAAACAATTAGTGCACTCTTTTTCCCTTCTCAATTTTAATCAGACTTTCATATTAAATAAAAGTAATTAAAATTATAATGCAAGACCAGTAATTAATTATGTTACAAGAACTGATGCAATATTGTAATGCTGCTTTGTTTACAGACTGAATGCATCATCCTCTGTATCACAACGTGATGTGCAGACATTGAAGACTGAACTCAGTAGGGTGTCTGTTGATCGGGATAAACTAAAACAGGAAATGATGGCAAGGGTGGCAGATATTCAAGAAAAGAACAAAACTATCACCCAGGTTAAAAAGATTGGTCGTAGATACAAGACTCAGTATGAGGAGCTGAAAGCACAGTATGATAAGGTAACTTGTGAATAATTATTATACAGATATGTTTGTCCAACCTGGGATCAAATACTAATTTTTAATCTTTTAAGTCATTTCAGTTCAATGTCTTTTTATAGGTTAGTTATCTATTGTGACTACCATAACTCTGTTCATTATGGATTTTCCCTCTCCACAGTAAAAGTTGATTTCCTTGACTTAACAAATCTTGCTCTTAAAGATCATGTGGGAAAAAATATCTTCTAAGTGGTACAGGAAAGATTGTTTTGTTCAATAATGACAGAAAACTAGGATTGTCAATTGTACTTGAGCGCCCCCTTTTTATTTCCAAATTAGTATTATAATTTTTGGTATTTTTCTACTGATATATTAAGTTGAAAGCAAATATTCCAACAAGGACATTTAAACTTCAAACATCAGACTTTTGTCCTGGTTCAGTCTTTAACCTTTGTTATCAAAGACTATATCTTGGGCTACAGTTAAAGTTGGAAAAACTAATTGCAAACTGTAGTGGTAACTGTTCATAATGTATATAAATATTTTTAACAAATGGATCCATATCTTTTGCTAATGTTTGTCCAGCGTTAAATGTGGATGATTCAAAACTTCAATGTAATCCAAACGGGTAAGGTTAAAGTTTTTTTTTTGCATCAGAATTTTCAAACACCAAACCCAATGCCTGTGCAATCTTCTATATCAGTTTTTTCAGGAGGTATTTGAAGCCCACATCCTAAAGTAACTAATTTCTTTTATCTTGCATTCCCCCCCCCCAAAAAAAAACGTGCAGTTAGTGGATTTTCTGCCTCACAGCTCTAGCCATCTGGATTCGTTCATTCACTCCACGCATACTCCTAATCTCTGGTGCTGTATGTGTGGAGTTTCAGACTTTTCTCTGTGTCAAGATGTGTTTCATCCATTTGCTCTAATTTCCACCTATTCCCCAAATTCTCAAGGACTGGTACAATGGTAATTGGTTCCTCTAAGTTCTCCATAGTGTAAGTAAGTGATAAAATCTGGAGATAGTTGATGGGAATGTCAGAGAATTAGTCACATAGCAGAGAAGCAGATCCTTAAGCCTACCATGTCCATGCTGGCTTTTTTAGAATACAGGAGAATAAAATGGGGTTAGGGTAAATTTGTTTTTGGGGGGGGGGGGTTAAAAAAAAGTGGTGTTTTGTATTTGATGTGGACTTGGTGGGCCCAAGGACCATTTACCATGTCACTCATCCCCAAATCCCATTGCCTGCCAGCACTTTCTCCACCCCTACCCTCCACCTTTTTATACTATCTCCCATCTTTTTTTCAGTCCAGATGAAGGATCTTGACTTAAAATGTTGACAATTCCTTCGATAGATATGGTCTAACTCTCTGATAACCTCCAGCACCTCTGTTGTTCCAGGTTCCAGCATCTACAGGCTCTTGTGTCTTAAGGAAATGTCTTGGTTTGTTTTTGTTTCCTTCTAATTTCTTCAAGTATATTCCTACATCCCTGTATTCTGAGGTAATCCCATGTTCCCTGTTGTCTATATCTCCTCCTTTTTCATGACTGTTTCCACATAATCCCTTGTCAACCATGGTTGCCTAAATCTTTCCAGCCTTGCCCTTGAATGCTTGTAAATTCAGTCTTAACATTATTGTTCCTTCATACCTCCTTTCGTCAAAGAAAAAGATCAGATGTTGGTCTGTTTACCAGTTCTCTAAGTCTCAAACTTAAACCTGATCACCATTCCTAACTTCCCTCTGTTTGGCATCAGTTTTCATTATTAAATTAGTGAATGTTATTATGTTAAAAGGACAAGTGGAAACTTTAAGAGGACTACGCACATCATTTTATTATATAATTGTTTGCTAAAAAAATTGTCCTGTCTTCCAGATGGTTGCTGAGACTTCTTCTCAGCGTTCTGCAGATCAACAAGCAGAACAATCCTCTGCTCAAGCCACACAGGACTTGCAAGAAGCCTTTGCACAGTCTGAATCTAGAGCTAAGGCACTAGAGTCTCAGGCTGAAGCCCTGCAGAAGGTAAAATCACAGTGTAATTACTAACCATCCTGATATAGGCTTCATCTGACCATGAGATCAAAGTTTTGTCAGGATGCATAGTTTGCAGTGCAAGCATGTTAGTTGTCCATATTGAACATAATAAGAATGGAGTCAGATTTCTGTAATAGTCTGAGGTGCCCACTACCACCTGCCACCTTGTCAATTTTCTTGAGTAAGCTTTGAGTTATCTTTATTTTCCTTGCCTCATTGAATTTTGATTCAAGCTCTTAGTGTGGCTGGCACCATAGAGTGAGGGATCCATGAGCCAACAATATTCAGTGTAAACAATACTTCAGCAGGTCTGAGGAGTCACTGAGTGGCAGAGAAAGATGTGATGCAATTATGTTAGTGGGGGGGAAACAAGTAATTTAATAGATCACCTGCAGCATTAACTGTGAGCTTATCTTGTATCTTTTCTAAATCTTCACTAACCTGTAAATACTGGGAAGGTGTCATATGCTTTGTGAACTTCTTGCAACTTCCAATTGCATTGAAATATCAATATCAAAGTCAAATTTTGACCTTTGGAAAACCAAGTTCCATCTTGCCTCAGTCTGGAGATAACATCTAAAAGGCAGCTGCTCCTTAATGCCGATCTCATGCTTATCAAGTTATCCTAAATGGACGCAATGTGTTGGTAAAAATCCCTACCATGTAGCAAGACGGGTATTCCCTTCTCAGATTTTGTCACAAAATTTACAGTAGATTCCTTTCCTTGCTGGTTCGGAGAGACAATTCAAAGCTTACTCAAGAAAATTGATAAACTACAGTAAGATTTTTTTAAAACACTTGTGAAGAAGCCAAGAAATTCAAATGCTCTGCATGCAGATGATAATCCCCAAAGAAAACTGTTACTTAAATAAGGGAAAATATTGTGCATGGAAGCAAGAGATATAGAAATGACTACTGTATGTGACACCCATGTACAAACATACTACAGTTATTGGAAAGTTTAAATGAAAGCATCCAAAGCCTTATGGAAAAGGAAGCTAATACCGGGAGGTATCTTTTTCTCTTAAGAATTATCATCATTCTGGTTGACGCTATTTCAAAGTGACACAATTGTGTTAGGTGGCAGTTTAAAAACATCAGATGATAGAATGATTAAGAGATCAGTACTGAAATGAATGATTGGATCAACATTGATGCTACTGTGTTTATCTCAAGTCTTTTTAAAAACTTGGACTGATGAAAATCGTTTGCTGTGTTGGGTATAGAACTCCGTTGTCATTGATTCAGTAGTTCATAAGTTTGTTTATCCTTAATTGGTACTGCCTAACATATCATTGGGGTAATCTTGTATGCATAACCATTTGTCTTGTGCGCACAACCTACTGAATAATCACAACTTCTGCTTTCTGTAATTTCTTCCCCCAGTCTGTTACTGAGAAGGAATCCGAAGTTAAAAAATTACAGGAAGAAGTAATCCAGTTGCAAGGTGAACTTTCCCGCTTACGCCAGGAACTACAGGAGAAAGCAAGCCTTGAAGAACAGCTTCGGCAGCAGATATTGGAGAAAGAGGAAAAGACCAAAAAAGCAATATTAGTTGCCAAACAGAAGATAACACAGTTAGCTGGTCAGCCACTTGCATTTTTTAATGTGCATTACATAACGAATGGAGGAATTAATTGTAGAAAAGATTACTAGAATTTGAGCTTGTACCTTTGATTGCTTAATGCATGTTTCTGCACAACTCAGTGGTGCAGAACTACTTCAAGAACTTGGGTAGTGTTGAAGCATTTGCTTGTATTTTAACTTACTGTTTGAGTTCATTTCTTAAGATTGAAATAAGTGCAGAGTAATGATAAATAAACTCTCTCAGGCTTCTAGCCAGGTACAGGTATCTACTTTAATCGATGTTTCGATAACAAACTTTGCCATCTTCATCAGGGATGATGCCTAGGTATGTCTAGACCAGTGGCATATATACCCCCGTTGTCCGTCCCTCCTGATTGGTTAGTCCTCATCCAATCAGGTTTCTGCTGTCTCACCTTCTTTACATTCGAATTCCTGTTCTTTCTTCGAGTGAGGCCTTCATCTTTGTTAAAACTCTTCCTCTAGTTTTATTTCAATGGCTTCCCTGATGAAGATGGCAGAATTTAACATCGAAACATCCGTTAAAATCGATACCTGTACCTGGCTGGAGGCCTGAGAAGAGTTTATTCATGTACACCGGGAAAGCACTAGATCCTTTTTTCAGAGTAATGATAGTTTACTTATGGCTCAAATATTTAGTGGGATTTGTAATTAATCTGATTGGATTGTTTTAGGTCTGAAGGAGCAGCTGGCAAAAGAGAATGAAGAGTTAAAGCAACACAATGAAGAGTTTAAGCAGCGTGTTAGTAGTTTAGATCAGCAAAGAGAGGAGCTGGAGGTACGCATGAGTGCACTCAAATCCCAGTATGATGGTCACATTACTCGACTTAAACGAGAGCTGAAAGAACACCAGGAGCGACAGCATGAGCAACGTGAGGAACCTCAGGAACTGACTATTAAGGTATGTGGCTAAAGATTCTATGATAGAACTGGGGAACTGGAAATTCTTAGAAGTAATTGTCAAAATTAGAAAGAGAATTTGATATTTGGTTCCTTTATAATAGACTATGCTTTATTTTGGGATACTCAATATGACCAAATACTTGGAGAATTGTATTGCAATCAAAACTTAAATTTAGTATGTCACATTGATTTTTGTGCTGTGACATCCATAAAAATGCACCTAGTGTTTTTTTTTGAATTCTTTTCATCAGCTAATTCAGAGCAATTCTGAATTTAACACAACCAGGACGTTTAATTCATTTTGTGTTACTTATTTTCATCTTTGCAGCATGCAGATAATTGGTTCTGATCATCTTAGTAGCGCTTATTGAGTTCCGTGTTCTAATTGTGTCATAAAAAATCTAACGATTTGAGTCCTAATGGTATATAATGAAGAAATTATTAATGAGTTGTAACTTTGTTAATATACTGTGCATCTTTTTTGAACTGTTAAATAAAAGCATAACACAAATCGAGCTTAATGAGATGTATTTCTGTTTTGCCGTAGACTTCTGAGCCACAGAGACAGCTGGATCCACAGAGACAAATTACCTTGAAGCAAACTCCAGTATCAACAGACAGGGGAGGGTGAGGATAGCCATCATTCCCCTTTTTAAACTAATTGAGTATATTGCATATGACTGTCAGAAGTTTTAATGTAATTTAGTGAAGATCCTGTCTCTTTAAACATGAATTGGCCATTGGATTTAGCTAGATTTAGTGTTTAGAATCTTGTTTTACTTTTTAAAGAAAAACAAAATCCTCCTCTTAACCTTGCAGCTTTAGTAGTAACCTTGCAACTTAAATTTATTGTTTTCATTATGAAAGGTGATGTTTAATTTACAGCTGATTTACTTCTGAATGGGATACATTAACTAAATTTTCTTCAAACTTCCATGTAGTTCAAGCTCATCAGATCCACCAACAGCCAATATCAAGCCCACCCCCCTCGTGGCAACACCAAGTAAAGTTGCTGCTGGGCCAGTGCCTGGCAGTAAGTCCACACCGAGAGCCAGTATTCGTCCAATGGTTACACCAGCAACGGTCACTGGACCAGCCACAACGCCAACTGCAACAGTGATGCCAACAACACAGGTTGAATCTCAAGAAGGTATGTAGTTTAAATATTGAACCAAAGAGCAAGCAACCACTATCTGAAACTCGCTGCTCTGTAATATTTACAGTGGTTTATCACAGTAGAAAAATTTGATTTTTAAATCCAATTAATATTTTGTTTAATGGATAACAATGTTGGTTGTTAACTATGTCTTTGTATTAATTTCACATTCACCTTTATGCAGCAGCCATACAGTCAGAAGGACCAGTGGAACATGTAACTGTTTTTGGTAGCACAAGTGGAACTGTGCGTTCAACAAGTCCAAATATCCCAAACTTGTCACAGCCTATTCTAACAGTTCAGCAGCAACAGACACAGGCAACAGCATTTGTACAGCCCACTCAACAAACTCTTCAGCAGGTAGAGCCAGCAAATCAGGAGATTTCAACAAACCTAGCAGATGTTGTGCAAAGCTCCCCAATGGAACGACCATCCACTTCCACTGCTGTATTTGGAACAGGTTAGTTTATGCTATGATCTGAAAATTGCTTCAATTTATTCCTGAAAATCAAAAAAAGTGCATATGCTAATAGTCTAAAAGAAAAACCAAAATGCTGGAAATAACAAGTCAGTCCACATCTGTGGGAACATAAACAGTCCTTCAGGTTGGAGTTTCGATGCTTTATATCCAATATGAAGTATTGATTCACTTCTTATCCTGCAGCCTGGCCTGCTGAGTATTTTCCACTTCAGTTGTGAGTATGTTGACATGTAGGAGTGAGAGCTCTTGTCTGATCTGCCAATTCTGTAAGACAGTAGCTGATACCCTTCTTCATCTCTGGTAACATATATGACCTTGAAATGCTAAAATCCTATTGGCATCATTCTTGGAAGTGCCATTCGAAACATTGAAAAACTTGACAGGGTGTGTTGTGGGAGGAAGGTGGTGTTAGTTGAGGAAGAATTTTATTTTGACTGCCTCCAGATTTAAAATTGCATAACCAAATTCTTTGCTCTGAAACTCAAGAACCTAATTTTGGCTTCCCTGGACAAGGTAAAATTCTCCAGTTGAATGTGTTTAATCCCAGAATGAGACACATTTAATCTCCGTATCAAATGCAGTGGACCTTTGATTTCTCTATGGAATCTGTTCTGTTCAGATTAGTAGTTGGAAACTAATACATGATGTGGCTTCACTTGAAGTTCTACCTGAATGTAATGAGACTTGCTTGTTACTCTTGGGTCTCCTTTGTAAGAAAGACCAGTGTAGGGTCTCTGAATTCTTAGTGTAACCTTTTTGTGTGCAAAGATGCCCTAGTCCACTTAATAATATTTCCTCAACTCACAATATATAATTTTTAATAAAAACCTCTTCCATTTGGCATGGTCCTGCTTCATCTCATGGCCTATCCACAAATGACTTCAATCTTGTTACCTTCCCTGTAGTTGCCTTTCATATTCTGAATATTTGGATTCAATTTCTGGTATGAATGAGTATCAAGTTCAAATTGCTAAGGTCTAAATATTCTTTCATTATCCTCCAAGATGGTGCCAACCTGAAATTGCCGTTATTTGTATTGTTTTCTCCCTATTAATCAAACTTGAATCTTGGTAATTTCTTGCCCTTTTGCTTTATAGCCAATGAACTTTTGTATGCACTCAAATGGATTTTGCAGATTTTAAGTAATATTATGATGTGACATGACCAATTAATTTCTGACCACACTTAAATCACTTGTATTTGCCTCTACTTAGTTATTGTAGGAAACGAAAGCTAGGCAAGCTATTTCCAAGAAGCAAACGTTGTGGAAAGTTAATTGCAAATAGAATGCACTTTTTTCTTTTTGTGGGGAGCTGACTGCCTGATCTCCCTTGATCGAAAAAAGTTGAAACAAGTATTGTATAGGAAATTTAAGTTGAAGACCTGTACTTCTGCAAATCTACAATGCTACTTCAAACATTTTTGAAAGTTGATACTGGGTTCCTGAACAATGATACACTCTTACTAAATAATGTTACTGTAATCCACAGTAGCACTTATTAAGCTGTTTCCATGCAGTGATTGAACTTGTAGGCTTTGGGACTATTAGGTTCTCAAAATTTTTTAAAATTTGAAATAAAAGTATGAAAAAGTGTCACTTTTCAGTTTCAGGCTCCACTCCTATGCCTAAACGTCAACGTGAAGATGACGAAGAGACCAGTGCTGATAATACAGCTCATGGTCAGGATGAGTCTTCAGAACATCAGTCAAAGAAATTGAAACTCACCCAACGAGCGGTACGTAAGGTGGTTAATGTATTGCTGGTGTATTTAGAACATAGCCAGGATGTAGGGAAGGGAAGCTTCTCTGATTTGAGACTGCTTAAAATGAAAAATAACTCAATTACATAAATGGGGGAAAAGGAGTAAGATAAAATAATAGAAAAGGAACACAATTTGAAAGTACCTGTTGCTACAAAGAGTTACTGTAATCTGGAGCCTTTTCCCATTAAAGGTATGTGATTGGTGAAACAGGTACTATTTTCTGAAACATATCAATTATTAGAGAGCAGAGTATCAAAATAAAAGGTTGCACTATTGAATAGCAACAAATCAAGTTTATGTTCGGCTTGAAGGCATTTGTGAATGGCAAATAGATTAGAAATGTTAATGAATTTCATGGAGAATGTTGTAAAACTGGGGACTCCTGTGGTGCGGGACTGAAACATTCTTCGGACTATTGAATATTGCACATTTTATGTTACACAATAGTATAAATCAGATGCATTTCAAGGGAGCACCAGAAATGGAATCTTTGGTGAGCGGGAGGGATGCTTGGCAAACGTTACTCAACCAGCTAAATGCCAAACCGTTGAGATTGCTGGTAGTGGATTATCAGAGTTTTACTGAAGTTGGAAAAGGACAGTTCAGGTGTGTGGGGGGTGGGGGAGAGGGGTGATAATTTTCTCAAAAAATATATACACTGAAGTCCCTGCTCCATGGGAAGCTTTCATTTTTTTTTTGTAGAATTAATGTTAAATGCTCAAAGTATTGAACACCAGAATGTTTTTCATCTTCAGGAGGAGCATGTGCAAGAAATAGAAGCAAACACAGAAGCAGAAAATGAAATGCAGATCCAGTCTGAGAACCTGGATTCACAAGACTCTATCACCCAGGTCAGTTAATTATCACCAGTCAGTCTTGAGCTGTAAAGATATGGGTAATATTAAATCCTGATTAGGTATCCCACGGACAGTCTAGGAACCAAGCACAAGTTTAGATTTCATTCAGAGTCATTGCCATATTTTTTTAATTAACATTGATTTTCCTTTACATGAAACTCTTGCCATCAACTAAGGGAAAAATCCAAATTGCTGCTTAATTCCTTGTGGAACGAAATTAGCACATTAATTGTCGCCAATATTAGTCCCATGTTCAGAAGTTGATATGAAATAGGGCTACTTTCCTTTACTAAAGAAACATTATCACTCAATTTGCAGTGTCTTAAATTTCTTATTGCTATCTTAGCAATTTCCCCAATGAAAATAATTTCTTTTCTGACATTTTTTTTTGCAGGTGGTTATTGAGGAATACCCACCTTCTCAACTAATGGAAGATAATGAAGAGGCATCTCACCCTTTGGATTTAGACCCTCAACCATTAGAACAGCTAAGTACTCACTATTCACAGAGTTCTCAAACACCAAGTGAATACATTATTATTGAGAGTGATGAAGATCCAGACAATGAAGAGGACCAAGAGCAGGTAAATGTTATGAAGCTGGATGTGATTGAATTCAAATAGTGCTTGGCAGATTTATTAATCTGATTCACATTTTGAGCAGCATTTTATTGTTTTAGATTATCAGAGCTTCACTATATTTCTTCCAACCTGGAAAGGACACATTTTATACCTACTAATATTCAGTTGGTCTTCTGTCAATGCGGAACTTATTCACTTTGCTCTTCTTCTATTTGCATAAAGATCCAACCGACCGTTAAATAATCTTTTTACACAGTTTCCCCAGAGTTAAGTGTTGGGCAGCATGGTCAGTGTAACGCCCTAGTTAAAGCTGTGTGCAATGTCTAAATTCTGCACAACAGAAGGGTGAGAAGTAAAA